>NW_026652282.1:73020644-73042376 GCF_009828535.3 Hylobates moloch
AGCTTGACTAGTGCTGAGGCATTGAGAATGAACAGAAAGTGGTGAATTTGGAAGATATTTTAATACATGAACTCAGAATTTGAACTTCATTCATCAGCTTCCTACTTTCTTATCTACCCTACTTTCCCTTCTCACGATTCACAATTGCACTTCTTTGTACAGACATTACTTTTATTTTATTTATCCAATTAATTAATTAATTACTTTATTTATTTATTTATTTATTTATTTAAAGATGGAGTCTTGCTCTGTCATCCATGCAGGAGTGCAATGGCACGATCTCAGCCGCTCACTGCAACCTCTGCCTCCTGGGTTCAAGCGATTCTCCTATCTCAGTCTCCCGAGTAGCTAGGACTACAGGCGCCCACCATTATGCCCATCTAATTTTTGTATTTTTTGTAGAGACAGGGTTTCACCAGGTAGGTCAGGCTGGTCTTGAAGTTTTGACCTCAGGTGACCCACCCGCCTCAGCCTCCCAAAGTGCTGGGATTACAGGCATGGGACACCGCGCTTGGCCTAACATTACTTTTAAAAAGGCAGGTTTTTAAGAAAAGTAAAAATTACAGGGGAAGAACGGCTTGTACCTTATACAAATTCAACCATATCATTTTCACATAGGTCTTAATTTTCTTTTAAACATATACACTCATAATACCTTCCTCTTATTTCAGCCCCATTTTAAATTCTCAGGTGGGTAACACAGATCCATCTTATTCAATGAAAATTATTTATAATTCACCATCCAAAAGGAAATAATTGGGCCATCTATTCAGAACTAAATGTGTTCTAGTGCATAGGGTATATACCTAAAATAGCCAAATGAGAGGTTATGTTATTCCAAGTTTATTGAAATTCCATAACTAAGTTATGAGAAAACATATTTAATAGGAGGCTTATGTTTGCCCCCAGTTTTCACTTTATTCTGTGGGTTTGTGACTCTGACACAATATTTATAGTTGCAAGAAGGCACAGAAATAGCACATTCACAGGCTTTTTGCCATGACCAAAGAACTGACTTCTTATAAAATGGAACACACATAAATTTAGTAAATCTTTGTCTTCTTTCTCATAAATAGAACCCAGGATGAGTTCTCCTACTAAAGAAGGAAGTGATACAGCTGGAAATGCTCACAAAAATTCTGAAAATGAGCCTTCTAATGACTGTAGTACAGACATAGAGTCTCCATCTGCTGATCCCAATATGATCTATCAGGTAGAAACCAACCCAATGAACAGGGAGCCAGGCACAGCAACCTCCCAGGAAGATGTTGTTCCTCAAGCAGCAGAAAACAGTGAGCTCGAAACAGAGATCCAAAAAGATCAACGAGAAGAAGATATGAAAGAAGAATCTCTTCTACTTCAGATCCCCATTCCCAGAAAATTGGTCTCTCTTATGTCAGAATTAGGAAGAGTTAACTATCTGAGAATCCTGCTAGTAAACATTGACCAAAACAAGCCCTTAAATGATAGATCAAGATCCCACTCAGGGAAAGTTGAGATGAAAGCAAACAATTTCCCCATAAATTACAAAACTCGTTTTCGACTTTCAACTTCATGGAGAGTCCCATTTTTTAACAGTCATGAGATAAGAAGTATGATTCTCCGTCTGCTATGTGATAGATATTTCTCTCAGGCTGCAGGGTGTCAGAATACCATGTGGGTAAAGCGAAAATATATAGCATGTCTTTACCATCCAAATAGTTTCACCCATCACAAGAGAGCCATAACATTTAGAAGGCCTTTGAGGGCGCACTACTACCGTCCCCTCACTGAGAGAATGACATCAGGAAAATTTTGCAAATCAACTGACACTAAAGGGAAATGTAGATTCCGTGCTATTGTGAGGTCTATGCTCTTTGTGTCACAGACGGAAATTCAAAGTTTTATTATTAGAAAAGGTTTTGTGGATATATTGAGATATACCCATACCATGAAGATTATGATCATAAACACCAATAATGGTTGGAAATACTTTTGTCCCATCTGTGGAAGGCTTTTTGACACTGACTCTGAATTAAGAGAACATTCATGCAGCTCTTCTGGGAATTAAGTTAAATTGGGGTAAATTCATTTTAAAATATAACTTCTAAAATTCATAATTTGACTACTAAAGTAAGACAAAATTGCATGAACATAAATTTTAGTATTATTAGAGGGAGTAGCAGAAAGGAACACAAACTAATAGTACCTCTCAGTAAGAAATACCTATGGGGAGTGAGGAAACGTCTGTTTATACTTTGCTTTCACAAGTACATCATTGAGATATCAGACCTGTCATCTATATTGAGTCAGCATTTGAACCAAGTAAATGTTTACACTGTCTTAACATCTATTTCTGTAGATGTAAATATTGTTAACATAAAAGAATACAAGTTAACAGGATCCTGACTAAGATAGCAAACATATATTGGAAGGCCAGACAAAGTTCTACCAGGTGCTTCCAGAGATTCTGCTAAATGTAATATCTGAAATGTTCTCCATGTATTCAATAAAAACCAATTTGAAGACATAGAAAGTTGTATTGTATACTTGTAATTAGATAAGAATTCCTATGTCTGGAATAAAAAGATTCAACATACTATAAATACACAATACTTGGGTAATTTTGAAGATACAGAATAATAACAAAACTCATAAAAAAGCATTTGATAGAAGTGAAACAGTTTGAAGTAAAAGTGAACAAATATTAAATTGATACCATATAACTGTAAACCTTTTTGCTTGTATAGCACATTCACCATTGTTCACAATCACCACCCAAAGTTTACCTTCCCCTCCATACATACATGCACAAATGTGTACATATATTTAAGACGTTCCTTATCTTGTTCTTGCAGCTCAAACATCTATGCTCCTTTATTTAATCTGCATGCTCATAAATATTAAAGTTAGAGTCTATAACTACACCTCATATTTTTAGCATCTTACATTTAATATATAATGAATATAGGAATATAATATGTAATATGTATGTAATGCATGTATTTTATATAATGTGTATTATATAATATAATTTATACTTTGAGTACCCATTACATGTGAAGCACTATGCCAGCATAATTTTATGTGTTAGTTAATCTTTGCAACAATCTTAAATTTTTTTATTTTCATGGCATGATTAAATGTATGGAAGCAGTTTCCAGAAAACTGAATGACTTTAGCAGGTCACAGAGTAAATGCATGCTATTGTCACCACATGATATAATATAACTGGAATTGAATAGGACACTTTTTGCACATTATGCCTTATTTAATATGTATGTACTTATATTTGAAATAGCATATAGAATTTATTTCATCTGTGGATATACTGTATTATAGAAATTCTAAAATTGAAGCAGAGAATACTTAAGCTACATTTACAACAGGTCAAATTTGTTCATCTGGAGGAAAATTTGATGCTTCCAGATACAATTATTCAGTGTGAGCAATGGATTGGATTACACAATTAAACAAAGACAATTCAAAAAACTGAGTATTTCTCCATTAAAAAATATATTCTATCTCAATTTTTATCTCATTTTCTTTTGAATATGAAACATAATTTTATAAAAATATAAGCCATCAGGTAGAAACTAACAAAAATAAAAAAGAAACATTCTTCTTTTTTTCACTTTTCCTAACTAGGGATGAAATAAAAATAGTACTTGTTATTTAAAAAACAGGTTTTATCACTGACATATTACCATCCATAGAATCAATATATTTGCTGGTAAACCTCCACAGAATTTGAAAACATAATTTGAATGCAGAAAAATAGTTAAACTTGATAGTATTTACATTTTCACTTTTTTTCCCCAAAATACAAAGACATCTATTTAGCTTTAGAAATGACATATTAAAATTAGAATTGAGTCAGAATGGAGAAATTAGAAAAATGTAAACTAAACAATCCTAGATTTATCCTTCTCTAGCAACCCACTTGAAAGATTTTCATAAGTACCGAAGTAGGGGAACCATGCTTTTACTTAAAAAAAAAAACATGAATAATTCAGTCCAATGTTCAAAAAAATAAAATGTTCTATTTTTTACTTTATTTATTCATTTTTTTTTTTATTTTTTCTGAGACAGAGTCTCACTCTGTCGCCGCCGAGGCTGGAGTGCAGTGGCACAATCTCGGCTCACTGCAACCTTTACCTCCTGGGTTCAAGTGATTCTCCTGCCTCAGCCTCCTGAGTAGCTGGGATTACAGGTGGGTGCCACTACGCCCAGCTAATTTTTGTATTTTTATTAGAGACAGGGTTTCACTATCTTGGCCAGACTGGTCTCAAACTCCTGTCCTCAAGTGATCCACCCACCTCTGCCTCCCAAAGTGCTGGGATTACAGGCATGAGCCACAGCGCCTGGCTCTGTGTTCTCTTTTTCTTTAATTTACAAGTCAACTCAACACTTTATAGATATCCTTATTTTTTCTTAAAGATGTAGGAACAAGCATGTATATTTATGGTTATATTAATAATTTTCATAATTCTTTCACATAATTTTTTAATAAAATATGGGTATAAGATACTTTCTTTACTTCATATTTACATAGTAACTAGCATCTAAAATAGTAGCTTACTTTTAACATGACAATGACCAGAAAATGATATACTCAACACAGAGTAGAATACATTTTTTAGAGGAAATAAATTATAGAACCCTGAAGATGGCAGCATATTACTATTTTAATGTTCTCAATTTTTTACTAGTTAAAATTTAAAATTATATTTCAAAAGTTTATCTTACAACAAAGTTTTTTTTTTGTTTGCCTCCTAGCATTTCAGTGTCATCAGTGCATTGAATATCTCCTCATAAATTATGTTTTAGACACATTTAACCAGAACAATTTCAGGTTTATGGAAAAATCAGACTGCCTCACATGTGTGATAGTAATTTTATTCTGGCTTATGCAAGATACCTTAAAAGTTAAATGGAAAGCATGAAAAGCATTGAGGGAAATTTTCTAAAATTATGATAAAAAAGTGAATTCCCAAACAATATTCGATTTTATTCTCACTCTTAATGGGCCTACTTATTGTTTGATACCATTAGTTTTACATAGAGCCAATCTTGGATAATTTAATCAACAGAAATAAAGGGGCAGATAGAGTAAGTGTCTATGATGTGTTATTTTTGGATTCCTTGTTGCATCAGGGTTTGGGATAGAAGCCCAGAAACTGTGGACTTATGCACTAAGAATCCAGTACTATAGTTATTCATATTCTATAAAACAGACTTTAATTATAATTAGACTTCTATTATTTAGTGTTCAAGTATAATATACATCAATATACTAAAATAAATTAGTCTGTAGTTATTTGCTCAATTGTCTATTTGAAATAAAAACTATTTATTTCGATCACTATATTAAATCAACCCATACATTTTATTAAAACGTTTGAATAGTATGATGCTAACAACTAATATTAATTTTATAAAACTTTCTTTTTTGAAACAGTAAAACTTGAGTAACCAGGCATTTATAATTTGTTGCATCTAGTACCCAGCTAGGAAATAAGAACCAATTATTATGCACTAAAGTGATGATTAGGGTTATCTACTGATTTGATAAAGGATTATTTACTCTTCTTATTCTTGCTGTATTCTAATTATCTGGGTTTAGGAAGAGGAAAGGAAACATCAGCCTAAACATGGTTCAGATGTGAAAATCTCCAACTTTTCTAAGACTCATTATAGCCCATGCTAGTGAATGGGTAGGTAGTTAGAGAAAATTTGTCATGTTGTTGCTACATGTCTTGTGAAGAGACACTGACAGCTTTTGTTCCAGTTTTTTAATGGGTATTTGTATAGCAAACAACCTCGGAAGCTGGAGATACTGTCTCCCTGGTGGACCCAAGGGCAGAGGACAGATTTCTTTCCTAACCAGTATAATAAAGATAATGTCTCCTTCAAGGGCAAAGGTTGGGCAAGTTTGCAAGCAGCCCCCTTACGTGATTGATAGTTTCCTAAACTCTAGGTTCCTCGTGTGTGACACGAACTCACTGTGTATAGTATTTACCTGTGCCACTCTGCATTACCCTTGTGTGACTTGAAGAGCAAGAGAAATCAATGCAAATATGAAGGTCATGCTGCCTTCTCTGCCCCTTGTGTAATAAAGTCCTTTCTCTCTGACCCAGGTGCCCCATGTCTTTTGCCAGTATCTATGAAACTGCAGCAAGTTAACTTGTTAGCTTACAAGCAGGATAAAATGTCAAACCTGTCACCATTCTTGATATCTGAAAGAGAGCTGGGTGAATAAAATTCCATTAAACAATTTTTATTATTTTTTACTAAATGACACTTTCTATTCTTTCAATAGACTCAAACTATACCATCTTTTGAGAGCTTAACATTATTAGCTGGGATAAAGTATTTGTGTGAATGTCTAAGCACACAGCTTAATGAAAGAAATACTGGGATAATTTTGAAATTTTTTTTATGTTATTTGTGCAATGATACTTTAAATTATAGCATCTTTATTGAAAAAACACAGTAAAACATCAGGAATAACTCTGAAAAGACAAACAGCCAAATGCTTAAAGATCCAAAATGCCACGTAATTCCAAACGTTTTGAAATCTTTTAGTAACTTACATATCAATATTGAACTTCTAATTTTCTCTACTCTCTATTAATTAATAAGTAGCCTGGTGTCTCTCAGTTAAATAATGCAAGTCACTTGCTTGCTTTTATTTTTGTGTCGTTCTTATTCTGACTGCCAGGTACTTCTAGGTGTTACTAAGAAGGAGTGAGTGTTATCATGAGAATATCTAGCAGAAGATAAAGTTTTCTCATAATAAGTTAGTGAAGGTTATTGTGTTTATATTCTATAAGCACAGATTCAGAAGCAAGATAACGATATGTAACTTCCTCCATTCACAGAAGTGGCTCTTTCATGAAGATGAGAATAAGAAATTTCAAAATTATCCCAGTATTTCTTTCATTAAGCTGTGTGCTTAGACATTCACACAAATACTATGTGAAAACTTGAAACTGTACTTATACTACAAACATTTTTAAATGATTTCACTTAGAGGGTGATTATATTAACAGACAGTATGAAGTAACAACAACAAATACATATTCTCAATATATTCTTCATAGAGTATTTATGCCGTTGAATAATCTATAGAATCTAGTCTTTATTATAGATACATATTTGTCCAGGGAAATGTAACATGAATCATTCATTTGTCCAAATATGTATTTGATATATTTATACATTTATGTGTGTGTGTGTGTATATATACATATGTATGTACACATATATATATACATATAGAAAGAGAATTAAATGTATATATTTGCTTTGTCTCAGACTCTGAGACAATTGATGATATTAAAAACAAACCATACAGAAATAGGCACGGTGACTCCTGTCTGTAATCTCAGCACTTTGGGAGGCTGACAGGAGCATCATTTAAGCCCAGAAGTTTGAGACCAGCATGGGCACCATAGTAAGATACAAAATAAAAATGAAAATGAGCACCAGAGTGAGACACAAAATAAAAATAAAAATATTATCTAGGGGTGGTGGCACATGCCTGTGGTCCCAGCTACTCAGAAGGCTGAGGTGGGAGGACCTCTTCATCCCAGGAGGTTGAGGCTGAAGTGAACTGTAATTGTGCCACTGCCCTCCAGCCTGGGCAACAGAGTAAGACTCCATCTCAAAAAAAAACAGCATAAAGGAAATTTTCAAAAAAATCTGGTAATGAAAAGAAAAATGAGGACATGGTTTTGTAGTGGATATTATGATATGCTACTCAGATACTCTTCTTAAAAATTGAGACCCTCATTGCCCAAACATCAAGGATTGTTGCCTTCTGAATACAGTGGAATCCCTAATAATTGCTTTGAACCAAGGGAACTGTCACTCACAAGGTTACATTTCTTTCCAGGGCTGGCACACCTCCAATTACTGGCCAATGATAGGGTAAAAAACTTGGCCACCTTGCCTCATTTTAGAACATCTCTGAAGTGCCACCCCAACTCTAGCCCCCACCCCCGAAATTATCTAAAGACTTTTAAGTACTGTATGTTCAAACTCCTGCTATGAGTAATCCTGCTTCTTTCACACTCACAGTTGTTCTTGCCCATGGCATTGCCCTTTCCTCAAGTCATGCTAAACATAAGTCTCTACTCGGAGTCTTCTTCCTAGTGAAACTGATCTAAGACAATTTGTAACAAAGAAAAGAGGCAAGAACAATTAACAGAGACAGACAGAAATAATAGGACCTAATGTCAAAATCATTAGCTTGAATGTTATTAACAGGCAGAGACAGTTGTTTTAATACGAGTAAATCACCTGGGAAATCTGTGTTGAATGAAGCAGAAGAGGGAAATTGATAATAACTAACTTTAAACATCATAGCTACAAGATAAAAAAAATTTAAGCTATCAGAGGCTTTTCTAGATGCCACTAAAGACTATTTCAGACTGAGCCTTTTGTTCTTATTTGCTTATATAATAGTGCATCCTTTACACTTGGAACACATTTAGAAAATCATATATATCTGTATAGATATACACAACAGTGCATATTTACCAAGTACACTGCATTAGAACAACTTGGGTATCAGGGAATATATATCAGATTCACTGTTCCTCATAAGAAAGAAGAAATAACAGAAAGTTCACCCTCACAAAATTTCCCTCCCAGAAATTATTCTCTACATACTTCATCCATGTTAGGTTTGAAATTGGACAGACTTTCTAGCCATTTAAAAATTACACATGATACTGTTTCTTCATCTTTTTCTCACTCTTTTTTTCTTATCTATATTGTATCTCCTGAAAATGAGCTACAAATAAAAGAGTACCCTAAAAATCCCCCAGCTTTGTGGAGGAAATGGCAGACGTAACTTGAAGCTTCAATTTTCTAGTCCTATACATGTAATCCTAATATATTTAATTATTACATCTAAAATTTAGAAGGAAAAGTAATTAGCTTTACTGAGTCTCTGATAAATGTGTAACTCTGTCAGGCACTTTAAAAACTAGTATTTGCCAAATTCAATGAATTGCGTTTACCACCCAAGACATCTGCCATATCCAAGTAACACTTGCATTATGTACATAATGATTTTATTTAAATTGACTTTTTAAAATTAAATAAATGTACAATGGACATGAGTGGATAAAAATTATATATGTATATATAGGCTAAATTATATATTTGTATATATAATCATATATATATGTATATATAAAATTAGATAGGACAACGGCCTCTGAAAAAAGAGTAGCACTCAAAGTTTGAAAGTAGTGACTAGTAACTTCAGGGATGGCAAGATATCTGGGTATTGACATGCTGATCCACAAATTTAGGAGCCAAGATCAATAGTCAGCAAGAAAAGGGTACAAACATGGGTGCCTACATGAACCTATGATATACTACAAATTATAGAGCAAAAGGAATCTCCAGATTAAGAGGAAAAATGTTGCCGGAGGGTAGATGCATAAATCCATAGAAGAGAAGAGATTGGGCATCTGCAACTGACAGGGTCTTATAAGAGTATTACAGAGAGAGGTTTTACTTAATATACAGTAAGGTTACATGTAAAGAAAAAGTAGGGGCTATGTGAAATGGGAGGACATTAGGAAGGTATGTATGGGTTGAAGTTGAGCGATAAAGAGTGTGTAACAGTACAGGTCTAGGACTAAGATAAACACAACCTTAGGGAAGATTTTGGCTGAGGGAGAAATTTAGTTTGGAGAAGAATATGTAGAATTAAGTGTTGAATGATTAAAGAAAAGGTTAACACTGCCTTAGCTATGTCCCAGAGTTTCTGGTATGTTGTATCTTTCTTCTCATTAGTTTCAAAGAATTTTTGATTTTTGCCTTAATTTTGTTGTTTACACAAAAGTCATTCAGAAGCAGGCTGTTTAATTTTCATGTAATTACATGGCTTTGAGCAATTTCCTTAGTATTGATTTCTATTTTTATTTTGCTATGATCTGGGAGTAAGGCTGGTATGATTTTAGTTGTTTTGAATTTGCTGAAGATTGTTTTATATCTGACTAGGTGGTTGATTTTTTAGAGTATATGAAATGGGCAGATGAGAAGAATACATATTCTGTTGTTTTGGGGTGGAGTGTTCTGTAAATGTCTATTCAGTCTATTTGGTCAAGTGTCAAGTTCAGTTTCTGAATATCTTTTTAGTTTTCTTCCTTGATTATCTCCCTAATACTGCCAGTGGGGTGTTGAAGTCTCCTACTATTATTGTGTGGTTATCCAATTCTCTTTGTAGGTCTCCAAGAACTTGCTTTATGAATATGGGTACTGCTGTATTAGGTGCATATATATTTCATCTAGTTAGGTCTTCTTGTTGAATTGGTCCATTTACCATTATGTAATAACCTGCTTTGTCCTTTTTGATCTTTATAGGTTTAAAGTCTGTTTTGTCTGAAACTAGAATAGCAACCCCTGCTTTTTTCTGTTTTCTGTTGATTGATAGAATTTCTCCATCCCCATATTATAGGTGTCATTGCCTGTAAGATAAATCTCTTGAAGACAGCATACTGTTGGGCCTTGCTGCTTTATTAAACTTGGCACACTGTGTCATTTAATTGGGACGTTTAGCATGTTTACATTCTAAGTTAGTATTGATATATGTAAATTTGATCTTATCATCATGTTGTTAGCTGGTTATTATGCAGATTGTTTATATGGTTGTTTAATAGTGTCACTGGTCTATGTACTTAAGGGTGTTTTTGTAGTGGCTGATAATAGTTTTTCCTGTCCATGTTTAGCACTCCCTTCAGGACCGCTTGTAAGGCAAGTCTGGTGGCAATAAAACCCTTTAACATTTGCTTTTCTGAATAAGATCTTATTTCTCCTTCACTTATGAAGATTAGTTTGGCTGGATAACAAATTCTTAGTTGGGAAGTCTTTTCTTTAAAGATCCTGAATATAGGCCCCCAATCTCTTCTGCCCTCTAAGGTTTCTGCTGAAGGGTCCACTGTTAGGCTAAAGGGCTTCCCTTCGAAGGTGGCCCGCCCATTCTCTCTAGCTATCTTTAACATTTTTTTCTTTCATGTCAACCTTGGGAAATCTAATGACTATGTGTCTTGTGTAGTATTTCACGGGGGTTCTCTGCATTTCCTGAATTTGACTGTTGGCCTCTCTAGTGAATTTGGGGAAGTTTTCATAGATGATATCCTGAAATATGTTTTCTAAATTGCTGGGTTACTCCCAGTCTTTCTCAGAGATACCAGTGAGATGTGGAGTTAGTCTCTATATAATCCCATATTTATCAGAAGTTTTGTTCCTTCTTCTTTATTGTCTTTTATTTTTGCCTAAGTTATTTTAGAGAACTGGTCTTCAAGCTCTGAGATCCCTTTTCAGCTTCATCAGATCAGAGCCCTATTTCGTGTCATATGCAAAAACATCAAATCAAAATGGATTGTAGACTTAAATCTAAGACCTCAAACTATGATATTACTAAAATAAAGCATTGGGGAAACTCTCCAAAACTTTGGACAGGTAAAATATTTCTTGAGAAATACCCCAGGAGCATGGGCCATCAAAGCAAAAATGAACAAATGAAATAATGTCAATTTCAAAAAAACTATGGCAAAACAAAAATAACATTTAACAAAGTGGAGAGACAACCCACAGCATGGGAGAAAATATTTGCAAACTACCCATCTGACAAGGGATTAATAACCACAATATATAGGAAGCTCATATAGGAAAAAAATTATGGCCGTGTGTGGTGGCTCACACCTGTAATCCCAGCACTTTGGGAGGCTGAAGCAGTTGAATCACCTGCAGTCAGGAGTTCAAGACCAGCCTGTCCAACATGGTGAAACCCCATCTCTACTAAAAATACAAAAATTAGCTGGGCATGGTGGTTGTCGCTGGTATTCCCAGTTACTCGGGAGGCTGAGGCTGGAGAATTGCTTGAACCCAGGAGGCGGAGGTTGCAGTCAGCAGAGATTATGCCATTGCACTCCAGCTGGGCGGCAAGAGAGAAACTCCATCTCAAATAATAATAATAATAATCTGATTAAGAAATGGGCAAAACATCACAATAGACATTTTTCAAAATAAGACATACAAATGGAAAACAGGTATATGAAAAGGTGTTCAACTCATTGATCATCAGAGAAATGTGAATCAAAACAACAATGAGATATTATCTCACTCCAGTTAAAATTGCTTTATCCATAAAACAGGCAATAACAAATGCTAGCAAGGATGTGGAGAAAAGGGAAGCCTCACACACTGTTGGTGGGAATGTAAATTAGTACAACCACTATGTAGAATACTTTGGAGAATCCTCTACAATCTAAAAGTAGAGCTACTATATGACACAGCAGTCTTACTACTAGATACTTACCCAAAAGAAAAGAAATCAGTATCTCAAAGAGATATGTGCATTCCCATGTTTATTGCAGTACTATTCATAATAGCCAAGATTTTGGAAGCAACCTAAGTATTCATGAACAGAAGAATGGAAAAAGAAAATATGGTATATATACACATGGACTAATATTTAGCTGCAAAAAAGAATGAGATCTTGTGTTTTGCAACAATATACATAAAACTAAAAGTCATATTGTTCAGTGAAATAAGCCAGGCACAGAAAGACAGACTTCCTATGTTCTCACTTATTTGTGGGAGCTAAAAATTAAAACAAGTAAACACATGGCAATAGAGATTTCAAGGATGTTTAAAAGAGGCTAGAAAGGTAGTGTGTGGGGGAAGTAGTAATGGTTAATGAGTAGAAAAAATATATAGAGCTAGTATTTGCTAGCAGAACAGGGTGAGTATATTCAAATATAATTTAATTGTACATTTAAATATAACTACATGTGTATAAATGTGTATAAATATATAAATAAACTAAATGTGGATTGTTTGTAACACAAAAGATAAATGGTTGATGTAACGGATATCCCATTCACTCTGATATAATTATTACACATTTCATGTCTATATCAAAATATCTCAAGTAATACATAAATATATATACCTACTAGGTGCCCACAAAATGTAAAATTAAAAATTAAAATAATGATGTTTGCAGATTAATTTTTTCAAGATGGTTTACTAGGAACATTGGATGCCAGTTCTCTTCAGAAAGATCAAAATTACTGGCAAATAGGCACGTTCTGAACAGAAAGCTGAGTGAAGAGAGCCAGGACTATTTGGAATGCCCATGGGAAGAAGCTGGGGTACAGAAGAGGAAAGAAGCAAGAGTCTGGTAGAGATTAATCTCTGAGGAACTCAGAGCCCTGTGGAAAATGTAGGTGAGAGTGATTGTTCCCCTCACCCCTCTGACAATCTGCTGACTGCCAAACTGTTGTGACACCCTTTTGCTCTTGTGACTCAAGGCAATGCTATCAGTGACAATTTGGGTACTTCCTGGGGACAGAGAAGTAGGTGGCCAGCTTCTGAAGGTATGCCCACCTCAAAGCCAAACTGAGATGGTGGGCACCATATGGGTTATACACTCATGATGGACCTCTGTCCTGCTCAAGGATTCTCTGCCCTTGAGTCATTGCAACACCATATTCCCCCAAGCATATCTTATAGCTTACTTCAACTATGGAAACGTAAGGGATCAGGAGGTCCCCAGAAAGCTGTGGGACCCTTGAAGACCTAACTCCTGTTATGGTTCACCTGTAAGGAGGAGTGAGCTCGTCTCACCAAGGCCCTCTTGGGAAAAGGAAATGAAGGTACAGTGCCAATCACTGAAGAGGGCAACACTGACACCCAGGAACAGATGTGGAGAGAGTCACCTCCCTCTCCCACTCCCCATACATTATGTGTTTTTTGCACCTTTTGCAGCAGCTCCATCCACACTGTAAGTAAGCCTGCTCCACTGAGGCTTACACAATGGGCGGGCTCCAACTGTCCGTCCCTAAACAGAGCCATAGCATCTTGGCAACAGGGGACAAACAAGTCACAAAATTTGCTGCCCTCAACTGGGAAAATGGCTCTGTCCTTCGCGCATTTTTGTGGTAATCCCTAGGTCATATCCACAACCCAAAGATGCATTGTGGCTGGAAACCACAGGGTGAAATCTTCTGAAGCGAAGGCCATGAGCCCTGCAACAGGGGCATGATAGGGGAGCAAGTCACTTTCTTGCTGCCTCAGGATGAGGAGCTGGTGTAGACTCCTGCTCTTTACCCTGAGACCTCAGCACACTCCAACACAATCTCTTCCCATCACTCTACATCAGGGCAGGTGCTTTCACTGGACATCAGCCTGAGGGTGAGCCAACCTTACTTTTAATTGCCGTCTGCTGTACTACAGCCTGAATACAACACCAAATAAAAAACCTACTACAAAAAGGGCTTAGTGCTAGTTCACAAGTTTCCTGAGACCTCTGCACCTTCAGCCCCTCAGGAGAAAGTGTGTGGGCTTGTACACCTGATACATCGCCACAACAGGCAGCATCTGAGGAAGCTACTTCATAGAAGTTACCTACAACCAAGGAACACATACAGAGCCTTGGCTCCCTGAAATCACCCAGAAATGTAGCCAAACAATTGTATGCAACCAACACCACATTCGTACCTTCAAGGAGAAAAAAAATTAAAAATTTCATCCAAAAAATAGCAAATTCAAAAAGAAGAAGCAATATCTCCTTCAGATGAAAAGGAATTAGTGCAAGAAAGTTAAAGTTAAGTTTCTATCAGTTTAAAATAACTTATTATAAATATAGAATTTATTTTGTAAGTCTTTTGGTAAGCACAAAAAACCTATCATAAATACACTAAAAATAAAAATAAATGATTTGAAATATACTACCAGAGAAAATCACTTAAACACAAATGAAAACAGGAAAAAAAAGAGAGGAGTGACAAACAACTAGAAAACGTTACAAAATGGCAACAGTAAGGCTTTATTTATCAATAATAACATTGAATGTAAATGTGCCAAATTATTCAATTAAAATATATTTAAAGGCCTAATGGACTAAAAAAACAAGACCCAACTATGTGTTGCCTATAAGAAACTCACGTCTCATATAAAGACAAATATAAACTGAAAGTGAAGGTATGAAAAAAGTTGTTCCATGCAAATGGAAATGATAAAAGAGCAGGAGTAGCTATACTCATATCAAATAAAATGGACTGGAAGTCAAATCTGCAAAAAGAGACAAAGGAAGTGATTATATAATGATAAAAGAGTCAATGCAGCAAGAGGACATATCAATAGTAAATATATGTACCAAACACCTGAGTACCGAAATATATAAAGCGAGTATTAATAGATCATAAAGGAGAAACAGACTGCAATACAATTATAATAAGGAACTTCAACACCCCACTTTCAGCAAAGGACAAATCATCCTGGAAGAAAATCAACAAAAATCATTTGAATTAAGCTATACTCTAGACTAAATTGACTTAAAAGATATTTATAGACAATTTTATCTAACTGCTAGAAAATATGCATTCTTATCAGCACATGGAACATTATCAGGTATCTTTCCTGATAACAAGGTAATAAAACTAGAAATCTGTAACAAGAAACATTTTGGAAACTGTAAAAATATATGGAAATTAACAACATGCTGATGAACAACAAGTGGGTAAATGAAATTAAGAAATTCATTGAAAATTTTCTTAAAACACATGAAAATGAAAACACAACATACCAGAACCTATGGGATACAGTAATAGCAGTACTAAGAAGGAAGTTTATGGCAATAAAATAGAAATTCTTCAAATAAAAAAATGCAAAAGTACATCTCAAGAACTAGAAAGGCAAAAAGAACCCAACCTAGAAATTAATAGAAGGAAATAAATAATAAAAATCAGAGTTTAAATAAATAAAATTAAGATTTAAAAAATACAAAAGATCAAGAAAATGAAAATATGTTTTTAGGAGTTAAACAAAATCAACCAATGTTTACTAGACTAACAAAAAAAATAAAAATAAAAGCTGGGTGCAGTAGCTCATGCCTGTAATCCCAAAAGTTTGGGTGGCTGAGACAGGAAAATTGCTTGAGCCCTGGATTTTGTGACCAGCCTGGGCAACATGGTGAGGTCCCATCTCTACAAAAAATTTACAAAAATTAGTCTGGCATGGTGACACACACCTGTGGTTCTGGCAACTCAGGAGGCTGAGGCAGGAGGATCACCCAAGCCCAGAAAGTCAAGGCTGCAGTGAGCTATGTTTGTGCTACTGAACTCCAGCCTGGGCAGCAGAACAAGACCCTGTATGAAAACAAAAGAAAAAGAGAGAGGGCCAAATAAATAAAATCAGAGACAAGAAAATCTGCAACTGATACCACAGAAATACAAATGGTGATTTGAGTGTTATAAACAACTACACATCAACAAATTGGAAAGCCTAGAAGACACAGTTAAATTTCTAGATACAAGCAACCTACCACAATCGAATCATGAAGAAATAGAAAACATGAACAAGCCAATAATTCGTAACAAGATCAAAGGAGTAACAAAAAGTTGTCAAAGAAAAGCTCAGGACCTAATTATTTTATTGCTGAATTCTACCAAATAGTAAAAAACGAACACAAACTATAATCAACCTGTTTCAAAAATTAAAGACTAGAATACTTCTAGTCACGTTACATGGACCAGCAATACCCTGATACCAAAACTAGACAAATACACTACAAATAAAGAAAACAAAAGCCCAATATCGCTGATGAAAAATAGACGCAAGTCTTCAACAAAATACTAGACAACTGAATTCAACAACTCATTTATAAGATCATTCACCATGTTTAAGTAGAATTTATTCCATGGATGTAGAAATGGTTCAACACATGCAAATTTATAAACACGATAGATTACATCAACAGAATCAGGAATAAAGACTATATAATTATTTCAATAGATGCTTGAAAAGCATTCAGTAAAATTAAACTCCCCCTCATGATAAAAACTTAAAAATTGGGTTTAGAAGAAACAAAATGATAAGTGTTATTTATGACAAATTTACAGCTGAAATTAAACTGAATGGTGAAAAACTGAAATACTTTTAACTAAGATCTGCAATAAGACACAGCTACTTCACTACTTTTATTCAACATAGTACTAGGAGTCCTAACCAGAGCAATTAGGCAAAAGAAAGTAATAAATGGCCTCTAAATTGGAAAAAAAATGTCAAATTATCCTTGTTTGTTGACAACATAATTTTATATAGAGAGAAATCTAGATTTCACCACAAAAATCTTAGAACTGTAAAATGGATTCCGGTAAGTTGTAGAATAGGAAATCCATGGCATTTCTATATGTTAAAAGCATTAAATTAAAAAAATTGATAAATCAGTACACTTTAAGATAGGCACATACACACACAAATAAAATATCTAGGAATAAATTTAACAAAAGAAGTGAAAGATCTCTACAAAGAAAACTATAAAACACTCATATAAGAAATTAAAAAGGACATACAGAAAACTGAAAGATTTTTCCATGCTTATGGATTGGAAAAATTAATTTTGTCAAAATGACTATACTACCCCAAAGCAATCTATAGATTTAATGTAGTACCTATCAAAACACCAATGACATTCTACATAATAAAAAGAAAATCCTAATATGCGTGTGAAACTATGAAAGACCATGAATATCCAAGCAGTTCTAAGCCCCTACCAAAATGTTAGTGGCATTATACTCTCTGATTTAATATTATTCTACAAAGCTATAGCAACCAAAACTAGACAAAGCATTGTGTTGGCATAAAAAAGAGACACATAGACTAATGAAACAGAATAAAGAACTCAGAAATAAATCCACACACATCCAACTCATTTTTGACAAAGGTGCCAGGAACATACATTGGGAAAAAGACAATCTTTTAAATAAATGGTGCTGGAAGTCCTGGATATTCATATGTAGAAGAAAAAAACTAGTACATATTGTACCTATGCAAAAAATCAATTAAAATGAATTAAAGCTGTAAATGTTAGACTTCAAGTTATGAAACTACTAGAAGATAACATTCAGGAAAAACTACAGGACACTGATCTGAGTAACTATGATTTGAATAAGATCTCAAAAGCACAAGAAACTAAAGCAAAATATAGACAAATGGGATTACATTATGCTAAAGAGCTTCTGTTTAGGATTGGAAACAATTAACAAAGTGAGAAGATAACCAATAGAATGGTAGAAAATATTTACAAACTATCCATCCAACAAGGGAGTAATAACCAGAATATATAAGTAACTCAAACAGGTCAATAGCAATAATAATTAAATAATAATAATAATCTCATTTAAAAAATGGATAGAATACCTGAATAGACATTTCTCAAAACAAGACTTATAAATAGCCACAAGGTATAAAAAAATGCTCAATATGACTATTAATAAGGAAAATGCAAATAAGTATTACAATAAAATATTATCTCACCTAATTTAGAATGGCTACTATCAAAAAGACAAAAATAAATAAATGCTGGTGAGGATATAGAGAATGAAAAACCCTCATACGCTGTTGTTGGGAAAGTAGTATGGCCATTAGGAAAAACACTATAGATGTGTGTATTGGTCTGTTCTCACGCTGCTGATAAAGACATACCCAAGACTGAGTTATTTATAGAGAATAGAAGTTCAAATGACTCACAGTTTCACATGGCTGGGGAGGCCTCACAATCATGGTGAAAGGCAAAGGAGGAGCAAAGTCACATCTTACATGGTGGCAGGCAAGAGAGAGTTTGTGCAGGGGAACTCCCATTTATAAAATCATCAGATCTTGTGAAACTTATTCCCTACCACATGAACAGTATGGGGGAACCGCCCACATGATTCAATTATATCCACCTGGCCCCACCTTTGACATCTGGGGATTATTACAATTAAAAGTGAGATTTAGGTGTGGACACAGCCAAACCATATGAATGTTTCTCAAAAAACTAAAAATATAACTACCTTATGATTCAGCAATTTCACTGCTGGGTAAATATCCAAAGAAAAGAAAATCAGTATATCAAATATATCTATCTGCACATCTGTGTTTATTGCAGCACTCTTCACAATAGCCAAGATATGGATTAACCTGTGTTTATCAATGGATGAATGGCTAAAGAAAATGTGGTATATACACTCAGTAAAACACTATTTAGCCATAAGAAAATAAAATGATATAATTTGCAGAAACATGGATGAAACTGGAGGTCATTATGTTAAGTAAAATAATCGGGCTCAGAAAAACAAATATCACATGGTCTGGCTTATATGTGGGATCTGAAAAAGTGGATCTTACAGAGATGCAGAGTAGAATGGTGGTTACTAGAGGTTAGGAAGAAAAAGGGGAAACAAAGAAATGAAGAGAAGTCTGTTAATGGGTACAAAAATACAGTTAGATGGAAGAAATAAATTCTAATATTCAGTAGTATAATGAGAATACTATGGTTAACAATAACTTATTTTATATGTCAAAATAGCTAGAAGGTAATTGTTATGATCTCACCACAAAGTAAAAATAAATGTTTGAGATCATAGATATGCTAATAATCCTGATTTGATCCTTACATATTGTATACATGTATCAAAATACTACATTACCCAAAAATATGTACAACTATGTCAATGCAAACTATTTAAAAAGAATAACAGAAGAATATTTAAAAACTATGAAAGTTAGAAGATAATGAAATATCTTCAAAAACTTATAAAACACATTTTCTTAAAACCATCGCCCAGAGAAAATAACTTTTAAAACTTCAAGAAAAATATTATTCAGGAAACAATAGATGAAATAATTAATTACAAATGACTCATGCTAAAAGAAATGTTGACTGATTTATTTAATCCAAATAAATGTGATATCCAAAAATCAAGAGCTCTGGGAATGGCTAAAATGAAAATGAATATAAAATATATTTTTTTCTTGGTAATTTCTCTAAAAGATAACTGACTGCATAAAACAAAAGTAGTAATAATCAAGTGTGGGTTTCGAGCATATGTGCAATAAAATGTATAAAAACCTTCAAACAAATGGGAGGGGAAAATTTGACATATATAACATAAAATTCTTAATATATACATGGAATAGTATAATATTATTTTAAGGCAGATTTTTATGACCAGTGTATGATATAATTAAATTCAGTGAAGCAACAATTTTTAAAGGTTTACTAATAAGACAAAATTAAATATAAGATATAACCATAAAAATTATTCATATAATAGAAAATAAGAAAATGCATTATAAAAATACAAAGAACAGGTGAAAAATGGAAAATGACTAGCAAAATAATAGGCATCAATCCCACCACCAAAAATTGCATGAAAAAGCAGTGGAATTTAAAAAGCAATTAAAAATAAAAACTTTCAGATTAAAAATCATTATTCTGTTATGCATTCTATAAGAAACCCACTTTAAAGTGGTTTAAACTAAAGAGATAGTTTACAAGTATAATGCTGGAAAAATATATATTATGCAAACACTGAACACACAAAAGCCAGAATGGTTACATTACTACAAAACAAAGATTTCAAAAAAGAATAATTGCCATAGAAAAAGAAGGTAATTACACAATTCAAAAGAAAAGGTAAATTAATAAAGAAGGCATTATAAGTCTAAATATTTATGCACTTACAACCCAGTGTGTATTGCTTGTTTCACAATGTCTAGAAACAATTGTTCATATATTTGATCTATTAGTCCAGTCTCTTGTTTTTGCTTTGTGTGGTTTTTACAGAAAAAAATAAAATAAAATACCAGTTACTTTAATGGGGCCAAATACAAGGCAGTAAATTTTGGGTATTTAATTTTAATTCCCTAAATAGCAAATGATTGTGAACATTCTTTCATATGCTTATTTGGAATCTGCATAGCTTTTTTGATGAAGTACCTGTTCAGTTATTTGCATAATTTTTTAAATGACATTTTTTGTGTTTTTTTAAATCATAAAATTTTAAGGGCTTTTGTATATTTTATATACAAGTGTTTTATCATATACGTTTTCAAAATATTCTGTCTCAGTGTGTGACTTTTTTCATTTTGTTATCAATGTCTTTCATAGAGCAAAAGGTTTTAAATTGAATGAAGTCCAGAATATAATTTTTTTCCTTGATTGTGGTATTGGGTGTTACATTAAAAACATCATCACCAGTGTGGTATCACCAAAATATCAGGCTAGGAAGCTCCCTTATCATATTCCTCTCAGGAAAGCAACAACAACAAGAAAACTAGAGACTGACTATAATATGAGCTTTGGAAGGTAGTCAAAAGTCTTCAGCAATCGAGTGAATGCTGAATCAAGAGAAAGTCACATTCAAAATACAATAAAACATTGTGGCATGTATACCTGCCCTTTCCCATCAACTCCCTGTTGTGGCATAGTTGGGAAGAAGAGGTCTACTTCTCAGTTCCCCCTCTCAGGCAGGAGGGAGCACAAAAGTACGTTTGCAATGTTCTTACCTCGGTAGGGGCAGTCTTGGGAATGGATCTATTTTTCACCTGACTTGGAGCTCAGATGGGGAAATGTGACATATATCAGATATCAGGTTAAAAATATCACAAAAAGGCCGGGCGCGGTGGCTCACGCCTGTAATCCCAGCACTTTGGGAGGCCAAGGCTGGCAGATCACCAGGTCAGGAGATTGAGACCATCCTGGCTAACATGGTGAAACTCCGTCTCTACCAAAAATACAAAAAATTAGCTGGGCATGGTGGTGGGCGCCTGTAGTCCCAGTTACCCGGGAGGCTGAGTAAGGTGAATGGTGTGAACCTGGGAGGCAGAGCTTGCAGTGAGCCGAGAGCGCGCCACTGCACTCCAGCCTGGGCGATAGAGTGAGACTCTGTCTCA
>NW_026652282.1:73042645-73072653 GCF_009828535.3 Hylobates moloch
TATCTCACAAAAAGCAATGCAAGCAGCTGCTCATGAGAGCTATGGAGGACTTGATGTCCACGGATGTATGAATGAGATTACTGATAGAGGAATACAATAGAACATCTAAATCCCTAAGAAGAAGCTGGATGTTACTCTTTGAAAAGTTAAGATACTTAAAAGGCAAGATTCATAACATTCCCTGCTAATTAGTGAAGGTCTTCCCAGACATGAAGCCAGACTGCAAAAAACAAGAAAGGTGGCTGTGATTGAAATGCCAAATTTCCGATTAAAAATCACAAGAAAACCAAAAAAATATAGCCCATTCATAAAAAGATAGTTATTCTCTAGAAAAGATATGTGAAGAAACATGACCATCAGATTCCATCAATACATCCAAAGGCATTAAAAGAATCTTAAATGTATTCAAGAGGCTAGAGGAAAACGTGAACAAAAAACTAAAAGAAATCAGAAAAACATACCATTCTGGAAATAGGGTTTGGCAATGATTTCATGACAAAGTCTCCAAAAGCAATTATAACAAATACAAAAATTGACAAGTGGGACCTAATAAAACTAAAGAGCTTTTGCTCAGCGGTAGAAATTCTCAACAGAGTAAAAACAAAACCTACAGAATGGGAGGAAATATTTGTAAACTATGCATTCAACGAAGGTCAATTATCCAGAATGTCTGAAGACCTTAAACAAATTAACAAGCACAAATCAAACAACCTCATTAATAAATGCACAAATAACATGAACAGTCACTTCTCAAAAGAAGACATACATGAGGACAACAAGCATATGGAAAAATAATCAACATCCAGCCACTATGGAAAGCAGTTTAGAGACTTCTCAAATAACTTAAAACAGAGCTAACCAGTAACACCAAGAAACAAATTGTTCTACTAAAAGGACACGTACACTTGTATGTTTATTACAGCACGATTTACAATAGCAAAGACATGGAATCAAACTAGATGTTCATCAATGGTGGACTACATTAAAAAAAAAAGGTACATATAGAATATCAGCATGTTCTCCTAGCCCTGTCTCTCAAAGAACCCCACCTGGGGACTGGGTTTTCTTCTGCCTGTGTGTGTGTGTGTACTGTGTGTGATGTCTGTAAAAAGAGGTCTAATTAATTTGGCCTAAAGAAAGACAAGTGTTTGGATCTAATAATTTTTAAAGAGAAGATAAAAGCTGTGGTTCCTTTCAGTTCACGTAATTTTTATCTTTGAGAAATAAAAGCAGCCTTAAAGACTACTGGTAAAATTCAGGTTAGATACAAGGTTTGCTAAGTGTTTTGAGGTTACAAACTGCTTTTTGGGTTTCGAGAACTATTTGACTTGCTGGCTTCACAATTGGTAAGGCTTGGGGACTTATGGAATTAAGCATGCCCTTATCTAAAAAGGCAAACCTTGGCTGCAGTTAGCACACAATTAAAGCAACTTAAAGTTTTACTTTAAAGTTAAAAATTACTAGGAGTTAATTAAAATGACTGGAAATAAATTTACATGCAAGGTATGTAAAAATAGTGAAATGAGTTTTTTAGTAAAAGGTTATAAGGAGGCATGGAAATGTAAACTTTTGCCTAGGGTTAAAAGATTGTTTCTAGTTAAATTAAGAAAAAGCTGAAGGTTCAAAGAAGTGGTGGAAGAATTGTGGAAATTAATCTTGCAGAAGAGGTTCTGTGTGTGAACATATTGACTAAATTCAAAGGGGTTATGAAAGGTTTTTGCTTCTTTAAATTTCTAAGTCATCATTTTGGCAAAATAAATAACTTATGATAATCTGGAACTCTATTTCATAATATCAAGTGTTTTAAACCTTGAACATTTAACAGCCTTCCCAAAATCAAATTTCAGTTTCAAAATTGTCTTCCCTGGCACCTGGCTTTTCAAATACTTCAGAGGGCCCCTAAAGTGTCCAGAAAATAGAGGTAAACAGAATTATTTGACATATTTAGGTACATGAAATTGCCAAAATGATGTTCAATCTTGTCTGGGTTATATTTTGGTGAATAATACTAATACATGTTCCAAAATTCGATGAGATTTCTAAAATTCTGTTGTCTGAGTATGCTAACAATCATAATTTAGGTTTTTATGTTTAGTTATTGTAAACCATGGATACAACCAAACTTCTTTGTCAATTGTGTTTGTAACTGTACCCTGGACATTTTGATGTTCACAGACAATTGTTGTCTTATTTTAATCATTTTCAAAGATCGTTTATAATGAACTATAAAACTTTAACAGGTGCTCTCAAATACAGACTTCTACTAACTTTAGAGATTGTAACATTAGAATAAAGGAAAATGTACAGGACACATGAAAAGCTGAAATGTTTATGAATATCAGGCAAAACAAGAGTTAACTAAATGGACGAAACTCAGAAAACTGGAACAACCTTTTTAACTTTTGCTTGGAATATTGCTAATCCATGTTTTGTTTTTCAGAGTCAAGGAAACTTATTTTGAACTATGTATGGCCTTTAATAATTAAGCAAGCTATACCCCTATGATCAAAATTTGAAGCATTTTTGTTTCTCTCTGCCTGATTCCTCTAGAATTTGAAAACCATATGTGAGTATTCTTATGGCAATATAGCTGTTTGCATCAGTGCAATAAGAATTCATTTTTCTTTTGCAACAGAACACAATTGGAAAAACTGTTAATTTTACCAAGGCTTTAACTGGAGGGGTATGCTTCCCTTTAAGGAGTCAACAGAACCAATAAAAGTCCGGTGGGGAAACTGGACTCATAACCTTGTCTATGCAGTCCCTGTACAGGGTTTCTGACCTGTGGTCAGTAAAGAATGTCACTTTCTAACAGCTCTAGGAGCTCCAAGTTTATCTTGGGATCGTAAGAGGAGAGGATCACCTAACTCATAGGTATTTGAGGATGTAACCCATGGCTGGGCTTGGTTTTAAAAGGTCTTATTTATAATTCCTGTGGAGCACGCTTCCATCAAAGCCAATCCAAAAAGCCTATATACAAATAGTTATTCTTGCTGCACTTTATGCAAATAATCAGACCAAGTATAAAACTAAAGTGTATTTTGCAAACCACTCAGCCCTATCATAATTTGTTTATTTTTTAACAAACAGGACTGGAGCGAGAGAAATCATGTTTCAAAACACACTTTTGTGATTAAATTCTAAACTCATTCATTGTTTTTAAGTTTTCATCTACATTTTAAACTAACCCTGCTTGCTCCTGTAAACCAACCAGCAATCCCTGGCTGCAGCTCAGAAAGAACAAGAGGAATGGGTAATGTAGAAATCTGGATCAGTATTCTACTTCTGAGAATTTATCCTGCAAATCCTGCCAGGTGATGGAATAAATAGGGAATAAATAGGGTGCCCATGATCCAGAGGTTTCCTTTTTGGGAAAGTAAGACCAAGGGAACTAACCAAAGCCAAGCACCATGCACCCAAATCCTAGCAAAGCATAACTATAGCTACAAGTTATCTGGGTGTGTCACATGACATCCTTTCCTCTCTCTCATTGGAAGAGAACTCAGTTCCACAGTTTCACCTTAATATTCGGCTTATGACAAGGAATCAATGCAACCTCCTCCCCCGAGATACATTTTTGTCCCAGACTCAATTCCAAGTTCCGGGTCAAAGTCCTAGGAAATAAAATTGGATGTAAGGAATCCAGAGGCAAATGACAACAGAGGTTAAAAGGCACAGCGCAGGTGAGTGTGGCTAATTCCCTCCAATTAAGCCAAGCCCCAGCTTCCTGTTTCATGGATACAGGCCACATTAGTATCCATGGCATAAATAAGGTCTAAGGAACTCTAAGGTTACTGACAGTAGATGGGAAAGAGACATAGGTGAGAGTGGATAATTCCTCTTCTCTAGCCCCTCCCTGCTTCATGGGTACAAGCTGCTTTGGCACTCATGGTGGTGCCTGCCAGGGTCACCAGGATTCAGGGGTGCAAGAATGGAAGAGGGAAAGAGAACGCTCTTCTCTCTCTACCTCACTTACCCCAGGTATCTGAGAATGGAACCAGTGATGCCTGCTCTCCTCTTTCTAGCTGGGTAGCCATTCGTCTTCAGTCTGTACCCCTTTAGAATGCATCCTAAACCCCTGGGAATCCTTTAAAAGGCACTTTTTCTTCTCTTCTTTTCTGTCCTCTCTTCACTAATAGGTAATTTTGTCTCTGTAGTAAGAGATACTCACCTGAAATGCGTCCTCCAAACTAGAAAGTTAATTTCCCAAACCTGAAACTGGTTGGCTTAGGATTGGGCTCAGGGAGAGGGAACCCAAAAGACCAACATGTGGGCAAAGCATAAAAGGTCCCATGCTTACTACTACATTTAACATAAATTACCTCCTTTTTAAAGATTTGATTTCCAAATATAGTCGCATTAAGACTTTGTGCTTCAACATATTAATTTTTGGAATGGACACAATTCACTTCATAACAGCCTCAAAGACTTGTGGGACACTGTCAAGAAGAGCAATATTATCAAAGTTTTACAAATGAAGAAAATGAGAAAGGAACAGAAAGACTAATTTAAGAAATAACATAGATCTACAAATTTGAAATGATCAACACAAGTAGTATAAACTCAAAGAGACCCACACCGAAACGCATTATAATTAAACTGCTGAAAGCCAAACATAAAAACAGAATATTGAAAGCATCAAGAGTAAAGTGACTGATAACTTAAAAGGAATTATCAATAAAGATTCCATCTGATTTTCCAGCAGAAAGCTTGGAAGCCCGAGAACAGTGGGATATATTTAAATGTTGAAAAAAATGTCAGCCAGTAATTCTACATTTGGTAAAACTATTCTTCATAAATAATGGAGAAATAAAGAAATTCCCCAATAAATAAAATCTGAGCGAGCATTACCACTAGTCATGCCCTACAATAAAGAATAAAGTACCTTGAATTGATATAAAAGGACACTATACAGTAACAAGAATTCATGCAACAGTATGAAGACTTCCAGTAAAGGTAAACGTATTGAAAAATAGAAAAAACAGCCTTCTTCTCCCACTCTGTGGGTTGTCTGTTTACTCTGCTGATTGCTTCTTTTGCTGTGCAGAAACTTTTTAGTTTAATTAAGTCCCACCTATTTATCATATTTTTTGTTGCATTTGCTTTTGGATTCTTGGTCATGAAGGCTTTGCCTAAACCAATGTCTAGAAAAGTTTTTCTGATGATAACTTCTGGAATTTTTATGGTTTTGGGTCTTAGATTTAAGGCCTTGATCCATCTTGAGTTGATTTTGTATAAGGTGAGAGATAAGGATCCAGTTTCATTCTTTTACATGTGGCTTGCCAATTATCCCAGCAGTCCTTGTTGATTACTGTGTGTTTTTCCCACTTTATGTTGTCATTTGTTTTGTTGAAGCTTAGTTGCCTGTAAGCATTTGGGATTATTTCTGGGTTCTCTCTTCTGCTCTATTGGTCTATGTGACTATTTTAATATCAGTACTATGTTGTTTTGATGACTATGGCCTTATAGTATAAAGTCAGGTAATGTTATGCCTCTAGATTTGTTCTTTTTGCTTAGTCTTACTTTGGCTATGTGGGCTCTTTTTGGTTCCATATGGATTTTAGAATTGCTTTTTCTAGTTCTGTGAGGAATGACAGTGGTGTTTTAATGGGAATTGCATTGAATTTGTAGATTGCTTTTGGCAGTATGGTCATTTTCACAATATTGATTCCACCCATCGATGAGCTTGGGGTATGTTTCCATTTGGTTGTGTCATCTATGATTTCTTTCAGCAGTGTTTTGTAGTTTTCTTTGTACAGGTCTTTCACCTCGTACGTTAGGCATATTTCTAAGTATTATTATTTTTGCAGCTATTGTAAAAGGGGTTAAGTTATTGATTTAATTCTCTCCTTGGTTGCTGTTTGTGTATAGCAGAGCTATTGATTTGTGTACGTTAATTTTGTATACTGAAACTTTGCTGAATTTATTTATCATTTCCAGGAGCTTCTTGGAGGAGTCTTTAGGGTTCTCTAGGTATATGATCGTATCATCAGAAAACAGAAACACTTTCACTTTTTCTTAACTGATTAGGATGCCCTTTATTTCTTTCTGTTGTCTGAGTTCCCTGGCTAGGACTTCCAGTACTATGTTGGATAGAAGTAGTGGGCATCTTTGTCTTGTTCCAGTTATCAGAGGGAATGCTTTCAACTATTTCCCATTCAGTACTATGTTGGCTGTGGGTTTGTCATAGATGACTTTTATTATATTAAGGTATGTCCTTTCTATGCCAATTTTGTTGAGGGTTTTAATCATAAAGGGATGCTGGATTTTGTCGAATGCTTTCTGTGCATCTATGGAGATGACCATGTGATTTTTGTTTTTAATTCCGCTTATTTGGTGCATCACATGTATTGACTTGCATGTGTTAAACCATCCCTGCATCCCTGCTATGAATCCTACTTGATCATGGTGGATTATCTTTCTGATATGTTGTTGGATTCAATTAGCTAATTTTTCAAGGATGTTTGCATCTATATTAATCAGGGATATTGGTCTGTATTGTTGTTATAGTTGTTGTTATGTCCTTTCCTGGTTTTGGTATTAGGGTGATATTGGCTTAAAAGAATAATTAAGAGAAGATTCCCTCTTTCTCTATCTTTCGGAATAGTGTCAGTAGGATTGGTACCAATTTTTCTTTGAATGTCTGATAGAATTCAGCTGTGAATCCATCTGGTCCTGGAATTTTTTTTGTTGGCATTTTTTTTTTGAATTACCATTTCAATCTCTCTGCTTGTTATTGGTTTCTTCAGGGTTTCTAATTATCTCTGCTTTAAGCTAGGAGGGTTGTATTTTTCCAGAAATTTATCCATCTCCTCTAGGTTCTCTAGTGTATGTGCATAAAGGTGTTTATAGTACCCTTGAATGATCTTTAGTATTTCTGTTGTGTCAATTGTACTATCTCCTGTTTGTTTCTATTTGAGCTTATTTGGATCTTCTCTCTTCTTTTCTTGGCTAATCAGTGGGGGAGATTCCTTAAAAAACTAAAAGTAGAATGATCCAGCAATCCCACTACTGGGTATTCATCCAGAGGAAAATAAGTAATTATACAAAAAAAGATACTTGACGATGCATGTTTATAACAGCACACACAATTTCAAAAATATAGAACCAGCCCAAATGCCCATCAATCAATGAGTTGATAAAGAAATTGTTTTATATATATATATATATATATATATGCGCCATGGAATACTATACAGTCACAAAAAGGAACAAAATAATGGCATTTTCAGCAACCTGGATGGAATTGGAGACAATTATTCTAACTGAAGTAACTCAGAAATGAAAAACAAAACCATATATTCTTACTCATAAGTGGGAGGTAAGCTATGAGGATGCAAAGGTATAAGAGTGATGCAATGGACTTTGGGAACTTGGGGGAAAGGTTGGAGGGATAAAAAACTACAAATTGGGTACAGTGTATACCGCTCTGGTGATTACTGCACCAAAATCTCAAATCACTATAGAATTTACTCGTGTAACCAAACACCACCTGTTCCCCCCAAACCTATGGGAATTAAAATAAATACAATAAAATAAAACAATAAAGTAAAAAAATAAATAGATAAAATAAATATTGGCCTGAAATTTTATTTTATTATTGTATCTCTGCTAGGTTTTGGTAACAGGATGATGCTGGCCTCGTAGAATGAGTTAAGAAGGAGCCCCTCCTCAATTTTTTAGAATAGTTTCAGTATGAATGTTACCAGCTCTTCTTTGTCCATCAGGTAGAATTCAGCTGTGAATCCATTTGGTCCTTGGCTTTCTTTGTTTGCTAGGCTATTTATTACTGCCTCAATTTCAGATCTCATTATTGGTCTGATTAGAGATTCAGTTTATTCCTGGTTCAGTCTTGGGAAGGTGTATGTGTCCAGGAATTTATACATTTGTTCTAGATTTTCTAGTTTATGTGCATACAAGTGTTTATAATATTCTATGATGGTTCTTTGTATTTCTGTTTGGTCAGTGTTAATATGCCCCTTGTCATTTCAAATTGTGTTTATTTGAATCTTGTCCCTTTTCTTCTTTATTTGCCTAGCTAGTAGTCTATCTATTGTATTAATTATTTCAGAAAAACAGATCCTGGATTTGTTGATCTTTTGAATAGCTTTTCATGTCTGTTTCTCCTTTAGTTCATTTCTGATTATGGTTATTTCTTGTCTTCTGCTAGGTTTTGGATTTGTTTGCTCTCGATTCTCTGGTTCTTTTAGTTTTGAGTTTAGGTTGTTAACTTGAGATCTTTTTAACTTTTTTATGTGGGTATTTAGTGCTGTGAATTTCCCTCTTAACATCCCCATACCTGTGTCCCAGAGATTCTGGTATATTCTATCTTTGTTCTCATTAATTTCAAATAACTTCTTGATTTCTGCCTTAATTTCATTATTTACTCAAAAGTTATTCAAGAGCAGGCTCTTTAATTTCCATATATTATATAGTTTTGAGTGATTCTTTTAGTCTTTATCTCTAAATTTATTGCAGTGTGGGCCAAGAGACTGTTATAACTTCGGTTCTTTTGTATGTGCTGTGGAGTGTTTTACTTTTGATTATGTGATCGTTTTTAGAGTAAATGCCATATGGTGATAAGAAGAATGTATATTCTGTTGTTTTGGGGTGAAGTGTACTGTAGATATCTATCACATTCATTTGATCCAGAGCTGAGTTGAGTTTCTGGAAATCTTTATTAATTTTCTGTTTTGGTGATCTATCTAATATTGTTAGTGGGGTGTTAAAGTCTCCCATTATTATTGTGTGAAAATCTAAGTCTCTTTGAAGATCTCTAAGAACTTGCTTTACAAATCTGGGTGTTACTGTGTTCAGTGCATATATATTTTGGATAGTTAGATCTTCTTGTTGAATTGTACACTTTACACTTTTACATAATGCCCTTTTTTTGTCTTTTTTGATCCTCATTGGTTGAAAGCCTGTCTTATCAGAAACTAGAGTTTTTTAAAAAAAATTTTTCTCTATTCTTGTCTGCCTGTCTTATTTTAGAAAGATAGTCTTCAACTCTGAGATTCTTTCTTTCACTTGGTCTATAATGGTGTTAATACTTGCAATTGCATTAGAAATTCTTGTAGTGTGTTTTTAGCTCTATCAGGTCAGTTATATTCTTCTCTATGGTGAGTATTTTGTCTTTCAGCTCCTGCAATGATTTATCAGTTTTTAGCTTCCTTGCTTTGTGTTACATCATGCTCTTTTAGCTCAGCAAAGTTCATTTTTATCCACATTCTGAATTCTACTTCTGTCATTTCAGCCATCTCAGCCTCAGCCCAGTTCCAAACCCTTGCTGGGGAGGTGATGCAATCATTTGGAGGAAAGAGGGCACTCTGGCTTTTTGAGTTTTCAGCACTCTTGCACTGATTCTTTCTCATCTTTCTGGGCTTATCTTTGAGGTTGTTGACCTCAAAAGATTGAAGGTAGATAAGCCCAAAAAAATTGTTTGGATTTTTTTTTTACACTTTTAACAGTATGGCCACTTTTCTGTAGGGTTGCTGTGGTTTTCTGGGGTCCCTAGTCACCTGGCCCCTAGTAACCTCAAATTTTCCAGTACCTGGAGTTATCACCAGTGAAGGCTGCAAAACACCAAAAAATGGCAGCCTTTCCCTTCCTCTGGGAGCTCCATCCCAGGGTGGTACGAACCTGTTGCCAGCCCAAATACACCTGTAGGAGGTGGCTAGAGACCCCAGTTGGGAGGTCTCACTCAGTGAGGAGGAAGGGGAGAGGAAGAGGATCGGGGACCCACTTTAAAAAAAGCAGGCTAGCCATGCTTTTGTAGAGCAACTGTGCTGTGCTGGGATATCACTTCCACCCTCAGTCACCTTGGGCTTTCCAAAGCCTGGAGGCTGGAACAGCTAAGTTGCTGAAACAGCAAAGATAGTGGCCGGCCTTTTCCTCTAGGAGCTCTGTCCCAGGAAGTTTTTAAATCTTTGTTGGCAAAATAATATTGGCAGGAGTGATTGGAGGCTCCAGTCGGGAGGTCTTGCCCAGTGAGGAGGAATGGAATGGGGACCCACTTAAGGAATCAGTCTGGCCATGTTTTCATAAAGCACCTGTGCTGTGCCAGGGAACTGCTTCTGCCTTGGTGGGGTTGGGCACTCCAAAGGCTGCAGGTGGAACATCTAAGTCACCTAAAACAGCCTGCCCCTTTCTCTGGGGACTCCATCCCATGGAGAAATCAAATCTCTTGGGCCAAGGAACTGGAGGCCCCAGTTGGGGAAGCCCAATGTGGACACAAATCGAGGACCTGTTTAAAAAAGCAGTTAGGCAACTTTTGGTAGAGCAGCTGTGCTGTGCTGAGCGATCCTTTCCACCCCCAGGCATTTTGAACACTCCAAGGCCCACAAGCTGGAATGGCTGAGTCACCCAAATAGTGAAGATGGCAGCCCACCCTTCCCCTTGCAGACTCCATCTCGTCTCAGGTACTGCAGCACTTGTGCTGGTGGCTGGCTGAAATTCCAAACCAGTGGGCCTTATCCTATGAGGTGTCATGGAAGTGGGGCACGCAGACCATCACTACTTGGTCCCCTGGATTCAGCTCCCATACTAGTGGTATGTATGGAGGTCCAACCTCCCACCTCGCCTGAGTTGCAGTCCTGTTTGCCAGGGAACCCAGAGCCAGAGTACATAACGCCCCAGGGTCTTTGTGCATGCCTGAGCAGCTGCTCCCCTGAGACTCCACACAGCTCTGTTTGTCAGACCAAAGGCTCTGGTGGAGTGGGATCAGGAGGGGATCTCTTGACCTGAGGATTGCAAAGGCTTGTGGGAGATGCATGGTTTCTAGAGGTCACAGATTCACTCACTGCTTCCCTGGGCAGAAGGAGGTTCCCTTGGCTCCATGTCATTCTCAGGTGGGCTGTCGCCATGCCCTGTTTTTTTCCATTCTCTGCGGATTGAGCTATTTCCCTCATGAGTCCCAACACAAGTACTTGGATGTTTTAGTTAAATGTGCTATATTTACTTGCCCCTTTTGTTCTTTTCCAAGAAAGCCACGCACCATAGCTGCTTCTAATATAGATAAACTTTGAGAACATTATACTAAGTGAAATAAGCCAGTCACACAAGGACAAATACTGCATGATTTCATTTATATGGTATGTCTATAATAGTCAAATTCATAGAATGCAAGTGAAATGGTGGTTGCCAGGTCCTGAAGGGAAGGGTAAATGGAGCATTACTAATCAACAGATGTAAAGTTTCAATTAATTATGATTAATAGGCTCTAGAGATTTACTGTATAACATTGTACTTATAGAAAAAATAGTATATTAGTACACTTAAAATTTTGTTAGGAAGGTAGATCTCATGTTGAGTGTTCTAACCATGACAAAATAAGATTTTGATACTTAATAATTGTACAATGTTATTCATTCAGTTTAATGTAAAAATAAATTATTTAAATTCCATGTAAGCTGATCTGACATATCCAAATTACTGTGCTTATGTATTTCTACTGGCCATTACATGCATTTTCAGCTATTATATCAGAATATGGATTGTAGTCTAGTGCCCACAAAAGTAGCTCAATTTTACTCAAACCTGTTAATATTTAATTGATCTTCAATATAGTTTACAATTTAGACTAAAGCAGTTTGCTTCTTTATCCTTAGAAGTTTATTCAATTGGCAGAAGTAGACTTCATTTTAAAATCTAACTAAAGAAAGTAGGAAGAAAATCTACATGGACATATTTGTTATTTGTCAAATTAATTAAAACATTAGTTATAAAATTTATAAAATATAAACAACCTCAATGTTGAGAGGTCAACCAGAATAATATTATGTATGATAAGCCTGTGACCACTGGTTTAGAAGTAGATTCCTGGACTATAAAAATCTACTTTGAGATTCATGTAATCTTTATAAATAAATAGAAATAAAGTTCCCTTGTAATAACAGAAATATTACAGAACTATGACTATCAAACTGAAATATATTTTAATTTTAATTCTTTATATTGAAATGTCATTTTGTTCTATAACTAGATGGTACCAATTTGTCTTGCTTTCTTCAATAAATAGATATTTAATGCTACTGTATTCCAAAATGTTTGTCTAAAAATGTTTGTTTTGCCTTATATTTCTTATCTTGCTTTTAAGCTTCATTGTCAACATTTTTTTTCTCCTAATTTTCTCACATACCTTATATCCAACTTTTAAAAAATCCAACTTTTTAAAAGTGGTAATATTTTAAATATTTTTGAATCTATTCCATTTTTACCATCTGTGTCTTTTACTCTCTATATTGGCTTAGTTCAAGTCCTTATTATCTCTCATGTGAACTACAGCAAACTATAACTTGACTTTCCTAGCTCCAATCTCCTCTCATACAAATCTTTTCACACTATATTAACTGCTGGAAATTTGTAACAATCCAACCAGGCTTACACAAGTTTCTTAAGGGAGTACTAAATATGGAAACAAAAGATTGAAACCTGCTAACACAAAAACACACTCAAGCACATAGCCCACAGACAATATAAAACGATTATGCAATCAAGTCTACAAAACAAGCAGCCAACAACACAATGACAAGATCAAAATCTTGTATATCAATACTGACCCTAAATGTAGATGGCCTAAATGTCCCACTTAAAAGGAATAGAGTGACAAGTTGGATAAAAAGACAAGACATAGTCTGGTGTCTTCAAGTGTTGCACCTCACATGTAATGACATAAACAAGTTAAAAGTAAAGGGATGCAGGAAGGCCTACCATGCAAGCAGAAAATAAAAAAAAAAGAGCAGGAGTCACTACTCTTGATAAAACAGATTACACCAGCAACAGTCAAGAATAACAAAGAAAGGAATTGCATAATAAAAGGTTCAATTCAACAAAAGACTTAATTACCCTAAATCTACGCAAACACAATACTGGAGCACCTAGATTCACAAAACAAGATCTTCTTGACCTATGCAAAGCCTTACAAGGGCACAAAATAATAGTGGGGAACTTCAATACTCCACTGAAATTGTTAGACAGGTCATAAAGGCAGAAAAATACCAAATAAATTTTGGACTTAAACCTAACACTTGACAAGTTGGACAAAACAGACATCTAAAGAATACATCACCAAGCAACTACAGACAAGGCATTCTTCTCATTTGCACACAGAGCATATTCTAAGATAGACTATATGCTCAGCCATAAAGCAAATTTCAGCTAATAGAAGATAAAAAATAACTAAAATCAGAGATGAACTGAATAAAATTGAGACCAAAAAGTCCACAAAAAGATCAGATCAATTAAACCAAGAATTGGTTCTTTGAAAAATAAACAGGATTGATAAACCATTAGCCACATTAACACAGAAAAAACAAACAGAAAATCCAAAAAAGTGGAATTAGAAATGACAAATAGTATTACAACCAATCTCATAGAAATACAAAGGAAACTCAGAGAGTATTATAAGCACCTCTATGCAAATTAATTAGAAAATGTAGAGAAAATGGATGAATTCCTGGAGATACACAGTCTCCCAAAATTGAACCAGGAGGAAAATGACAATCTGAATAGATCAACAACAAGTTCAGAGATGGGATCATTAATAAAAATCCTACCAACCACAAAATCCTTCAAACCACAAAATACCAAATGGAATAACAACTGAATTCTCCCATACGTACAAAGAAGAAGTGATGCCAATTATACTGAATCTATTTCAAAAAACTTAGGAGGAGGAACTTCTTCCTAACTTAATCTAAGAAGCTAGCATCGTGCTGGTACCAAAATTTGGCAGAGACTTACCAAACAAAGAAAACTTCATACCAAAACCCCTGATGAACTTTGATGCAAAAATCATAAAATACTAGGAAATTGAATCCAGCAACACATCAAAAAGTTAATTTACCATGATCATATAGGCTTTATTACTGAAATACAAGGTTGGTTTAACATATGCAAATCAATAAATATGATTCATCACATAAATAGAATAAAAACACACATGATCATCACAATAGATGCAGATAAAGCCTTCAGTGAAATTCAACATCTCTTTATAATAAAAATCGTCAAGAAACTAGGCATCTGAAAGACAAACCTTGAAACAGTAACAGCCATCTATGACAAACTCACTACCAACACCATACTGAACGGCCAAAAGCTGGAACCATCCTGCTTGAGAACTGTAACAAGGCAAGGATGCTTACTTTCACCACTCATGTTTAACATAGTACCGGAAGTCCTAGTCAGAATAATCAGGCAACAGAAAGAAATAAAAGGCATCAAAATAGGAAAAGAAGATTTCATACTATCTCTCTTTGCTGATGATAGGGACTCTATACACAGAAAACCCAAAAGACTCATTCTAATTCTCCTTGAACTGGAACATGAATTCAGTAAAGTTTCCGGATACAAAATTAACTTACAAAACATCAGTAGCATTTCCATTCACCAATAATGTTCTAGCTGAGAAGCAAATCAAGAATACAAAGGCACTCACAATAGCCACATAAAAATCATAAAAATGAAATACTCATCAAACCAAAAGATGAAAGATCTCTACAAGGAGTACCCCAAAACACTGCTGAAAGAAATCAGAGATGACAAAAATAAATGGAAAAACATTTCATTCTTATGGATTGGGAGAATCAATATTTTTTAAATGGTTATAGTTTCAAAACAATTTACAGATTCAATTCTATCTTTATAAAAATATCAGTGTCATTTTTCATGGAATTAGAAAAATCTATTCTAAAATTTATTTGAGACAACAAAAAAGCCAGGATAGCCAAAGCAGTCCCAAGCAAATAGAACAAACCCAACAGTATCATGTATTTCCATTTCACACTGTACTATAAGGTTACAGTAACCAAAAAAAAAAATTTGACTGGTAAAAAATATATAAATAGACCAGTAAATAATTGAGAAACAAACTTACATACCTCGAACAATCTGATCTTTGACAAAATCAACAAAAATAAGCAATAGGGAAATGATTCCATATTTGATAAATAGTACTAGGACAACTGGCTACCCATATGCAAAACAATAAAAATGCACTACTAATTCCCACCATATACAAAAATTAACTCAAGATAGGCTAAAGACTTAAATATAAGATGTGAAACTATAAAAATTCTACAAGGAAATTTAGCTGGGAGTGGTTGCTCATGCCTATAATCTCAGTGCTTTGGGAGGCCAAGGTGGGTAGATTGCTTAAACTCAGGAGTTCAAGACAAGCCTGGGCAACACCAACATGGTAAGACCACACCTATACAAAATATACAAAAATTAACAGGGCATGATGGCATGTGCCTGTAGTCCTAGCTCCTTGGGAGGCTGAGGTGGGAGGATCGCTTGAGTTTGAGAGGTGTGGGTGCAGTAAGCTGAGCTGAGATCACACCACTGCACTCCAGTCTGGGTGACAGAGAGGGATCCTATCTCAAAAAATAGTAATAATAAAATAAAAAAAGAAATTTAGGAAATACTCTTCTCAACATCAGCTTTGGTGAAGAATTTATGGTTAAGTCCCCAAAAACAATTGCAACAGAAAACAAAAATTGACATTGAGACCTAAATAAACTAAAGCATTTCTGCAGAGCAAAATTAATTGCCACCAGAGTAAACAGACAGCCTTCATAATGGGAAAAAATATTTTCAAACTATGCATCTGAAAAAGGTCATCTATCTAGAATCTATAGAAAAATTAAACAAAAAAACCCAATAATACAAATATAAAATGGGCAAAAGACATGAACAGACAGACACTTTTCTTTATTATTATTATTATTATACTTTAAGTTCTAGGATACATGTGCACAACATGTAGATTTGTTACATAGGTATACACGTGCCATGTTGCTTTGCTGCATCCATCAACTCGTCATTTACATTAGGTATTTCTCCTAATGCTATCCCTCCCCCAGCCCCTCACCCCCCAACAGGCCCTGGTGTGTGAGGTTCCCCTCCCTGTGTCCATGTGTTCTCATTATTCAACTCCCACTTATGAATGAGAACATGCAGTGTTTGGTTTTCTGTCCTTGTGATATTTTGCTGAGAATGATGGTTTCCAGCTTCATCCATGTCCCTGCAAAGGACATGAACTCATCCTTTTTTATAGCTGTATAGTATTCCATAGTGCATATGTGCCACATTTTATCTGGTCTATTATTGATGGACATTTGGGTTGGTTCCAAGTTTTTGCTATTGTGAATAGTGACACAATAAACATACATGTGTATGTATCTTTATAGTAGCATGATTTATAATTCTTTGGGTATATACCCAGTAATAGGATTGCTTGGTCAAATGGTATTTCTAGTTCTAGATCCTTGAGGAATTGCCACACTGTCTTCCACAATGGTTGAACTAATTTACACTCCCACCAACAGTGTAAAAGCATTCCTATTTATCCACATCCTCTCCATCATCTGTTGTTTCCTGACTTTTTAATGATCATCATTCTAACTGGTGTGAGATGGTATCTCATTGCAGTTTTGATTTGCATTTCTCTGATGACCAGTGACGATGAGCATTTTTTCTTATGTCTGTTGGCTGCATAAATGTCTTCTTTTGAGAAGTATCTGTTCATATACTTTGCCCACTTTCCATGGGGTTGTTTGTTTTTTTCTTGTAAATTTGTTTAAGTTCTTTGTAGATTCTGGATATTAGCCCTTTGTCAGATGAATAGATTGCAAAAATATTCTCCCATTCTGTAGGTTGCTTGTTCACTCTGGTGATAGCTTCTTTTGCTGTGCAGAAGCTCTTTAGTTTAATTAGATCTCATTTGTCTGTTTTGGTTTTTGTTACCATTGCTTTTGGTGTTTTAGTCATGAAGTCTTTGCCCATGCCTATGTCTTGAATGGTATTGCCTAGGTTTTCTTCTAGAGTTTTTATGCTTTTACGTCTTACATTTAAGTCTTTAATCCATCTTGAGTTAATTTTTGTGTAAGGTATAAGGAAGGGATCCAGTTTCAGCTTTCTACATATGGCTAGCCAGTTTTCTCAGCACGGTTTATTAAATAGGGAATCCTTTCCCCATTGCTTTTTTGTCAGGTTTGTCAAAGATCAGATGGTTGTAGATGTGTGGTGTTATTTCTGAGGTCTCTGTTCTGTTCCATTGGTCTATATATCTGTTTTGCAGACAGACACTTTTCAAAAGAAGTTGTACAAATGGATCTATAATCGTCAGAAAAATGCAAATTAATACCACAATGGGTTACTATCTCACACCAGTCAGAATGGCTATCAATAAAAAGAAAAAATACGCCAGTGAAATTGCAGAGAAAACAGAATGCTTATAAACTGTTGGTGGAAATATAAATTAGTTCTTCTGCTGTGAAAAGTAGTTTGGGGATTTCTCAAAGAACTTAAAAGAGAGCAGCAATTTAACCCAGTAATCCCATTACTGGGTAGATATTTAAAATAAAAAAAAAATTGCTCTACCAAAAAGACACATATACATGCATGTTCATCATAGCACTATTCACAATAGCAAAGAAATGAAATCAATCTGCATGCCCATCGATGGTGGACTAGATAAAGAAAATATGGTACATGTACACCATGGAATACTATGCATCTATAAAAAAGAATAAAATCTTGCCTTTTGCAGAACTATGGATGCTGCTCAAGGCCATTGTCCTAAGCATATTAATGCAAGAGCAGGAAAACAACTATTTTATGTTCTCACTTATAAGTGGGAGCTAAACGTCGAATACATGTAGCCATAAATTTGGAACAGTAGATGGGGGTAATACTAGATGGGGGAGAGAGAGAGACAGTGTGGCCTGAAAAACAGCTCAGTTTTCCTAAACTGAAGTATTATGATTAATATAAAAGTAAAAATTATAAAAAATTTAAATACAAGAAATTTTAAAATGAAATTAAATAAATAATAAATAAAATAAAGAGCCAAACACAAACATTCATGTTAATCTTTTTTTAAGAAACACATTAATTCCATATTGCCATAGGCCAAAGTCTAAATGATAACATATAATACGCTCTAAATTTAAAAACATTATATAATTGTAACCAGCATCATCACCCAACACAGCCTTCAATTCCTCATGTTCTATATTACAAGTAAAGCATTAACCATTTCTTCAAGAATGCTCATGTATTCCTCTGTCTCTCTTCCTGAAACACATGCCACCACTAACCATTCCCACTTTTTGTTTGGTTTAGAAAAGTATTTTCTAAACCATATGTAAGTATATTTTCAAAAGTTGTTCAAATATCTCTCACTAAATGTTAACTTCACCAATTAATATTGATAAAATAACATTTGCAGAGAAAATAAACATGCATATTTGATCACAATGTATGCATCAATATGATTGGTAAAACATTAAAACTTTTTTAAATCTTTGGGTACAAGACCATTATTTGGCTGAGCCTCTGAGTGCCTAACAGAAGTTTTTACCTGAAACTCCATGTACCATCTAAAAATACATACCTAAAACATTAATAATTGAAACAACAGAAAGCCTCAACAACCACTTTTTAGCTTTATAACCTGCAACAATTAAGATTTGTTTCTCAGAACATCTGATTTAACAGTTGTTAAATATTTTGATTTCCATCTTTATCTTTTTCAACTTTTATTTTAGGTTCGGTGTTACACGTGCACATTTGTTACATGGGGAAATTGTGTGTCACTGAGATTTGGTGTACAAATGACCCCATCATCCAGGGAGTAAGCATGGTACCTGATAGTACTCTCATCCCTCTTCCATCCTCCCCCACTAGTAGTCTCCAATGTCTATTGTTTCCATCTTTGTGTTCATGTGTACTTGATACTTTGCCCCACTTATAAGTGAGACCGTGAGGTATTTGGTTTTCTGTTCTTGCATTAATTCACTTAGGAAAATGGCTTCCAGCTGCAACCATGTTGCTGCAAAGGGCATGATTTTATTCTTTATATGGCTGCCTAGTATTCCATAGTGTATATGTATCATATTTTAAAATCTAGTCCACCATCAATTGGCAACTAGGTTCATTCCATGTCTTTGCTACTGTTAATAGTGCTGCAATGAAAGTATAAATGCACGTGCATTTTTGGTAGAGCAATTTATTTTCCTTCGGGTCTATATAACCAGCAATTGAATTGCTAGGTCAAATGGTAGTTCTAAGTTCTTTGAGAAATCTTCAAACTGGTTTCCACTGTGGCTGAACTAATTTACATCCCACCAACAGTATATAAGAGTTCCTTTTTCTCTGCAACATCACCACACTCTCTTATTTTTTGACTTTTTAACAATAACTATTCTGATTGGTGCAAAATAGTTTCTATGTGGTTTTTATAAGCATTTCTCCAATGATTAGTAATTGAGTATTTTTTCCTATGCTTGTTGGCTGCATGAATATCTTTTTTTTGAGAAGTGTCTCTTCATGTCCTTTGCCCCGTTTTTAATGGGGTTATTTGTTTTTAGCTTGTTGAATTGTTTAAATTCTCTGTAGATTCTGGGTACTAGACTTTTGTTAGATGATAGTTTGTAACTATTTTCTCCCATTCTGTATGTTGTCTCTTTACTCCGCTGATAGTTTCTTTGGCTGTGCAGAAGCTCTTTAGTACCATTAGGTCCCACTTGTCAATTTTTTTGTCGGTATTGCAATTTATTTTGAGAACTTAGTCATAAATTCCTTGCTAAGGCTGTTGTCCAGAATGGTACTTTCTAGATTTTAGTCTAGGATTTTTATAACTTTAGGTCTTATATTCAAGTCTAATCAATCATGAGTTAATTTTTGTATATGGCAGGAGGAAGAATTCCAGCTTTATTTTCTACATATGTAATTGCCACCTTTAAACAAAAGCAGATATGGTAGTGTATTACTTCTCATGAATATACTGAATGTCTTTATAATATAATATTTTTTTATTTCACATACCCCAGGCTTTACACAAATGCTCTTAAAGTCAGTTGAAATGTAACCAGGAGGCAACGTATGTACAAAAATAACTAATAGATGGTATAATGCGTGCCACCAGTGCTGCAGTACTGTAAATTTTGAAAGCTGAACATTATTGCTGACAAGCAGGAATGGAGATGAATGTTTAATTATGTGCTTAGTTTCAGTAATTTAAATTAGAGATTAGAAAGACACATTAAAAAGAACTTTACCGATGTGTTAAACATATAAACACTAAAGTGAGATAATAAAATGTATACAGTTACAGATATTAAATATATATAAAATAGTAGTGGAACCTAAAATAAATAAGGTTTGGCAACATAGCACCGATGAACACAATGTATTATGCTAGTTTAAAACACATTAATGCATATGTTTTGTTAAATTTTTAAGAACTTTTGTGTCTGTAATCATGAGAGATCTTGGCCTGTAAATTTCCTTTTGTGTAACATTAAGAAATTTTTTATATCAAGGTTTATTTGACTTCATATAACAAATTTATAAGAATTTCCTGTTTTTATAATCTGGACAAATGGTTAAAAATAATGTTATTCCTTAAATAGATATTTCAAAACGTTATGACTGAACCTAACTGGGCCTGGAGTTTTATTTGTTAGAATATTTTAAATAACTTATTTAATTTGTATAAAAATGTAAAAATATTTGTCTTTTGTTCTCGTGTTTTTACATTGTTTTGACAGGAATTTATCTAAATTTTAATATTTATTACTGTAAAGTTCACATTATGCATTTACTATATTATTGTCCTTGCTTTTATGTAAAATTAATTTTGTAGTATAATAAAAACACCAAAAAATACATAGATTATAAATGTATAGTTTGATGACTGGGGTGAAGCTTCCAGAAGAAGGAACAGGCAGCAATCTTTGCTATTCTGCAGCCTCCGCTGGTGATACCCAGGCAAACAGAGTCTGGAGTGGACCTCCAGCAAACTCCTTCGGACCTGCAGCAGAGGGGCCTGACTGTTAAAAGGAAAACTAACAAAGGGAAAGGAATAGCAACAACATCAACAAGAAAAGGATGTCCACACAGAAACCACATTCGAAGGTCACCAATATCAAAGACCAAATGTAGATAAATCCACAAAGATGAGGAAAAAACAGTGCAAAAAGGCTGAAAATTCCAAAAACCAGAATACCTCTTCTACTCCAAAGGATCACAACTCCTCACCAGCCAGGGAACAAAACTGGACAGAGAATGAGTTTGACGAATTGACAGAAGTAGGCTTCAGAAGGTGGATAATAACAAAATCCTCCGAGCTAAAGTAGCATGTTCTAAACCAATACAAGGAAGGTAAGAACCTTGAAAAAAGGCTAGATGAATTGCTAACTAGAATAACCAGTTTGGAGAAGAACATAAAAGAGCTGAAAAACACATCACAAGAAAGTCATGAAGCATACACAAGTATCAATAGATGAATTGATCAAGAGAAAGAAAGAAGATCAGAGACTGAAGATCAACTTAATGAAATAAAGTGTAAAGACAAGATTAGAGAAAAAAGAAGGAAAAGGAACAAACAGGGCCTCCAAGAAATATGGGACTATGTGAAAAGACCAAACCTACATTTGATTGGTGTACCTGAAAGTGATGAGGAGAATAGAACCAACTTGGAAAACATTCTTCAGAATATTATCCAGGAGAACATCCCCAACCTAGCAAGAGAGGCCAACATTCAATTTCAGGAAATACAGAGAACACCACAAAGATACTCCTCAAGAAGAGCAATCCCAAAACACACAATCATCAGATTCACCAAGGTTGAAATAAAGGAAAAAATGTTAAGGGCAGCCAGAGAGAAAGGTGGGGTTACCCACAAAGGGAAGCCCATCAAACTAATAGCTGGTCTCTCTGCAGAAATGGTACAAGCCAGAAGAGAGTGGGGGCGAATATTCAACATTCTTAAAGAAAAGAATTTTCAACACAGAATTTCATATCCAGCCAAACTAAGCTTCATAAGCTAAGGAGAAATAAAATCTTTTACAGATAAGCAAATGCTGTGGGATTTTGACACCACCAGGTCTGCCTTACAAGAGCTCCTGAAGGAAGCACTAAATATGGAAAGGAAAAACCTTTATCAGCCACTGCAAAAAGAAACCAAAATGTAAAGACCATCAACACTATGAAGAAACTGCATCAACTAATGGGCAAAATAACCTGCTAGCATCATAATGACAGGATCAAATTCACACATAACATTATTAACCTTAAATATAAATGAGCTAAATGCCCCAATTAAAAGGCACGGATTGCCAAGTTGGATACAGAGTCAAGACCCATTGGCGTGATGTATTCAGGAGACACACCTCATGTGCAAAGACACACATAGGCTCAAAATAAAGGGATGGAGGAAGATTTACCAAGCAAATGGAAAGAAAAAAAAAAAGCAGGGGTTGCAATCCTAGTCTCTGATAAAACAGACTATAAACTAACAAAGATCACAAAACACAAAGAAGGGCTTTACATAATGGTAAAGGGATCAATGCAACAAGAAGAGCTAATTATCCTAAATATATATGCACCCAGTGCAGGAGGAACCGGATTCATAAAGCAAGTTCTTAGAGACCTACAAAGAGAATTAGACTCCCACACAATAACAGTGGAAGACTTTACCACTCCACTGTCAATATTAGATAGATCAACGAGACAGAAAATTCACAAGTATATTGAGGACTTGAACTCAGCTCTGGACCAAGCAGACCTAATAGACATCTACAGATCTCTGCACCCAAAATCAATAGAATACACATTCTTCTCAGCACCACATAGCACTTGTTCTAAAATTGACCACATAATTGGAAGTAAAACACTCCTCAGCAAATTCAAAAATAATGGAAATCATAATAAACAGTCTCTCAGACCACAGTGCAATCAAATTAGAACTCAGGATTAAGAAACTCACTCAAACCCCTCAAAAAGTGGGTGAAGGACATGAACAGACACTTCTCAAAAGAAGACATTTATGTAGCCAAAAAACACATGCAAAAATGCTCATCATCACTGGCCATCAGAGAAATGCAAATCAAAACCACAATGAGATACCATCTCACACCAGTGAGAATGGACATCATTAAAAAGTCAGGAAACAACAGGTGCTGGAGAGGATGTGGAGAAATAGGAACACTTTACACTGTTGGTGAGACTGTAAACTAGTTCAACCATTGTGGAAATCAGTGTGGCGATTCCTCAGGGATCTAGAACTAGAAATACCATTTGACCCAGCCATCCCATTACTGGGTATATACCCAAAGGTCTATAAATCATGCTGCTATAAAGACACATGCACACGTATGTTTATTGCGGCACTATTCACAATAGCAAAGACTTGGAACCAACCCAAATATCCAACAACGATAGACTGGATTAAGAAAGTGTGGCACATATAAACCATGGAATACTATGCAGCCATGAAAAATGATGAGTTCACGTCCTTTGTAGGGACATGGATGAAACTGGAAATCATCATTCTCAGTAATGCAAGGACAAAAAACCAAACACCGCATGTTCTCACTCATAGGTGGGAATTGAACAACGAGAACACATGGACACAGGAAGGGGAACATCACACTCTGGGGACGGTTGTGGGGTGGGGGGAGGGGGGAGGGGGGAGGGATAGCATTAGGAGATACACCTAATGCTAAATGACGAGTTAATGGGTACAGCACACCAACATGGCACATGGATACATATGTAACAAACCTGCACATTGTGCACATGTACCCTAAAACTTAAAGTACAATAATAAAAAAAAAAAGAAACTCACTCAAAACTGCACAACTACATGGAAACTGAACAACGTGCTCCTGAATGACTAATGGTACATAAAGAAATTAAGGCAGAAATAAATAAGTTCTTTGAAACCAATGAGAACAAAGACACAACATACCAGAATCTCTGGGACAAAACTAAAGCAGTGTTTAGAGGGAAATTTATAGCATTAAATGCCCACAGGAGAAAGTGGGAATAATCTAAAATCAACACCCTAACGTCTCAATAAAATGAACTGGAGAAGCAACAGCAAACAAATTCAAAAGCTAACAGAAGACAAGAAATAACTAAGATCAAAGCAGAACTGAAGGAGATAGAGACACAAAAATCCCTTCAAAAAAATCCATGAATCCAGGAGCTGGTTTATTGAAAAGATTAACAGAATAGATAGACTGCTAGCCAGACTAATAAAGAAGAAAAGGGATAAGAATCAGATAGGCACAATAAAAAATGATAAAAGATCACCACTGATCCCAAAGAAATACAAACTGCCACCAGAGAATACTATAAACACCTCTATGCAAATAAACTAGAGAATCTAGAAGAAATGGATAAATTCCTGGACACATACACCCTCCCAAGACTAAACCAGAAAGAAGTCGAATCCCTGAATAGACCAATAACAAGTTCTGAAATTAAGGCAGTAATTAATAGCCTACAAAAATAGCTATTAATTAATAGCCAACGAAAGCCCAGGACCAGACAGATTCACAGCCGAATTATATCAGAGGTACAAAGAGGAGCTGGTACCATTTCTTCTGAAAGTATTCCAAACAGCAGAAAAAGAGGGACTCCTCCCTAAGTCACTTTATGAGGCCAGCATCATCCTGATACCAAAACGTGGCAGAGACACAACAAAAACAAAAATTTTCAGGCCAATATCCCTGATGAAAATCAATGTGAAAATCCTCAGTAAAATACTGGTTAACCAAATCCAGCAGCACATCAAAAAGCTTATTTACCACGATCAAGACAAATTCTTCCCTGGGATGCAAGGCTGGTTCAACATACACAAATCAATAAATGTAATCCATCCCATAAACAGATCCAATGACAAAAACCACATGATTATCTCAATAGATGCAGAAAAGGGCCTTTGATAAAATTCAACACGCCTTCATGCTAAAAACACTCAATGAACTAGGTATTGATGGAATATATCTCAAAATAATAAGAGCTATTTATGACAAACCCATAGCCAATATCATAATGAATGGACAAAAGATGGAACATTCCCTTTGAAAACAGGTGCAAGACAAGGGTGCCCTCTCTCACCACTCCTACTCAACATAGTATGGGAAGTTCTGGCTAGAGCAATCAGGCAAGAGAAAGAAATAAAACATATTCAAATAGGAAGAGAAGAAGTCAAAGTATCTCTCTTTGCAGATGACATGATTGTATATTTAAAAAACCACATTGTCTCAACCCCACATATTCATAAGCTGATAAGCAACTTCAGCAAAGTCTCAGGATACAAAATCAATGTTCAAAAATCACAAGCATTTCTATATATCAATAACAGACAGAGAGCCAAATCATGAGCAAACTCTCATTCACAATTGCTACAAAAATAATAAAATACCTAGGAATACAACTTACAAGGAATGTGAAGCATCTCTTCAAGGAGAACTACAAACCATTGCTCAAGGAAATAAAGGAGGACACAAGCAAATGGAAAAACATTTTATGCTCATAGATAGGAAGAATCAATATTGTGAAAATGACCATACTGCCCAAAGTAATTTATAGATTCAATGCTATTCCCATCAAGTTACCATTGACTTTCATCACAGAGTTAGAAAAAAACTACTTTAAATTTCATATGGAATCAAAAAAAGAACCTGTATAGCCAAGACAATCCTAAGCAAAAAGAGCAAACCTGGAGGCATCACTCTACCTGACTTTAAACTATACTACAAGGCTACAATAACCAAAACAGCATGGTACTGGTACCAAAACAGATATATAGACCAATGGAACAGAACAGAGGCCTCAGAAAAACACCACACATCTATAACCATCTTATCTTTGACAAACCTGACAAAAACAAGCAATGAGAAAAGGATTCTGTATTTAATAAATGGTGTTGGGAAAACTGGATAGCCAAATGCATAAAACTGAAACTGGACCACTTCCGTACACCTTATACAAAAATTAACTCAAGATGGATAGAAGATTTAAACGTAAGACCTAAAACCATAAAATACCTAGAAGAAAACCTAGGCAATACCATTCAAAACTTAGGCATGGGCAAAGACTTCATGACTAAAACACCAAAAGCAATTGCAACGAAAGCCAGCATTGACAAATGGGATGTAATTAAACTAAAGAGCCTCTGCACAGCAAAATAAACTATCATCAGAGTGAACAGGCAACCTACAGAATGGAAGAATATTTTTGCAATCTATCCATCTGACAAAGGGCTAATATCCAGAATCTACAAGAAACTTAAACAAATTTACAAGAAAAAAACAACTGCATCAAAAAGTGGACAAAGGCTATGAACGAACACTTTTCAAAAGAAGACATTTATGTGGCCAACAAACATATAAAAAAAGCTAACCATCACTGGTCATTAGAGAAATGCAAATCAAAACCACAATGAGATACCATCTCACACCAGTTAGAATGGCGATCATTAAAATGTCAGGAAACCACAGATGCTGGAGAAGATGTGGAGAAATAGGAATGCTTTTACACTGTTGGAGGAAGTGTAAATTAGTTCAACCATTGTAGAAATCAGTAAGATGATTCCTCAAGGATCTAGAACTGGAAATATCATTCCTCCCAGCAATCCCATTACTGAGTATATACCAAAGTATTATAAATCCTTGTACTATAAAGACACATGCACACGTATGTTTATTGCAGCATTATTCACAATAGCAAAGGCTTGGAACCAACACAAATGCCCATCAGTGTTATACTGGATAAAGAAAATGTGGCACATGTATACCATAGAATACTATGCATTCATAAAAAAGAATGAGTTTATGTCCTTTGCAGGGACATGGATGAAGCTGGAAATCATCATTCTCAGCAAACTAACAAAGGAACAGAAAACCAAACATTGCATGTTCTCACTCATAAGTGTGAGTTGAACAACGAGGACATATGGGCACAGGGAGGGAAACATCACACACCGGGCCTGTCAGGGGTTGGGGGCAAGGGGAGGGATAGAATTAGGAGAAATATCTAATTACATTAGATGACATGTTGATGGGTGCAGCATACCACCATGGCACATGTATACCTATGTAAAAAACCTGCATGTTCTGCACATATATCTCGGAACTTAAAGTATAATTTAAAAAAAAGCCTGAAATAAATGTGGGAAAAAACTTACAAATGATTAATGAGTCTAGAATTTAATGACAAATGTATGATAAATTTAGAAACATAATTTCTCTCACTCCCATTCTCATTTTTCTTAAAAGCAAATTATGACAAGAATTAGTAGTTTGCAAAATAAAATTTATTCTTATACTTGGCCTGATTATTGCATAAAGTGCAGCAAAAATAATTAATTTTACATACGCCTTTTAAAGTGGCTCTGATGGAACTCTGTTTCACAGGGGATATCAGACAGGACTTATTACAGCTGAGCCCAGCCATGATTTTGTACCCTCAAATACCTATGAGTTGAGTAAACTTCTCTCTTCTTGAGGACCCAAGAACATGGGGTTCCTGGGCCTCTTAGAAAGTAACATTCTTTATTCACCACAGGTTAGGAAACCTGTACGGCAACTGTTTAGACAAGGTATGAGGCCAGTTTTCCAAAGGGGCTTTTATTGGCTCTGCATGTCATCCCAGCGCTTTGGGAGGCCGAGGCAGGTAGATCATGAGGTCAGGAGATCGAGACCATCTTGGCTCACTGCAAGCTCCACCTCCTGGGTTCATGCCATTCTCCTGCCTCAGCCTCCCAAGTAGCTGGGACTACAGGCACCCGCCACCATGTCTGGCTGTTTTTTTGTTTGTTTGTTTGTTTGTTTGTTTTTGTATTTTTAGTAGAGACAGGGTTTAACTGTGTTCGCTAGGATGGTCTCGATCTCCTGACCTTGTGATCCACCTGCCTCAGCCTCCCAAAGTGCTGGGATTATAGGCGTGAGCCACCGCGCCTGCCTGCAAGAACCTTTTCTCCTTAAGAGAAAATACTTAGCTTTCCAAACAATTTGTGTACTATCTTCTCTTTCTTTTTCTTGGCAGCCTATCTGCAAGGCAAATGAACATCTTTCATTATTCTTTACTATTACTACTACAAGTAATCTGATTCAATGAAATCCCTATCAAAATTACTATGACGTTCTTTACAGAAATAGAAAAAGCAATTATAAAATCCATGTGGAACCACTAAAGAACCAAAACAGCTAATGAATTTTGAAAACAAAACAAAGCAAAACAAAACAAAGCAAAACAAATCAAGAAGTATCACCCTTTCTGGTTTCAAATTATGTTATAAAGCTATAGTAACCAAAACATGTGGTACTGGCATAAAAACAGACACATAGACTGATGAAATAGAATAAAAAGCCCAGTAATAAACCCCTACATAACATCAATTAATTTCCATAAAGCACACCACAAATATACAATGCAGAAAGAACAGTGTCTTCAATACATGCTGCTGGAAAAGATGCAATATTATTTACATGCAATAAAGTAAAATTAGACCAGCAAACCACCGTATCACACATTTACATATGTAACAAACCTGCACATACTGCACATGTACCCCAGAACTTAAAATAATTTTTTTAAAAAAATAGAATGAAATTGCACCCTGATTTTTCACCATACAGAAAAATCAACTTCACTTGAATTGAAGACTTAATGGTAAGAACTGCAACCGTAAAACACCTAGCAAAAAATAAAATAAAATAAAAAACAGGAAAAAAATACTTGAGATTGGTCTTGACAATTGTTTTTTGAAGATGGCACCACAAGCGCAAGCAAAAAAAAAGCAAAATATAAACAAGGAGGATTGTATCAACTAAAATGGTCTAGCACACCAAAGCAAACAATGAACAAAATCAAAAGGCATCTTAAAAATAGGAGACAATACTTGCAAATGATACATCTAATAAAATGTTAATGTCAAAAATATATAAGAAACCCGTAAAACTGAATATCAAACAAAGTGAATTAACACATTAAAAATGGGCAAAGAAAAAAATAACTAATGGGTACTAGGCTTAATAGCTGGGAGATGAAATAATCTGTATAACAAACACCTATGACACAAGTTTACTTGTGTAACAAACCTACACTTGTACCCCTAAATTTAAAATAAAAGTCAAAACAAGTGGGCAAAGAACCTGAATGGACATTTCTCCAAATAAAACATATAAATGGCCAATAGGTGTATAAAAATATGATGAATATCATTAATTATCAGAAAAATATAAACTAAAATCTCAGTAGGATATCACATTACATATTTTAGGATGACTATTATTTAAAAAGTAAACAAGTATTGGTTCAAATGTGGAAAAAGGGGAATCCTTGTGTTCTGTTGGTGGAAATGTCAATTGGCACAGCCATTACAGAAAACAGTTGGAGATTCCTCAAGAAATTAAAAAGATAACTACTATGTGTTCCATCCATCCCAATACTGGACATATACTTAAAGGATATAAAATTACTATACCTAGGAGATATTTGCACTTTCATGTTTATTGCAGCATTATTCTCAAGAGCCAAGATACGTAATCAACCTAAACATTTATTGATACATACATGAATTTAAAAACTGTGATATATATGCATATATATATGTGTGTATTACATATATATCACATATACATAAATCACATATATATGAACACATGTACACATAAGAATATAATTTGGCTTCATACATAAAAGAAATCCTGTCATTAGCAACAATGTGGATGGAACTGGAAGACATTATGTTAAGCAAATGAAGCCAGACACAAAGAGGCAAACTTCACATATTCTCACTCATTTGTGGGAGGTAAAAGTTAAAACAGTTGAACTCATGGAGATAGAGAATATAATGATGGTTACCATAAAAGCATATACAAAATTATTTTATAAATAATAAATTAATAAGTGTCTATATAAACTCTGTTTTTCATAATTCATTAATGAAACACAATCATTTTAAAGTGAGGCACCTAAATAAGTGCTGTCACTTCCAACAGTTACTTTAAAAAATAAACATTCAATATATTAATTTTGCTTTGTTTTAAAACTTGGCTTTTATTGTAATTGGCGGAATGTGAAAAAGAGGGAAAAGTTATTCCTCCAGCCAATTTTAAATGTTTTTTATTATACAAAACTTTTAAACATATACCTAAGTACACAAAATCAACTAATGAAACCTAATATGCCCGCCATCTGCATCA
>NW_026652282.1:73072663-73142079 GCF_009828535.3 Hylobates moloch
AGCTGGAGACCGGAGCTGTTCCTATTCGGCCATCTTGGCTCCACCCTCCTATTTTTATTATTTTTGACAGAACATTATAGTCCACTGACAAATTTTGTAAATTCCATTTTACGTTAGAATATTTTGGATGCTAAAACTTAAGTGTTCTACATAGTAATCATTAGTGATAACTAGTATTTAAAATGCATGTTACTAGTAAACCAAATTATATTAATTTTATGTATTATTGGTACATGTATCTTGCAATCCGCCCCCCCACCCAAATTTCCATTCATCTCCAAAAATATATTGTATCTATTTATGGTGTTTTACAGTTTTTTATTTATAATATTAATTCTATCAAAATATAACTTAAGGATTTATTTGCAAATATTCAAAAGCAGAAAGATATTCAAGAAAAAAAGTATTAAGTCTGGATAAACTTTACTTTGAAAAAAATGAATTGATAAATTATATATGAGGCCGCATACCTCAAAATATCATAGTACTTTGTCATCAAATTCCATAATTTGATGGGTTCATGCTTATCTTAGTTGTATCTAAGTTATCTTATGACATGAAATATAAAAATAACATAGTCCAAAGTTTTGTTACAATAGTTATAATTACTTGTTTTATGTTTTATATAAATTAAATGGTTGTGTTTGGGTTTATTATAGAGCACTCAGGGCAAAAATAAATTGGAATATTAGGACAACATTTAGTGTATTCCTTAATATAGATCTAGCATTTGTCTTAATATAAATAATCTCTCACATTAGATGTAATAAATAATAAGGCGAAAATGTAAAAGCTGCTTTTTTATATAGGTTACTATTGATAGAGATTTTATGGCAAGCTAAACCAGAAGAGATACACATACATACACACACATATGCACGTGTGTATTCATTAAAATGTTCGACAGTTGTATTAAACCCACACAGGTAAAAAACGAGTGCTTTGCCACACAGCTCATTGAAGACTTGGTATTTTGGAGATTCAATTTTATTATATGTGTATAGATACATTTAAGTATATATCAATATGCAATAAATGTAGTTCTTATTGGTGAAAAAATAAAGATCTTATGAGGTATTGGTTGTATTTAAGAGGTACTCTGTAGTATTTCAAATATTTTCTTCATCAGTTCTCAAACCAATTTTGCCACTCAATTTGATGGTATTATAGATAGATAATAAGGTGCATTTCAAACTATTTTGCATGTTTGTATATATATTAAATACAAATATAATTCATGCATATAACTTATAGTGTGAAAAATAATGAGAGAGAAAAAGATATATCAGCTAGTCTATATATAATTTTCAGGTTTGGCTTGTATTATTTTAGTATGGCTGTCTATATTAGTCTTTTCATAATTTTTTGAAATGTGCTTTATTACTAAGTGGAAGATTACTAAGAAATAGCAGAAAGCCTAATATTTCAATTCAAAACAAAACGTTATTCAAATAAGTGGTTCAGTCTCCAGTTAATATGATTTGGATACTAGTATCTTAATAATCACCCTAAGTCTAAGTGTCAGTTGGGGAATATACAAATTATTTGACAATGACAGAGCCACAGTATTAGTTGGATTCATTGTAGTCATCTTAAGAAAGTAAGCATTTTAAAACAAAGTCATATTTCTTTTCTTTCTACAGTCTTAATTTTCCCCTACTTTGAGCTACTATTTGGAATGTTGCCTTAAGGCTATATCACTGCTGCAGAAGAATGGGTGGGACTTTGCTAGAAGACTGTTAATGCTGTTTCTAATTAGCTATAGGAGTCTGAATCAGGCCCTCCTCACCTGAGGGTTTAATGCATTCCTTTTGCAAAATCTGTGGCTCCCTGTGCCCAGAAAATTGGAAAGTAGGCTTGGTAATCAGACAGTATTCAGTATCTGCTTGTTAAACAGAAATAACTTGAGGACTCTAAAAATTTTAGGGAGAAAAATAGAAGACTGTCCAATATACGTATTCAAAATATTCACAACTCAAAATTTAGAAGCATGTTCCTGATTATAATATTGCCTTCATCCAAAAACATATGTAATTTGGGGAAAACAGCATCAGTAAACATTTTGTCTTACAGTACCTATAACAAAAGTGTCTTTTAAACCTGTACAAAAATAAAAGAAAAATAAACCTGAGACAAAATAAAGAAAAAAAGAATAAAAATATAAACAAAGCCTTTGAGATGCTTAGGACTACATAAAGTGACCCAACATTCAAATTATCAAAATTTCTGATAGGACAGATAAGAGTTTAGAAAACATATTTAAAGAAATAAATCCTGAAAACATCCCATGTCTAGCAAGACAGTTAGATATCCAGATATATGGATATATGAGACCCAGTGATTCCCAGCCAAATACATTCCACAAAAGACTGCAACACTGCATATTATAACTAGAATGCCTAAAGTCAAAGTGAAAAAAAAAGAATTTCAAAATCAGATAGAGAAAAGTGTCTCATCACCTATAAAGGAAATGCCATTAAACTATGATATGGTTTTGCTCTATGTCCCCATGCAAATCTCATGTTGAATTGTGATCCCAAGTGTTGGATGTGGGGCCTAGTGGGAGGTGATTGTATCGTGGGGTAGTTCCTAATGGTTTAGCACTATCCCCCGAGTGCTATGTTGTGATAGAGTTCTCATGAAATCTGGTTGTTTGAAGCGTGTAGCACCTCTGCCTTCTCTTCTCTCTCTCTTCCTCCTGCTCCCACCATGTAAGATGTTCTGGCTTCCTGGTCGCCTTCCACCATGATTGTAAGTGTCCTGAAGCGTCGCCAGCCATCCCTCCTGTACAGCCTGTGGAACTGTGAGTCAATTAAACATATTTTCTTTATAAATTACCCAATCTTAGGTAGTTCTTTATTGCAATGTAAGAACAGACTAATACAGACTAACAATGGATTTTTAGCTGAATCTTCACAGGCCATAAAAGGATAGAATGACATTTGCAAGGTATAAAAAAAACAAAACAAAACAAAAAACCTTTTGGTCACAAAATTTATATCCAGCAAGAATAAGCTTAATAAATGAAGGCAAAATAAAGTCTTTCCAAAATAAGCAAATGATGAGGGAATTATTCACCAACAAACCAGCCCTATAGGACATTCTCAAAGGAGTCTTAAACATGGAAATGAAAGGCCAATATTCACCATGATGAAAACATATGAACAAAGAAGATAAGTGAATCAGATGTCAATATGGGAGAATTTCCCCAAACCATAGAGAAAAAAAGGATCTATGAAACAACTAGAATACAATTAACAATATGACAGAAACAAAACCTTAAATATCAATATTAACCTTGAATGTAAATAGTTTAAACATTCCATTTAAAAGGTATAGATTAGTAGAATATTTTTAAAAAATCATTCAACTATATGCTGCTTATAAGAACTAATCTATAAATACACAAATAGACTGAAAGTAAAGTCGTTGAAAAATATATTCCATGCATGTGGAAACCAAAGGAGAGCAGAAGTGGTTACATTTATATCAGATAAAACAGAATTTTATCCAAAAACAGTAAAAAACAACAAGGAATGTCATTGTATAATAAGGGGATCAATTTAGAAAAAAAATAACAATTTTAAATTTATACATACACCACACCAGAGAACCCAGATTTATAAAACAAATGTTACTAGACCTAAAGAGAGAGGGAAAGAGACACCAATTAACTGATGGTAGAGAAGCTTAATATCCCACTTACAATATTAGATAAGATAGAAAATCAACAAGGCAACATTGAACTTAAATTGGACTTTAGGACAAATGGAACTTACAGACATCTACAGATCATTCTACCCAAAAACTAGAGAATATATATTCATCTCATTAGCACATAGAGAATTTTCTAAGATAGACCATATTTGTTGAGAAAACAAGTCTCAACAAACTTTTTAAAAGTAAAATTATATCAAGTATCTTTTATGACCTCAATAGAATAAAACTAGAAATCAATACTGAGAGAAACTTTGGAAATTATACGAATATGTGGAAATTAAACAACATGCTTCTGAATGATTATTGGGCCAAGAAAGAAATTAAAATTGAAATGTTAAAAGTTGTTGAAACTAATACAATTGAAAACACAACATACCAAAACCTGTGGGATACAGACAAAGTAATCTTCGGAGAGAAGTTTATAGCATTAAATGACTGTATTAACAGAGTAGAAAGATTGCAAATTAACAACCTAACATCACCTCTCAAGGAGTGAAGAGTAAGTACAAACCAAACCTAGGCTGGGTGCAGTGGCTCATGCCTGTAATCCCAGCACTTTGGGAGGCTGTGGCGGGTGGATCACCTGAGGTCAGGAGTTTGAGACCAGCCTGGCCAACCTGGTGAAACCTTGTCTCTACTAAAAATACAAAAATTACCCGGGCATGGTGGCGAGTGCTGGTAATCCCAGCTACTCAGGAGGCTGAGGTGGGAGAATCGCTTGAACCCAGAAGGGGGTAGTTGCAGTGGGCTGAGATCCGGCCATTGCACTCCAGCCTAAGTGACAGAGTGAGACTACGAAAACAAACAAACAAAAACAAAAAACTAAACCTATAAACAGCAGAAGAAAAGAAAGATTACAGCAGTACTCAATGAAATTGAAATAAAAAATACAATGATTAACAAAATGACTTTAAAAAAAAAAAAGATGACGAGTTAATGGGTGCAGCACACCAACATGGCACATGGATACATATGTAACAAACCTGCACATTGTGCACATGTACCCTAAAACTTAAAGTATAATAATAATAATTAAAAAAAACAAAATTGATAAACCAGTAGCAATAAAACCCAAGAAGACAGAGGATACAAATAAACAAATTTGGAAATTCAAACTCAACTGACATCAAAGAGAAACAAAAGATCACCAGAGACCATTTTGAACAACACACTCAAAAATTAGAAAACGTAGAGAAAGTGGATAAATTCCTGAAAACATACAACCTCCTAAGACTGTATCAGGAAGAAATAGAGAACCTCAACAGACCAATAACAAGTTCCAAGATTGAATCTGGAATAAAATAGCTTCAAAGAAATAAAACCTCAGAACCAGACAGATTCACAGCTAAATTCTACCAAATGTACAAAGAAAAACAAACAACAATTCTCTTGATACTGTTAAAAAAGAAAGAAAAGAAAACAAGGAGGAGAGAATTTTTTCTAACTCATTCTATGAGGCCAGTATGATCCCTGATAACTAAATCAGACAAGGACACAACAATAAAAGAAATCTAAAGACCAATAATCAATGCGTATGATAAACATACACATAAAAATTCTCAACAAAATACTAGAAAAGCAATTCAACATCATATCAAAAAGATAATACATAATGATAAAGTAGATTTTATGCCAAGGAGGCAAAGATGGTTTAACATAGGCAAATCAATAAATGTGATACATCACATTAACAGATTTAAAGACAAAAACTATATCATCATTTCAGTAGGTGAGAAAAAAAGCATTTGATAAAATCCAGCATTTTTTTTTTTTTTTTTTGAGACAGTCTTGTACTCTTGCCCAGGCTGGAGTGCAGTGGCGCCATTTCGGCTCACTGCAAGCTCCGCCTCCTGGGTTCACACCATTCTCCTGCCTCAGCTTCCCGAGTAGCTGGGACTACAGGCACCCGCCACCATGCCCAGCTAATTTTTTGTATTTTTAGTAGAGGCGGGGTTTCACTGTGTTAGCCAGGATGGTCTTGATCTCCTGACCTTGTGATCCGCCCGCCTCAGCCTCCCAAAGTGCTGGGATTACAGGCGTGAGCCACCGCACCCAGCAAAAATCCAGCATTTCTTTGTGATAAAAATCCCTCAACAAACTAAACCGATAAAGAGCATATCTCAAAATAATAACAGTCATATATGACAAACCCATTACCAACATCATACTGTATGGGGAAGATTTGAAGACATTTACTTTAAGAAGTGGAATAAAACAAGGATGCCTATTTTTACCATTTCTATTCAAGATGATACTGGAAGTTCTAGCCAAACCAATCAGACAATAGGAAGAAATAAAAAAGGCATCAAAAGTTGAAAACAGGAAGTGAAATTGTCCCTATTCGCTAATGATTAGATCTTACACCTAAAAAATGTAAAGACCCCACCAGAAAACTGTTAGATTTGATAAATTAATTCACCAAAGTTTCAGGATACAAAATGAAAGTACAAAAATCAGTAGCAGTTTTATACCCCGATAATGACCTAGCTGACAACCAAATCAGGAAAGCAACAAAACTTACAATCACTACAAATGTAAACAAACAAAATACCTAGGAAAATATTTAATCAATGAGGTGAATGGTCTCTACAACAAAAACTACAAATGACTGATGAAAGAAATTATATATGACACAAACAAACAGAAAACTTCCCATTCTCATGGGTCAGAATAATTAATACCTTTAAAATGACCATACAACCCAAAGTCATTTACAGCTATAATGCAATGCCTATCAAGATGCCAATGCCATTTTTCACATTGTTAGAAAAACAATCTATTCTAAATGTATGTGAGACAAAAAAGAGCCTGAAAAGCCAAAGCAATCCTATGTAAAAATAACAAAGCTGGAAATATCACATTATTTGACTTTAAATTACACTTCAAGGCTATAGTAACAAAACCAGCATTGTCCTTGTATAAAAATAGACACATAGATTAATAGCACAGAAAAGAGAACCTAAAAATATTTAAAACCACCTGATCTTCTAAAAAACTGTCAAGCACATATGCTGGGGAAATGACACCCTTTTTAATAAATGATGCTTGAAAAATTGGACTGCCATGTGTAGACTATTAAAACTGATTACAAAATAAATGTAAGAAGAATGAAAGACTTAAATATAAGAGCTGAAATTATAAAAATACTAAAAGAAAACCTATGGAAAACTCTTCCAAACATTGGTCTAGAAAGAATTTATGAGTAAGATCACAAAAGCACAAGCAGCAAAAACAAAAATATATAAACTAAAAATCTTCTGTGCAGCAAAATTAATAATCAACAGAGTGAATAGACAACCTGCAGAATTGGTGAATTTATTTGCAAACTGTGCATCCGACAGGGGACTAATATTCAGAATTTACAAGAAACCTGTAAATTAACAACAACATTAACAACAACAACATAAAAAACTCCAAATAATCCCATAAAAAAGTGGGCAAAGGAAAAGAAAACACAAAAGTGGCCAACAGGCATATGAAAAAATGTTCAACATCACCAGATGTCAGAGAAATGCAAAGTAAAACTGCAATGAGATATCATCTGACGCCAGTTAGAACGGTGATTATTAAAAAGGAAAATATGTTGGCAAGGATGTGAATAAAAGGAAACTCTTACATAACTGTTGGTGGAAATGTGAACTAGTATAACTTCTATGGAAAACACTGTTGAGATATATTGGGGATAGGATCCAAGTCTAAATATGAAATTTATTTAATGTTTGCATACACCCTATATACATAACCTGAAGGTAATTTTATACAATATTTTAAGTAATTTTGTACATTAAAATTTTGATTCTGATTTGATTGCATCCCATCACATGAGGTTGGGTGTAAACTTTTCCACTTGTGTCATGGTAGCACTCAAAAAGTTTCAAATTTTATAGCATTTTAGATTTAGATTTTTGGATTGGAATGCTCAAACTGTAATATATCATATTTCAAAATAGCTAAGATACTAAAATTTAAATGTTTCACCACAAAAAATAGTAAGTGGGATGATAAATGTTAATTAGCTTGATTTAGATATTCCACATTATATACATATATCAAAACATGATATTGCACCCCAAAATATATACAATTATTATTTGTCAATTTAAAATATATGAAAACTGTTTTTGTAAACAAAATGGAGGTTGCTTTAAAAAATGTTTTGACCTATAAAATTGTATATATTTAAGGTGTACGATGTAGTATTTTGATAGACATATACATTATGAAGTGACTACCATTTTTAATGATGGTGCAAACCATTTCCAATGAAATAAAATAGTTATATGTAAAATTATGAAGCATCAAATATAAATAATGATAATAACCAACATTTATTGAATTTTACTCTAAGTCAATCTGCCTGCTAAATATTTTACATGTATAAAATAATATGGTGGAAATTCAAGATGAAATAAAAATAAAAACAAAGGAGTATAAAACTTTCACAGTCACTCTCAGTTCTCACCTGATCCAGCAGACAATTAATAATTATGTTGGTAGAGGTTTTGATCATATATTAATATAGTTTGTTCTAATAGATATATTTAGAATGCTACATCTTATAAACATCCAATACAACAACCTCTCTTCATACCTCTATCAAAAATATATAATAATTGACTCGTGTTATAAATATCTCAAAAGTACAAAAAAGTAGAATTAAAACGTATTATCTTACCACAAAACACAATAACTACAAATAAATAGTAAAAGTGAAACAAATAAGTAAAAATAAAAACATGTGGAAGTAAACTATTAATCCTTTTCTCACTTGAAATGTTCTTTGAACAAAACAGCCATTGCAGAATTTCCAGAAAAATAAATACTAATTAAGAGCCTGCAATAATTTCATGGTCATATTAGTCTCTGCATTTATTTACATATTGGTTTGTTTTTATTTTTTATTTTTATTTTTAAAATTTAATTTAATTTAATTTAATTTCAATAGTTTTTGGGGAACAGGTGGCTTTTGGTTACATGAATAAATCCTTTAGTGATGATTTATGAGACTTTGGTGCACCTGTAACCAAAGCACTGTACATTGTACTCAATGTGGTGTCTTTTATCCCTCACACCCCTCCCACTCTTCCCCCTGCATACCCAAAGTCCATTATATCATTCTTACATCTTTGTGTCATCATAGCTTAGGTTCCACTTATAAGTGAGACCATACAATATTTGGTTTTCCATTCCGGAGTTACTTCACTTAGAATAATGGTCTCCAACTCCATCCAGGTTGCTGTGAATACCATTATTTCATTTATTTTGATGGCTGAGTAGTATTTCATGATATATCACATTTTCTTTATCCACTCATTGGTTTATGCGCATTTAGGCTGGTTCCATATTTTTGCAATTGTGAATTGTGCAGCAATAAGCATGTGTGTGTAAGTGTCTTTTTCATGTAATGACTCCTTTTTCTCTGAGTAGATACGCAGTAGTGGAATTGCTAGATCAGATGGTAGTTCTACTTTTAGTTCTTTAAAGAATGTCCATACTGTTTTCTATAGTGACTGTACTAGTTTACATTCCCACGAGCAGTGTGAAAGTGTTCCCTTTTCACTACCCCCACACCAACACCTACTGTTTTTTGATTTTTTTAATTATGGCAATTCTTGCAGGAGTAAGGTGCTATCTCATTGTGGTTTTAATTTACATTTCCCTGATAATTAGTGGTGTTGAGTGTTTTTTCATATATTTGTTGGCCATTTGTATATCTCCTTTTGAAAATTGTCTATTCATGTCCTTAGCCCACTTTTTGATGGGATTGTTTTTTTCTTGCAGATTTGTTTGAGTTCCTTGTCGATTCTGAATACTAATCCTTTTTCAGATGCATAGTTTGTGAATATTTTCCCCCACTCTGTGGATTGTCTTTTTACTCTTCTGATTATAATAATTAATAATTAATAATAAATTATATAATATAATTATTGTTATTATTATTTTGCTGTGTGGAAGCTCTTAGTTTAATTGGGTCCCATCTGTTTATTTTTGTTTTTGTTGGATTTGTTTTTAGGTTCTTGGTCATGATCTTTGCCTAAGCCAATGTCTAGAAGTTTTTCAGATGTTATCTTCTAGAATTTTTATGTTTTCAGGTCTTAGATATGAGTCTTTAATCTATCTTGACTTGATTTTTGTATAATGTGAGAGTGGAGGATCCAGTTCATTCTTCTACATGTGGCTTGCCAATTATCCCAGCACCCATTTGTTGAATAGAGTGTCCTTTCCCCACTTTATATTTTGTTTGCTTTGTCAAAGAGCAGTTGGCTGTAAGTATTTGGCTTTATTTCTAGGTTCTCTATTCTGTTCTATTGGTCTACTTGCCTATTTTTGTACCAGTATCATGCTGTTTTGATAACTATAGTGTTGTAGCATGATTTGAAGTCAGATAATGTGATGCCTCCAGATTTGCTCTTTTTGCTTAGTCTTGCTTTGGCTATATGGCTCTTTTTTGGTTCCATATGGATTTTAATGTATTTTTTTTAGTTCTGTGAAGGATGATTGTATTTTGATGAGAATTGCATTATTGAATTTGTAGATTGATTTTGGCAGTATGGTCATTTTCACAATATCATTTCTACCCATTCATGAGCATTGGATGTGTTTCCTGTGTCATCAATGACTTTTTTCAGCAGTGTTTTGTAGTTTTCCTTGTAGAGATCTTTCACCTCCTTGGTTAAGTGTATTCCTAAGTACTTTAGGTTTTTTTTTTTTTTTTTTTTTTTTTGCAGCTGTTGTAAAAGGAATTCATTTCTTGATTTGATTCTCAGCTTGATCGTTTTTGGTATATAGCAGCACTATTGATTTGTGTACATTGATTTTGTATCCTGAGCTTTTTCTGAATTTGTTTTTCAGTTCTAGGAGCTTTTTGGATGCGTCTTTAGAACTTGCTTGATATACGATCATATCATCGGTGAACAGTGACAGTTTAACTTCCTTTTTACCGATTTGGATGCCCTTTATTTATTTCTCTTGTCTGATTGCTCTGGTTAGGACTTCCAGTACTATGTTGAATAGAAATGGTGAAAGTGGGCATCCTAGTCTTGTTCCAGTTCTCAGGGAGAATGCTTTCAACTTTTCCCTGTTCAATATAATGTTAACTATGAAAATAATTCAAGAAAAGATATAATTGTTTATGATTACAGAACAGAAGGTAGATGTTATCAAACCCCAACAATTAAAAATACAGATTTATCATGGGCATTGAAAGCGGGAGAGGAGGACTGAAGGGTAATATAGGGGCAAAAATATTCTCACTTGTAAAGAGGTTATATAATGATAATGTACAATATTGGTGGGGCAATGTTATTCTATGAATATATCAGCATTCTTTCTGTTTCCATTAGTATAGTTACACCCAGTCTACCTACTAACTTCTTTCTTATATTCTCTTTTTAATTTATCCAATTTGCATTTATGTTTATGTGTCTGTAAACATGGGATGGATCTGCAACAATATACACCAAACTACTAATGTGAATAATTACTTGGGTTTAGATTATGCAATAAAGATTTTCACATGCCACTAATATATGTTATATATATAATATATATTATATAGACATATTAGAAATAAGAATATAAAAGCAAAATAAGTGATGTCACATTGAGTTATTATCTAGAAACAAAATAAATACATAAAACAAAATCCTGTTTGAAGCCTATCAGAACAAGATAAGGCATTCAAGAGAAGTGAGCTAAGAGTTCAGGAAGAGAAAAAGACACTGCAATGGAAGTTATTTATTTCCAGCCTTAGCTCAGAAAGGACATAAGGTAGCCTGAGAACATGGGAGTGTGACAGTGGTATCCTACTTGCTTCTCACATGAGCCAAATGATTGCAAGACTTGCAGGCAAATAATGACTAGCTGGTGAGAATAGTGAGGAAAGAGGCAATAGGACAAGGTGAGGTCCACATCCCCTTTTACCATTTCTGTTGCATCGCTAAAACCATATCAAGTGGCTAGCTTAGAGTGATTTTAAATGTTTCTTCTTTGTCCACTTTCAGCAGATACAATTCCTCGGTTTTTCCTTTTATTACTGTACTTCATTCTCCTGTTCAGCATTTCCAAGTGTCACACGTGAGAGCTCCGTAGGGCCCAGGAGGCACCAGCTGCCTTGCATGGTGGAGGCCAAAGCCACATATTGAGGGAGGCCCTGACCCCTTTTTGTCTGTGTCTGGCAGAGACGATGTGAGACCAAGACAATTCTTCCTGGCTGCCTGGATAATAAAGAGTTTTGGCTGGACCTTTGAGCACACACTGGGATAGTGAGGAGCCAGGGAAAAAACACAACTATGTAACTGAAGCACATTAATAAGGAATTTAGGTTTTTTGTCCTTGGCCCTCTAGCACAGGGTTCTGTTGGATGTGATAGGTTTCATTGGCAGGCTACAATTATAGGACCTCATTATAGCCTGTATCACGGTGGGTGTGTTTTTCTTGACAGTTCATTTTCATTCAGACTACCCTTTCAAACCACCTAAGGTTACATTTGTTACAATAATTTATCATCCAAACATTTAAGTAATGAGACCATTTGTCTCAGTATTCTAAGATCACTGTGGTCTTCTGCTTTAACATTTTTAAAGTTATTTTTACATCAATTTGTTCACTGTTATGTGATCCAAATCCAGAAACCACCTAGTGCTAGAGATTGCAAGGACCTATAAAATAGACAAAATAATAACAGAATGTTTTGGAAATAGACTGAGAAGTACACCATATGATGCTTCCTTAAAGTCAGAATAACCTGCATTATAACTGTAATAAACTTTATTGTTCCTACTTTGATTTTCTTATGCAGCTACTCCCCTATCGTACCTCATTGTTTTAATTTTTTTTTTAGTCTCCCTCCATTCATTCACATGCTTATCGGAGAATTCTTAAGTTCTTACAGCTTTGGACAATAACTTCTTTTAGAAACTATAAACTAGTTACAAGGGAAAAGTTACTCAAGATTCAGAAATTTGAAAAAATGGAATATGTATATTATGTGACCAATGTCTTCACTTTACCTTAGTATGAGACTAAAACGATTCTTCACTGCTCTAACATGCTGAAGAAATCATCTGTGGGGGAGGGAGACAGATACTCAGCTACAACATCAAAGAAAGCAGCATTACTCAGCAGTATCCATCCATGTTTAAACTTTTCACTGTTAGAAATTTGAGGTTGCGTGGTATACTTTATGCTCATAACCAATGTGGCTGGAGAATTGGCATTTAATTTACATCAGTAGAACAGAAAATGTGATGTATTTTATGCATGTCAATAAAGTAATGACCTGTTCTTGTTCTACAGAGAATGGAAGAAAAAAGTTCCAAAGTTTCTATATTTAATGGTCCTGGTGAACAGAGATTATCTTCTGCATATTTTCCAGGGCACTTATTTCAACAGGAATCAAATATTAGCCCCCACTGGAACTTCAAACATGAATGGTTATTTAAGCCCCAATGTACTTCTAATAGGAATATAAAAGGCAAATATTATTAAACACAGGAAAATCATAAGGTCTAGATGCATGTGTTTAGAGACTCGTGGTAATATTGCTTTATTCTGAGTTTTACTTCAGATCTGAAAGGTGATCTATTGTGGAAAAAAAAAAAACCTGTACCTTTAGTGGAAAGATCCATGACATGAAGTCGATAGACCCATGTTCTCATTTGTATCATACCCCATGACTTGTGCCTTTGGATGAGTTACTTAATTTGCACCTCAGTTTCCAGATCAATAAAATATAGTTGTTGACATGCTGTTTTCTAACACATACATCCAGCTCTCTGTGCTGTGGTGGAAAAATGTGAACTTTTGACAAATCCAGGTTTTAATCCTGATTCTATTCCTTATCACCAATCACATTAGACCAATGATTAATACCTTTTATTCTCAGTTTCTTCTTCTCTATAAAATGGGAATAATATTATCTGACTTCTAGAATTGTAGTTAAATTTCATTAGGTAATATACGTAAAGTAAATGGCATAAATTAGGCACTATATATGTGTATACATAATATACACATATATTTGTTATCTTTATGTTGTTATTCTTTTTCTATAATTCTAAGATAGATATACTTTTTCTTGAAATGATGTGATAGTCATAGCCATATAACTGTCACTTTTATACTATACTATTCTTTAGGTAAATAATGAAGATGAAACACCTAGCAACTGGGGATAATGTTCAAGTTAATAGTTTCTAGGGACTATGTCAGAGAAATCTTTTTCAGCTGAGCTAATAAAAGCAAGGAATTGACTCCAGTAAACAGCTCATTGCAGCATTAATAGAAATTAATTGACTGCCAGGCTTCTCTGCACACCCAAAATACCATCATCAATATCATGCTATGGATTACAATGACAAGCACTATAACGTATTGGTAAATACAATCTGAGGACCATGCATATGCTTCTAGAGTATGTGGAATGACTTCACATGCTTTCAAAAATGCTGTCCTATGTAGAATTTGGTCTCAGTTTTAAAGCACTTTATCTAATAAGCTGTCATTGAGCCACCATATGTAGGTTAGATGTTCCTCCTCTGTACTCGTATAACATCTATTCTTCCTCTCTCATCGCACTCTTACCTCAGTTTATTTTAAATGCCAATAGAACTCCTTAAATTTTTACTGGACTGTAAATTTCATAAAAGTAAAGGTCGTAATGATCTCATTTACTACTACATGATCCTTGTTTAAAAATAATGCCAGAAGTATAGTTTAGTAAATATTCAGCAAGTAGAAGTTAAATGAAGAGGACATTGGTATGAAACTAAAGTTAGAGGCAACATAAAAAGTGTTTGGCTTGGTTAAAATTTTGAAGTTGCAATATAATCTAATTTTCAATTGTTCTCTTTTCATTTAAAAATTATTCTGACAGGCATGATGGCTCATGCTTGCAATCTCAGTGCTGTGGGAGACCAAGGTGGGAGGATTGCTCGTGCCAGGAGTTCCAGACCAATTTGGAAAATATAGCGAGATGTTGTCTCTACAAGAAAATAAAATGGCCAGGTGCAGTGGCTCATGCCTGTAATCCCAGTACTTTGGGAGGCTGAGGCGGGTGTATCACGAGGTCAGGAGTTCAAGACCAGCCTGGCCAACATAGTGAAACCCCATCTCTATTAAAATACAAAAAAATTAGCCAGGCGTGGTGGCGGGTGCCTGTAATCCTAGCTACTCGGGTGGCTGAGGCAGGAGAATTGCTTGAACCTGGGAGGTGGAGGTTGCAGTGAGCCAAGATCACGCCACTGCACTCCAGCCCAGGCAACAGTTTGAAACTCCATCTCAAGATAAATAAATAAATAAATATAAATAAATAAATAAAATAAAATAAGCTAGACATGCTGGTGCATGTCTATAGTCCTAACTAATCAGGAGGCTGAGACAAGAGGGTCATTTGATCCCAAGAGGTAGAGGCTGCAGTGAGCTATGACTGTACCACTGCACTCCAGCCTGAATGACGATGTAAGGCTCTGTCTCAAAAGAATTTTCTCTCTCTCTCTCTATATATATATATATACACACATATACACACACACATATGTATATATGTATATATGTGTGTGTATGTACATACGTGTGTGTATATATATATGTGTATGTGTATATGTATATGTATGTGTTCTGAGAAAATCTCCATCACTTATTGTAAAGGAGTACAGAGGAGGAAAGTAGACAGGACACTGAGCTAGGAGAATAGAATATGAGATCAAGTTTTACCTTTTCTACTTACTGAGGCATGCAAAGGAAATGAGGATCTGCTGGGTTAAATTGCTTAATTTTTCAGAATTTTAGTTTCCTCACCTGTAAATGGAAGATGCAGATGAAATACACTCTCTTTAGATTTCAAAGGGCAGTTGTGAGGCTTAGATACTATGATGTAAAAGTACTTCAAAAATTTCAAAACTAATGCAAATGAAGCATTTATTCAGAATTATGTAGGATTATTGAGACAATTACTATAAAACACATTTTAGACTTATCAAAGCAAGAGCATAATCTGTTTGTATAATTGCAATGTTAAAAAGCCCAATAACGATCCCCAGATATTATATAAAAGAAAATTTTCTGTTAGCCAAGGAAAGGAGTGGTATCAGAATTTTAATCAAGAAGGGACAAAGTGTTGAAGTGTAAGAATATATGCTTCTGATTTTATGGAAACAAGAAAGGCTAGTACCAGAAATATTTGGAACTTACTATAAACTAGGAATTGTCATATGTAGGAAAATACTTATGCAGCTCACATTTAATGGAAGTGACAGATGGAGAAAATAGTGGCAGAATTCAGCCATGAGCTCTCTGGTCCTTATTATCCCAATAAACTTCATCATCCTTTCTTTCCAAACTCATTTGTATGAGCAGATATTCCATTTACAACCTCTCAACTCTTCAACTAATAGTGAAATGATGGATAATTAATTTCGTGCCCATTTGAAGTAATTATACTGTTAAAAATACAAATAAGGATTGTGTTTTAGGTACTTTGATCTTACATATCCAACTCTCCTTCTTACTTTATCAGTTACTATTGCACAAATAAATATATACTCATTCAGAGGTTATGTATGTATCTTAGAAACTTAAAATTCTTTCTTAGTGCATATATTCCTCTAAATAAAATATTAAACTAATTGGGTAATGAATGTGAACCAAATTTGTTAGAAACCAAGAGACAGAACTTCAAAAGTTTAGTTAAGCTAATATGATAGTAGGGTATATATTTTTTTAAACTTTGTTTCGCACAGGTCATATAAGGTCAGTAAATCATGCAAAGTCTGAGATAATCAAATTCAACTTCTATTTTCTATAAAGCTGAAAGAGTATAAATATATGCCACAGTGATTGATATTTGTATTTCTTCCTAGATTTAACATCATCAGACATGACATTTTCTGATTATACAGATAACATTTTATAATTCATAATGCCTTTCAAAACCCAAAATAAACTTTCTTATGTTTCTAATTAGATTAAAAATAACTTTGTTATTTGAACTAATTTTATATTTTAACCCCCCAAATGCAGCATATATTTTCCTTTACTCACAACCCACATCCCTCTCACTCCAGATTGTAGACTGTTCTGTTCTAAATACAAACTCTCCTTTTTAATTTTTTTTCTATTTAAAAACTCTGTGGTTAGGATTTAAAAACTTGTCACAAAAATTAGTTATTCTTACTAGTAACAGATTATAGATAAAGTAGAACTGAGAAAAAGGATTCATTCAAAAAGCATTTGGAAAATACTTTGTATAGGCATGAGTCAGTATCCCTGACTACATGTAGCTTGCATTTTAAGACAATATACCATAAAAATGAAGCACAGGAAACTTGTATTTATCCTGGGGAGGGCCAACAAATGCTTTGGAGAGCAAGTTCTATTTTAGCTACACTTTGAAAGATGGCTATGCATCTATTAGGCAAAAAGTAGAGGTATTCACATTCCAGGGATAAAAAGTAGCTATTTCTGAGGAAGGATGCAGTACAGCAAGTTTGAAGACAAGAAATAACCTTCTTGTGATGGTAACATAAGTAAGCAAAAATGAGCGTGATATGACATGAGGCTAGAGTGGTAGGAAAGGACTAGAACATGAAGGCTTTTGTGGATTACATTACAGAATTTTTCCCTCATTATAAAAACCATGGGAAGCCATTGAATGGTTTTATATTTGTATCCTTTAGGGGATTAATGGCATGAATACAATCCTTTCTCTTTGCCTGGTATAGTGTGAGGTGAGACACATTGAACTGACTGGATTCACTTTAAATACATGATCATTGACAATGAGTGTGTGTATTACTTTGTTTTTACACTGCTATAAATGACTAAGACTGGGTAATTTATGAAGAAAAGAGGTTTAATTGATGTACAGTTTTACAGACTTATCAGGAAGCATTGCTAGGAGGCCTCAGGAAACTTGCTGTCATGGCAGGCAGGGAAGGGGAAGCAAGCACATCTTACATGGTGGCAGAAGAGAGAGAGAGAGAGCAAAGGGGGAATCACAACACAGTTTTAAACCATCAGATTCTGTTAGAAATCACTCACTATCACAAAAACAGCAAGGGGGAAGTCTGCCACCATAGATTCAATTACCTCCCACCAGGCCCCACCTCTGACACCTGGGGATTACAATTTGAGATGAGATTTGGGTGGGAACACAGAGCCAAACCATGTCATACCACTCTTAGCTTCTCCCAAATCTCATGTCTTTTTCACATTTCGAAACCAATTATGCCTTCCCAATAGTCCCTCAAAGTCTTAACTAATTCTAGCATTAACTCAAAAGTCCAAGTCCAAAATCTCATCTGAGATAAGGCAAGTCCCTTCTGCCTATGAGCCTGTAACATCAGAAACAAGTTAGTTACTTCCAAGATACAATACAGGTAGAGGCAGTGGGTAAATATTCCCATTCCCAAAGAGAGAAATTGGCCAAAACCAGGGTCTACAGTTACTATGCAAATGCAAAACCCAGCAGGGAAACCATCAAATATTAAAGCCCCAAAATGGTCTTCCTGGACTCATGTCTCACATCCTGAGCACACTGATATAAGGGGTGGGCACCGAAGCCCTTGGAAAGCTCCACCCCTGTGGTTCTGCAGGGTAGATTCCCCATGGCTGCTTTCATGGGATGGCGTTGAGTGCCTGCAGCTTTTCGAGGTGCACAGTACAAGCTGTCAGGGGATCTACCATTTTGGGGTCTGGAGGACGGTGGCCCTCTTCTCACAGCTCAACTAGGCAGTGCCCCAGTGAAGATTATGTGTGATGCTCCAACCCCACATTTCACCTTCACCTTGCCCTAAGACAGGTTCTTCATGAGGGCTTTGCCCTGTAGCCAACTTCTGCCTGGACATCCAGGCATTTCCATACATCCTCTGAAATCTAGGTGGAGGCTCCCACACCTTAACTATTGCCTTCTGTGCACCTGCAGGCCCAACACCACATAGAAGCTACCAAGGTGTGGGGCTTGCACCCTCTGAAGCAATGGTCTGAGCTGTACCTTTGTCCCTTTTAGCCACAGCTGAGCTGGAGTGGCTGGAATACAGGATGACATATCCTGAGGCTGCACAGAGCAATTGGTCCCTGACCCTGGCCCATGAAACAATTTTTTCCTCCTAGGCCTCTGGGCCTATGATGGAATGGGCTACTGTGAAGGTTTCTGATATGCCCTGGAGACATTTTTTCCCATTGTCTTGGCTATTAACACTCTGCTTCTATTTAGTCATACAAATTTTTGCAGCCAGCTTGAATTTCTCTCCCAGGAAAAGGGTTTTTCTTTTCTACTACATGGTCAGGCTGCAAATTCCCCAAACTTTTATGCTCTGCTTCCCTTTTAAACATAAGTTCTAATTTCAGACCATCTCTTTGTGAACACATGACTGTACACTATTAGGAGCAGCCAGGCTATTTCTTGAATGCTTTGCTGTTTAGAAATTTCTTCCAGCAGATACCCTAAATTACCTCTTTCAAGTTTAAAGTTTCAGAGATCTCTATAGCAGGGGCAAAATTATGCCAGTCTCATTGCTAAAGCATAACAAGTGTGACCTTTGCTGCAGTTCCCAATAAGTTCCTCATCTCAATCTGAGACCACCTCAACCTGGACTTTATTGTCCATATAACTATCAGCATTTTGGTCAAAACCATTCAACAAGTCTCTAGGAAGTTCCAAACTTTCCCACATCTTCCTGTATTCTTTTGAGCCCTTCAAACTCTTCCAAACTCTGTTCATTACCCAGTTCCAAAGTTGCTTCCACATTTTCAGGTATCTTTAGAGCAGTGCCCCACTATCCTGGTACCAATTCTCTGTATTAGTTCATTTTCACACTGATATAAATAATTACCTGAGACTGGATAATTTATGAAGAAAAGTGGATTGACTGACTCGCAGTTCTATAGCCTTAACAGAAAGCATGGCTAGGAGGCCTCAGAAAACTTACAATCATGGCAGAATGTGATGAGGAAGCAAGAACCTTCTTCACTTCGTTGTGGAGAGAGAGAGAGAGGCAACTGAGAAAGAGAGTGAAAGAAGAGGGAAGCACTAAACAGTTTTAAGCCATCAGATCTCATGAGAATTCACTCACTATCACAAGAACAGCAAGGGATAATTCCACCCCCCTGAATCAGTTAACTCCCACCAAGCCCCTCCTCCAACACATGGAGATTAAAACTCAAGATGAGATTTGGGTGGGGACACAGAGCCAAACAATATCAGTGTGCATTTCACACTGCCCAGTAATATGATTATATTTTCCAGGCCCATACTCTCTTCTACTTACTACGGACTATTTCAAACTTTCTTTTCACCTCAAATCTTCAAAATCTTACCACATTGCCACTCTCAGTTAATTCTCTTGCCTCTCATTTCAGTAGGAAATTGGAATAAATCAGGAGAGAATATCCAGCCCCTTCCACCACATCTACCAAGCCGATATGCAACTCTTCACAGTTGCCACCAAAGGGACTCATAATTTAATAATATCATACAAAACAAATTTAAAAAGGCTTTATTGATAAAAGTTACAAAATGGTGGTCAACAAGAAGAGTATCAAGAGAAGCATATGACGTTCACAGACCTTCCATCATCTCGTAGAGAGGCATAATGAGATTTAAATAATCTATAAGACATGCAGTAGATTTTTATTCCAGTGTAATGAAGCTGACCACTCTTGCTTCTTGCTCTCCAATTTTATAGGGTACAATAGGAAGAATTTTAAAATTACCCCCAGTAACCTTCACCCTTCTATAAGCCCTTTCTCCTGAAGTACGGGTAAAACCAGTGAATGTGATGAAGGATCCCTTCTGTGATCATATTATTAATAAATTGTATAAGATTATCCTGAGTTTGCCTGAGGTAAGCAAGTAAGCTCTTCGAAAGCAGAGAGCTTTCTTTGCCTTTCTATTTCATAGAATAGGAAGTCAGAGAGATATTCAAAAGCAGAGAGATTTCTCTAACTTTCTGTTTCATAGAATAGGAAGTCGGAGAGACATTCTACAACTGGCCTGGAAGAAAGCAAACATCCATTGTTGTCAGCTGCCTGTGAGTTCCACATGACAAATAACTGCCACCTGCCTTTAGGAGAGGAGAGTGGTCCCTGAAAAACAAATAACAGGAAGATGGTGCTACAGTTTTATAATCACAAGGGAGTAAATTCAGCCAGCAAATAATGAGCTACAAAGAGGCCACCAAGTTCCAAATAAGAACCAGACCCTAAAACAGCTTGATTTCAGCCTAGAAGGAACCTGACCAGAGAATCCAGTCATGCCATGCCCTTATTTCTGACCAACAGAAACTGAGATAATACATTACTATTGCTTTAATCCACTAAATCTGTGCCCATTTTATTATGCAGCCATTGAAAACTAATACACACATTTGTACCTAGAAATGAACTACTGCCATACCAAATATGTGTAAATGTGGAAGTGGCTTTGAAACATGAAAATGGAGAAAGGCTAGCAGAATTTTCAGGAGCATGGAAGAAAAAAGTCTAGATTACCCTAAATACACTTTTAATACAATTATGATGTTAAAGATGCAAGAGAAAATTATGAACATACTTTTGGAAACTGGAGGAAGGTAGATGATTGTTATGTAGTGGTAGAATGTTTAGCAAAATTGTGTCCTGCAGTTATGTGGAAAGCAGAACTTGTAAGTGATGAACATAGATATAAAGTATATTAGGCCATACACACGTTGCAATAAATACCTGAGAGTGGGTAATTTATGAAAAAAAAAAAGAGATTTAATTGGCTCACAGCTCTGCAGGCTATATAGGAAGCATAGCAGCATCTGCTTCTGGGGAGGCCCCAGGAAACTTACAATCATGGCTGAAGATGAAGGTGGAGCAGGCACATCACATGGTGAAAGCAGGAGCAAGAAAGAAATGGGGGGACAACACACACTTTTAAGCAACTAGATGGTGTGAGAACTCAGTCACTATCAGAAGGACAGCACCAAGAGGATGGTGCTAAACCATTCATGTAAAATCCACCCCCATGATCCAATAAGTTCCCACCGTGCTCCTTTTCTAACATTATAGATTACATTTCATCATTTGGGTGTGGATACACATCTAAACTACATCATATAGCTAAGGGCATTTCTGAGAATAGTTGTGAAGGTGTTGCCTAGTTTCTTTTGGTTGCTTACAATAAACATGAGAAAAAGAGATAAATTGAGGATACATTAAACAAAAATAAAACAGCATCTGATGATATTTTAAATTCTTAGCCTCTCAAGATGGCAAAAGGTGCTAAAAGCAAAACATAGCTGTTGAAAGTGTGGCATAGAGGAAAGCTGAGTCTCTATGATTTTTTACTAAAACATCAGGAAGGTTAAAAGATAAAAATATTCAGTCAGATAAAAACCTCTTGAAATAGTTTAAGATTATGAGTTGGAGCCTCTCTTAATCACACCAGAGTTCCCCTAGAAAGCTTAAGAAGATTATGTCTCAATCATTTGAGCAGAAGCTAAAAATATGTAAGAAATTATCTCAGAAAGATATGTGGACCAGGCTTTATAATTTATTTTTTATTTTGTATTATTATTATTATTTTGAGATGGAGTCTCGCTCTGTTGCCCAGGCTGGAGTGCAGTGGCACGATCTCGGCTCACTGCAAGCTCCGCCTCCAGGGTTCACGCCATTCTCCTGCCTTGGCCTCCCGAGTAGCTGGGACTACAGGTGCCCACCACCATGCCTGGCTAATTTTTTTTTTTTTTTTTTTTTTTGTATTTTTAGTAGAGATGGAGTTTCACCGTGTTAGCCAGGATGGTCTCAATCTCCTGACCTTGTGATCCGCCCACCTTGGTCTCCCAAAGTGCTGGGATTACAGGTGTGAGCCACTGTGCCTGTAACTTTTTTTTTTTCTATTGGAGTGAAACTCAGAGCAATTCATGCAAGACCCACATGGTTCTTGAGTATAATATATCAACAGAAACACTGCCAGGTATATCCGAAAGACAAAAGGAATACAAAATAAAAGAAAGCTGTCAGATCCTCAAAATTCTACTGGCAATGAGCAGGTTAATAAAACCACTGGATGCAAAAATATACCAAATTTCATAAAAAGAAGAGGGACTCAGAGAGTAGCATCAAGAGCCCAGAAAAATCCAAAAGCCCAGTGAGTCTATGCAAGAATGCAGGGAGGAGAACCAAGAGTGTAAGGAAATTATTTCCAGGTTTTAAAACCTAATCAAGAAAAATCCAGCATTTGCCTGGTTGGATTTCCAACTGCTTAGACATATGACTCCTTTTTACCCTTTTTTTTTTCCCACTGTTTGAATCAATGTCTAAAGCGAATCAATGTCTAAAGCTATTTTCCTATGCTTGTTCTACCATTGTATGTTGGGAGTAGTGAGGAAAAACAACTTGTCTCGTTTCCTTTGTTGGTCCTCGTATGGAGAAGATTTTCATGCCCAGGAGCCTTATTTCCACCTGAGCACCTGAATGACATAATAAGATTTTGAACTTTCAGCTAAGATAATCTAGGTGAAATTTTTCAACTTGAGCTAATGAACTACTAACACTTAGATGCAGATGATGAAATTTTGAATTGGAGCTCATATTGGGAAGAAAAGTGGAGACACTTAGTATGGAGCCAATGTATTTTGCATGTGGGAGAGAACTATATCATGGAAACCAGAATCCATACTGTGTTAGGCAGAATTATCTAGGTCCCTTGATGTCAGTCTTGTGATTCTCTTATATGATGTGGAAAAATGGATTTTGCAGATGTAATTAAGTTTACTAATAAGTTGACCTCAAGAAAGATCTGAATGGGCTTAACCTAACCAGATGAGTCCTTTAAAAGCAGAGGGCTTCCTGGCCAATTTCAAGAGTAGGAGAAGAGTATGTCAGAAAGATTGGAGTAGCCTGAGAAAATTCAACTCAAGAGAGATATCCCATTGCTAGCATTAAAGATGGAGAAGGTTACACAGAAAGGATCTGAGAGCTATATATAGCTTCCAGGTGACAGACAGCAAGGAAACAAGGACCTCAGCTGAAAGAAAGTTATGTCAACCTCAATGAGCTTAGAAGTGAATTCTTCCCTAGAGCCTCCAAATAAGAACGTAGTTCTACTGACATATTTATGTTCACCTTGTAAAATCATAAGGAAATAATCTATCAGAGCCCACCCAGACTTTCAACCTATAAAAAAGTATGAGTTAATATATATGCTGTTGTTTTAACCTTCTAAGTGAGTGGTAATTTGTTAAGTGGCGGTAAACATGAGAGACACCTCATCTAATGAAAATATATTCAGACTACTGGAGTGCCAAGATGTCTAGGCTTAGGTGAAAACAGTTTGAAAGAGGTATCTTGGAAAGGGAACTGCCTCATATCTACATCTTTGCAAAGATGTAGCCCCTTCTGTTTGAGTTACAGAATGGAAAAGAAAGCTTCAGTCACCTATGAATTGAGTTCAAATGCAGCCCATCCTGCTGGGAGATGAAGCTGATCACAAGAACCAGCTTCATGATTGCCCAGGCATCCGATATTGCATTCTTAGGGTAATTTTCAGACATTCCTTCATGTATCACCACATCTACCTGCATCTATTCAAATATACTCTACCTTTCCTTACATTACTATGTTCAACTATTCTGTTCTCCTTTCTAAGACCAGCTACTCCACTTGTGCACTCTAGCCCATGTGACGTAAACTACTCAAGCATATCACTCTAGCAATATTCCCACTTTTCTTAATTATCAAAACTTTCCTCTACTGGATTATTCTCATTAGCGTGCAAACATCCTGTTAATCCTATAATCTTAAAAAATATAGTAGTCTCCCCCCATTTTATGTAGGGATACATTCCACGATTCCCAGTGAATGCCTGAAACCACCAACAATATTGATTCTTATGTATAGTATATAATTTTCTATACATAATACATACCTACAATTAAGTTTAATTTTATAAATTAGGCACAGTAAGAGACATCAATAACTAATAATAAAATAGAACAATTTTAACTATGTGAATATCACTGCTCTTGCACTTCAAGGCCATTATAAAGTAAAATAAGAGTTACTTGAACACAAGTACTGAAATACCAGACAATCAATCTGATAATGGAGATGACTACTAAATGACTAATGGATGGGTACCATAGATAGCATGGAGTAACTGGACAGAGTAGTAATTCACATTCTGGGCAGGATGGAGCAGGATGGCACAAGGCTTCATCATGCTACTTAGAAAAGTATGCAATTTAAAAATTATAATTTTTTTCTTTCTGAATTTTTCCAGTTAGTATTTTTGGACCATGGTTGACTATAGGTCATGGAAACCATGGAAAGCAAAACCACAGATAAGGGTAATCTACTGCAAAATAAAATGAAATAAAGCCTTTTTTATCTCACATATTTCTGTAGCTACTACCTGTTTTTTTTGTTTGTTTGTTTGTTTTTTATCTACCTTGCTCGTGCAACACTCCTTGAACAAATAGTTGATACCTTGCTCTCTACAAATGCACTCCTATTTTCTTGGACTCATTTCAATCTAAATTTTGCCCTCCCACTCTTTTCAGTACTATCAATGACCTCTATAATGTTAAATTCAATAGCCACTTTCAGTCTATCTTACTTGACCTATCAGTAGCATCTAACACAGATGATAAAGTGTTCTTCTATCTCACAACCACTTCTTGTCAGCCACATTGATGGCTCTTCCTTATCTACTCAACATCTAAATATTGCAATATTTCAGTATTATTTGTTTTTGTTTTTCTTCCTGGAGCAGATCCTGGTTAAATACCAATAAGAACACAGAGAAATAAAGCATGGAAAGAAAACAACTAGGCTGGGTACAGTGGCTTATGCCTGTAATCCCAGCACTTTGGGAGGCCGAGGTGGGTAGATCACCTAAGGTCAGGAGTTCGAGACCAGCCTGACCAACATGGAGAAACCCTGTCTCTACTAAAAATACAAAAAAAAAAAAAAAAAAAATTAGCCGGGTGTGGTGGCGCATCCCTGTAATCCCAGCTACTTGGGAGGCTGAGGCAGGAGAATCACTTGAACCCAGGAGGCGGAGGTTGTGGTGAGGCGGAGGTTGTGGTGAGCCAAGATCATGCCATTGCACTCCAGCCTGGGCAACAAGAGCAGAATTCTGTCTCAAAAAAAAAAAAAAAAAAAGAAAGAAAGAAAACAACTAATGTAGGGTGAGTTATCAAACAAGTATTTATTGTATCTTAGAGGAAGCTTATCCCAGTAGGCATTATGAGATGCAGTGTAGAACACACACCATGTTGTTGTTCCACATAAGGGGTGAATGAAAAAAGATATTTCACAAATCTTTTCATGGATTGGAAGGTGCTCCTGAGTGAACTTTTAGTTTTCTGTGTGGAAGGACAGATTAGACTTTAGTGTCCAGAGATTATCTTTAAAAGGAGACAAAGGAAAGATGCATAGTTGCTGACCATTGGAAAGTGGGCTGGTATACACAAAAATTATGAATGTCAAGGGGATATGGGTAGGCCACTGATGCCATCAGCTATTCTTGAGATATGGTCTTAGGACCCTTAGTCTTAGGACCCTTTCTATTTTGTCACTACCAAGTCCCTTTGTGACCCTAACCAGTCTCATGGATGTAAATATATTCTGCATACTGTTGACTCCTAAATTTATATCTCTAGCATGGACTTCTCTCTTTACCTTCAGACTCATATATCCAACTACTTCCTTGACATCTCTAGTTGAATGTATAATCTACATGTCAAATTGGTATGTATAAACCAAACTTATGCTGTTTCTCTCCAAAATTATTTCTTCATTCTTCTGTGTATCACTAATACTGTACCACCAACTACCCAGTTGCTCAGGCTAAAATCCTGGCATTATTCTTGATTTTTCTTATTCACACCCCAATTTGGTGATCTCCCAAATAATTTGATCTTTCAAATGGTCTATTTCTGCTTTTGCCCCCTGCTTTAAGTCTATTCTTGACACTGCAGCCAGAATGGTCTTCTAAAAATTTAGGTCAAATCATGTCATTTCTATGCTCAAGATTCTCCAGTGGTTTTCTATCTCACTCAGAGAAAAACAAAAAAAAATTTACATTAATTTTAATATATTACATAATTTTAATATATTACATAATTTTATTGTCCTAATGTTACTATGATTTACCAGATACAAATTCAAATGTGTTCGAGACCATAATTTATGCTGTTAAGCCTTATCCAATCATACTTCCAAAGGCTATGTTTTCTTCCTTAGGCTCACTCAAACATATTATGTTTTATACACATTTTTAGCAGTAATTGTTATCCATCTTTACTTATATTAATTTCAGTATAAACTATTATTGCTTTACATTTATACTTTTAGATATCAGATAATGATAGTTGTGGACATTTAGGAATTCTTTTAAACACAGTAGTTCAACACTTCATTTACAAAGGAAGACACTGGGATCTAGAAAAACCAAGTAACTTCCTATAGTTGATAGTAGACCTGCACTTAGAAACCTGGCTTCTTCATGTCTTTTTTGCCCTTCTTTTCACTGTCGCCTACCAAGTCAATGATGCTATATCCAAAAGAACAAAAGAGAAAACAGAAAACAAGCAAAAACTGAGTCTCAAAAACCCTGTTTTTGTTTCATTGTTTGTTTTTAAACAAACATGGGTCTTGCAATGTTGCCCAGTTTGGTCTCAAACTTCTGGCCTCAAGCAATCTGCCCGCCTTGACCTTCCAAAGTTCTGGGATTACAGGAGCCCCTGCACCTGGACAAAACTCTATTTTATTTGTCTTATCTTATTGTTAATTGACACATAATTGAACATATTTATAGGGTATGGTGTGATGCTTTGATACATGTAACCACTCTGTGTATTTAGCATATTTATCACCTTTAATATTTATCATTTCTTTATGGTGAGAACATTCAAAATCTTCTCTTTTGGCTATTTTGAAATACACAATATTGTTAACTATAGTAACCCTACTAGGCAATAGAACACCAGAGCTTATTAATAACTTTTTATCTGGCTGGGCATGATGACTCATGCCTGTAATCCCAGCACTTACGGAGGCTCAGGTGTAGTGGCACACCCCTGTAATCCCAGCTGCTCGGGAGGCTGAAGCACAAGAATTGCTTGAACCTGGGAGGTAGAGATTGCAGTCAGCCCACTCCAGCCTGGGTGACACAGTGAGACTCTGTCTCAAAGAAAAAAAAAAAAAAAAATGGTTGTACTCATTAACATTCCCACCAAAAATAAAGGTTCCCATTTTTCTGAATCTATGTCAGCGTTTGCTGTTTTTTTTTTTTTTTTTTTTTTTTTATAATGGCTATTCTAATTGGAGTGAGGTGACATTTTACTGGGGATTTGATTTTTATTTCCATGATAGTGATTGAAAAACCCTGTTTTGAGCCTTGCAATTAGGAATTTATTCAAAGTAGAGCTAAAATAGCTAATAATTCACAGGAGAAAATAAATGATTTTATAGATACAGAGTCTGAGTGTAGACGAAAAATTAATGCCACATTTAAATTTGTTGATGTCTCATACCATAGAGGATTAGAAAGTGTAACATAAGGTAATTATTTCTAAGATTGATATTGAAGGAAGAAACTAGCTATATTCTTTGATATTTTGACTGTGTCCAGTAAATTGTAAGAGGTCGAGATATGACCTATAGTATTCTTGGATCTATGTCACAACAAATCATGTTTAATGGGATTCTTAATACAGCATATATTTTTTCTTCAAAAGGTGACTTCTGTAGAATCATCCTCATATTGTATCTCTTGCCAGTCAACATGTGAGCTTTAGAAAGTAATCACACATCATTGCTGAGGCTTTCATTTCTATCAAAATATTTTCTACAAAAACAAAAGTGGTAAATAATTTAACAGTTGGAGAAACTAAAGCGGATTTTCAGCAAAAGCTCTCCTTTGCCTACCCCTTTGATGTGGAGAAGAACAGGAATAAGATGAGAATTTAGTCAGTGTAACTTCCTCAATAAATCTACCAATATTCAGCAGCATAAAGTATTTTTTGAAATCCTCTAAACATAGCAGTCAGAAAAAAATGAAAGGAGAAAAGCATAAAGCAGCAAGAAATTAGATTAACTATCCCAGTGAATGTACCCTAGAGGGAAAATAATTTGATTTTTCACAAACATACCCAGCACAGAAGATGAATAAAAACTACCTGCTTTTATTGTATTCCTGCCTGCTAGGGTGCCTTAATGCTCTGCATACTTCATATCTATTGGTGTTCAGAAAGAAACCTGTTCGAAATATACTGCAGTTTGAGGTTTATATCCAGTGATACTCTGAATATATCAGAGGGTAGAGACAGGAAAGTAATAAAGGAAATTTAAAGTCCAGTGGGTGCTTGATGGTTTCTAGGTAGTTAGCATCCTAATTTAGAAATTAATTGGAAGATTAAGCAGGAAATGTTCATTGCCAGCTTTGTCATTTATTTGTTTGCATTTTTCCTCTGCCAGAGTACTTAATAAAGATGAATAACTCTTAAATATGAAATTATAATAACCAATGGATACCACATAGTATTACTAAAAAGAGTAAGATCTGAATTGTTTTCCCCTTCAGAACTTAATAGTACCTTCTTTTTAATAAGCAGAAACAAACAAAAATGAACAAAACCAAGTCTCTGGGGTGTCTTTTATACGGGTAATTTAAAGGCTTTATATAGGCTTTGCAGTAGTTACTCCTGAACATTCCATTTTTTTTACCTCCTTTCTTACCATTTGATTTATGGCAGAGATCTCAGCAGCAACAATGGAAGCCAAAGGAAAAATAAAATAAAATAATATCATCAAATGCTGGGAGAAAAATAGCTTTTAATCTAGAATTGAGTACCCTGAAAGTTATCTTTCAATGACAACTATACTTTCATATAGATAAGAACTAAAACAGTCAACCACCAGTAAACCTTTCACTGAAGCAAGTTTTAAAGAATGTAATTTGAGGAAGGGAAATGACAGTAAAAGTTATTGATTATAAAAGTGAAAAATAAAAAAAAGAGGTTGCTAGTAGATTACATGTAGATTAATCAAATGTTTTAAATAAAAGAATGATAATTTTGTGATTTATTTTAAAGTTTGTTTTGAAGTGGATTATTTGTTTTATAGGTGTTATAAGAATTTTGCATGATTGAGGCAGAAAGTCAAGTTTATAATTTGTTAAGAATGCATGGTAAAACTTCAAGAGTAACCATTAAAATAAGAGACATTTCAGCAGTATAAAAAGGCAAGGTGGCCGGGCGCGGTGGCTCAAGCTTGTAATCCCAGCACTTTGGGAGGCCGAGGCGGGCGGATCACGAGGTCAGGAGATCGAGACCACGGTGAAACCCCGTCTCTACTAAAAAATACAAAAAATTAGCCGGGCGTGGTGGCGGGCGCCTGTAGTCCCAGCTACTCGGAGAGGCTGAGGCAGGAGAATGGCGTGAACCCAGGAGGCAGAGCTTGCAGTGAGCCGAGATTGCGCCACTGCACTCCAGCCTGGGCAACAGAGCGAGACTCCGTCTCAAAAAAAAAAAAAAAAAGGCAAGGTATCCAACAGAATATCTTATTGGCACAAATATCAATTAACAAAAGCTCAATGACAAAAAATATATTTTTAAATATGCATTTAAAAATTATGCATACACTCCTATGTTACTTATAAATCAAAGAATTTATAATGAAATATTAAAAACATTTATATCTGAACAAGAATGATGATGTAAGTAAAAATAGATGGGATGTGGCAGCGGTAGTATATAAAGTAAAACTACTGGCTGTAAAGGCTTATATAATAGAACAAGAATCAGCAAATATTTCTGTAAAATGCTGGATAGTAAATATTTTTGACTCTGCAGGCCAAAAGATCTCTTCCACAGTTCTTCCACTCTGCCTCAACTCGAGAAGCCATACATATTATGCGAAGATGTGAAGGTTGCTCTGTCCCAATTAAATTTCATGAACATTGAAATTTGGATTTCATATAATTTTCATGTGTTCCAAAGTGTTATTCCTTTCTTATTTTTCATGCATTTTGTAAAATAAAAATCATTCTTAGATCACAAGCCATAGAAATATAGGTGTTGAGCTAAATTTGGCTCATGACCTATAGAGCCTTGTAACAGAAAAAAATACTAAAAATTAATGGGCTAAGCATTTAAGAATTTAGGGGGAAAAAGCATCAGCTAAAATAATTTTATTAATGCATTTCTGCTTCTCAAAATATAATTACCTTCAGCTACTTTTTAAAATTTTATTTGAAGTGTAAAAGCTCCAAATCTATTCTCCATACCCTTTACCTTCTCTCTCCTGCTTTATTTTATTTCTCTATTATTATTATTATTGTTGTTGTTGTTATACTTTAAGTTCTGGAGTACATGGGCAGAACGTGAGGTTTGTTACATAAGTATACACTTGCCATGATGGTTTGCTGCACCCATCAACCCATCATCTACATTAGGTATTTCTCCTAATGTTATCCCTCCCCTACTCCCCCACCCCCTAACAGGCCCCAGTGTGTGATGATCCCCTACCTCTGTTCATGCATTCTCATTGTTTAACTCCCACTTATGAGTGAGAACATATGGTGTTTGGTTTTCTGTTCTTGTGTTAGTTTGCCAAGAATGATGGTGTCCAGCTTCATCCATGTCGCTACAAAGGACATGAACTCATCCTTTTTTATGGCCGCATAGTATTCCGTGATGTATATGAGCCAAATTTTCTTTATCCAGTCTGTCACTGATGGGCATTTGGGTTGGTTCCAAGTCTTTGCTATTGTGAACAGTGCTGCAATAAACATACGTGTGCATGTGTCTTTATCGTAGAATGATTTACAATCCTTAGGGTATATACCCAGTAATGGGATTGCTGGGTCAAATGGTATTTCTAGTTCTAGACCCTTCAGGAATCACCACACTGTCTTCCACAATGGTTGAACTAATTTACCCTCCCACCAACAGTGTAAAAGTATTCCTATTTCTCCACATCCTCTCCAGCATCTGTTGTTTCCACAATATTGATTCTATGAGTGAAGCCCTATTCACAATTGCTACAAAGAGAACAAATTACCTAGGAATACAACTTACAAGGGATGTGAAGAACCTGTTCAAAGAGAACTACAAACCACTGCTCACAGAAATAAGAGAGGACACCAATGGAAAAACATTCCATGCTCGTGGATAGGACGAATCAATATTGTAAAAAATGGCCATACTGCCAAAAGTAATTTATAGATTCAATGCTATCCCCATCATGCTACCATTGACTTTCTTCAGAGAGTTAGAAAAAACTACTTTAAATTTCATATGGAACAAAAAAGAGCCTGTATAGCCAAGACAATTCTAATCAAAAAGGACAAAGCTGGAGGCATCACGCTACCTAACTTCATACTATGCTACAAGGCTACAGTAACCAAAACAGCATGTTACTGGTACCAAAACAGATATATAGACCAATGGAATAGAACAGAGGCCTCAGACATAACGCCACACATCTGCAACCATCTGATCTTTGACAAACTTGACAAAAACAAGCAACGGGGAAATGATTTCTTATTTAATAAATGCTGTTGGGAAAACTGGCTGGCCATATGCAGAAAACTGAAACTGGACCCCTTCCTTACACCTTATACAAAAATTAACTGAAGATGGATTAAAGACTTAAATGTAAGACCTAAAACCAAAAACCCTTTAAGAAAACCTAGGCAATACCATTCAGGACATAGGCATGGGCAAAGACTTCATGACTAAAACACCAAAAGCAATGGCAACAAAAGCCAAAATTGACAAATGGGATCTAATTAAACTAAAGAGCTTCTGCACAGCAAAAGAAACTATCATTAGAGTGAATAGGCAACCTACAGAATGGGAAAAATTTTTGCAATCTATCCATCTTACAAAGGGCTAATATCCACAATCTACAAAGAACTTAAAATTTACAAGAAAAAATCAACCCCATCAAAAAGCAGCCAAAGGATATGAACAGACACTTTTCAAAAGAAGAAATTTATGTGGCCAACAAACATGAAAATATGTTCATCATCACTGGTCATTAGAGAAATGCAAATCAAAACCACAGTGAGATACCATCTCCCACCAGTTAGAATGGCGATCCTTAAAAAGTCAGAAAACAACAGATGCTGGAGAGTATGTGGAGAAACAGGAATACTTTTACACTGTTGGTGAGAGTGTAAATTAGTTCAACCATTGTGGATGACACTGTAACGATTCTTCAAGGAACTAGAACCAGAAAAATCATTTGACCCAGCAATCCCATTACTGGGTATATACCCAAAGGATTATAAATCATTCTACTATAAAGACGCATGCACACGTATGTTTATTGCTGCACTGTTCACAATGACAAAGACTTGGAACCAACCCAAATGCCCATAAATGATAAACTGGATAAAGAAAATGTGGCACATATACACCATGGAATTCTATGCAGCCATAAAACAGGATGAGTTCATGTCTTTTGCAGGGACATGGATGAAGCTGGAAACCATCATTCTCAGCAAACTAACACAGGAACAGAAAACCAAACACCCCATGTTCTCACTCATAAGTGGGAGTTCAACAAAGAGAACACATGGACACAGGGAGGGGAACATCACACACCGGGGACTGTCATGGGGTGGGGGGCTAGGAGAGGGATAGCATTAGGAGAAATACCTAATGTAGATGATAGGTTGATGGGTGCAGCAAACCACCATGACACGTGTATACCTATGTAACAAACCTGCATGTTCTGCACATGTATCCAAGAACTTAAAGTATAATTTAAAAAAGGAAAAAAATGTTTTTGATTTTCTTAAAATTTTTGAGACTTGTTTTGTGGTCTATCATATGATCTATCTTGGAGAATGTTCCATATGGTGATGAGAAGAATGCATATTCTACAGGTGTTGGGAGATTGTTCTGTAAATACCTGTAAGTCTACTTATTTTAGGGTATAGTTTAAGTCCATTGTTTCTTGGTTGACTTTTTTTTTTCCTGACGATCTGTGTAGTATTGTAAGTGGAGTATTAAAGTCCCCCACTATTATTGTGCTGCTATCTCATTTCTTAGATCTAGTAGAAATTGTTTTATAAATTTGGGGCTCCAGTGCTAGGTACATATGAATTTAGGATTGTAATATCTTCCTGCTGTACAAATTATTTTATCTTTATATAATGTTCTTGATTGTCTTCTTTTTTTACTGTTTTTGCTTGAAAGTCCTTTTTTTTCTGATATAAGAACAGCTACTTCTGCTCACTTTGGGTTTCCTTTTGTGGGGCATATATTTTTTCACCCCTTTACTTGAAGTTTATATGAGTCCTTATATGTTAGGTGAGTCTCTTGAAGACAGCAGATACTTGGTAGATTTTTATCCATACTACCATTGCTGTATCTTATCTTTTAAGTGGAGCATTTAGGCCATTTACATTCAGTATTAATATTGAGATGTGAGGCAGTATTCTATTCATCATGTTAGTTGTTTCCTAGTTACTTTTTTTTAACTGTGATATTGTTTTATAGGTCCTGTGAGATTTATGCTTTAAGGAGATTATATTTTGGATCATATCAAGCTTTTGTCTCAACATTTAGAATTCCTTTTAGAATTTCTTGTAGAGATGATTTGGTAGTGACAAATTTCTTCAGCATTTGTTTGTCTGAAAAAGACTTTACCTCTCCTTCATTTATGAAGCTTAGTTTTACTGGATACCAAATTCTTAGCTAACAGTATGTTGTTTAAGGAAACTAAAGATATGACCTCAGTCCCATCTGGCTTGTAAGATTTCTGCTGAGAAGTCTGCTGTTAGTCTGATACGTTTTCCTTTTTAGGTTATCTAATACTTTTGTCTCACAGCTCTTAAAATTGTTTCCTTCATGTTGACTTTAGACAGCATGATGACTATATGCCTTTGTGATGATCCGTTTGCAATGATTTTCCCAGAAGTTCTTTGAGCTTCTTTTATTTGGACATCTAGTTCTCTAGCAAGGCCAGAAAGTTTTCTTCAATTATTTTCTGATATAAATTTTCTAAACTTTTAGACTTTTCTACCTCAGAAACATCAATTATCCTTAGGTTGTAATTTATTTTAAATTTCTTTAAGGTGCTTTTACCTTTCTCTGGTATCTCCTTGAGTAGCTTAATTATCAACCTTCTGAATTCTTTATCTGGCATTTCAGAAATGTCATCTTGGTTTAGATCTATTGATGGGGAACACTTATTATACTGCAGAGTTTGTATGAGTTCATTTCTCAGACCACGTATATTGTAATCATCTTTGTCATTATAACATATAATATTAGATTCTTTGTCTAGACACCAGGCATGCCCAATCAGAATCTCAGAGAGGAGAGGACTGAAACTGCTCTTTTTAACCAGCTGTCCAAATGATATGATGCATGTATACCTAATTTCGAGAACCATAACAATAGAGGGTAGTTAAGTCTTGAAAATTAGCCTTTTGTTAAGCTCTACTTTTTCCCTTCATGCTATTACTTAAGTTTTGCCTAACTTTAGAGAGTTCTTAACTTAGAAGGGCTACCAGTCGGTTCATCACTAGTATAGTTGTCAAAGGAAGCGTTTGACAGCCCCTTACTAGATCAACCACAGGTTTGAAGAATACCACATACCCATACTGCTTCTACCAAAAAACACACCACTTCCCCACCAACCAAAACCTCTGCTGGGGCTGCAAATCTATTAGATTAGCTTCTTAAGGAAATCTTTGATGATTTGTACCTTGATTAGGTTAAAATATGATATTGCAAAGGGTGATTAATGTATTTGGTTAATGTTCTAATTTTCAGAGAGAAGGGCCCTGATGGTGTGCGACACAGATAAATTCTAATAGAAAAGAACAGGGGAAAGATCTGCAACATTGTATTACTTCACATGGAAAGCCAGAAGAATCAAGAGATTACACAACATCCATATATGGTGATATTTTTGATAAGGGAAGAAGTGTCAAAAAGCCAAAAATATATGTGTGAGATTCACCAAAAGACAGGAAGATAATAAAACAAAGTTTGCCTTATTCAAAGCTGTGAGATATTAGTACTAAGGAATTCACCACATTTATTCAAAATGCCAACTCAGCATCATGTATCCCTATATTTTGTTTAAATTTTGAACCTAAACAAGTTTTCTAGCTATTTCAAATGTTTTGCATAGTTCTGTGCACTTGTAATTTAAATTTTATAGTTTCAAACGTGAAGTTAAAAAAAAACTAAGGTAATGTACCAAAATGATCTATTATATTCAGGGCCATATGAAATTATTCAAATTAACCTTTTTGAATGTTGAACATTTTTGTTTTAGGTTACATTAGGTTGTGCTTAAAGGATAGCCCAGTTGAATAGCAGGTAAAATCCGGCATTAAGGTACAAACCTTTGAAATTTGTTCTTTTCAAGAGGTTCAGAAAAGCTTCATAAATCTCTCTTTATGGGGAAAAATATCAAATTTATTTAAGAACACTAAGAACTCTCAATTGTACATTTCAAGCCAGAAATATAATATGTTTCTTGCTGGCAAAATTGCTTAAGTAACTCCTAAAATTATTATATTCTCTTGGAAATCTCAGCTTATGCACATATATACACTATTGTCTTTCTTCTCTAAAGTTATTATGTAGCAGAATTTAAAAGCACTGATAAGGAAAAGTGTTTGTTTAGGTACATTCTGTACTTGCTATTCTATTTTCTTCAAGATGTTAAAATTAATCATTGATTAATAAGTTGTTGATGCCTTACCCTGTGCTCTGTATACTTGTAGTAACTGAAAGAAGGTTTAGAGTGGGAGTTGAAGCTCAACCAAAAATGCACGATTAGCTCACTGCCATAGAGTTGATACAATCAAGTTGGTGGGAAGAGACATGGACATATAACTCAAGGTGAGGGAAACAGACAATAGGATATAATTATGAGCCATGTGCTTAGTAGTATGCTTAAGAACTATATAAGGTCAAAAAAGGGAGAAAGTTGGCTGAGATAGTCATAGCAAGCTATACGGAAGAGGTGAGGCTTTAGCTCAACACTGAAGCATGGGTAAAAATTGAATAGGAGGAAATAAAGAAATGGCATACTGGGCAAGATCAGCATAAAAAGTAAGAGGAATGATAAGTCTTCAGTACTATTTTGTGAAGCAGTAGGGAGGTAAAGTGGAATATTCAGTGGTAAAGATATTGTTATTTTCTTTCATTTCCAACATTTGACAGAATCATTATTATTAGCAGCATAATGCCTTACTACAATTTATTTTTAGTGAACATGACTCAGCACAGGAACACTGAAAAAATTAACATAGAAAGAGAAATAAAGAGAAAAAAACAGTATTAAAATTATATAGCTGTTCACTTAAAAATGGCATGTTCAGAACAAGAAAATTGGTTAATTAAGGAATATTGATAATGCCCAAATGTTGTGACAGTATTAGAATTAGAAGTTTGACTTGAACCACACGAGCAAGCTATTCTTACCTAATTATGCTGCAGTGAATTCACTTGCCTTAGGAAATTTTATTTTTCAGGTTATTTCTCAATTTTATATCATCCTATATTTCTTATGTCTTTTACCTTCAAATTTATGAAAAACTTTTATATTATCTTGCTATTTTGTCTTCATTCAATTGATTCTCAAACCACCACAACCTGCATTTTGTTCTCAATGTAATAGTAAACCTTGTATTAATTTGGTTTATTAATACATCCTGTCAAACTTAATAGTAACTTCTAATACTAATATAAATAATTTTGACACTAATAGAAGTATAACACTTTTTTTTTCTTTCAACTTTTTTTTAGATTCAAGGGGGTACATGTGCAGGTTTCTTACATGGGTAAATTCTGTGTCATGGGGTTTGTTGTACAGATAATTTTGTGACACAGGTCATCAGCATAGTGCCTGATAGCTTTTTTTCTTTTTTGAGAGAGGGTCTCGCACTGTCGCCCGGGCTGGAGTGCAGTGGCGCCATTTCGGCTCACTGCAAGCTCCGCCTCCTGGGTTCACACCATTCTCCTGCCTCAGCCTCCTGAGTAGCTGGGACTACAGGAGCCCGCCACCATGCCCTGCTAATTTTTTGTATTTTTAGTAGAGACGGGGTTTCACCATGTTAGCCAGGATGGTCTCAATCTCCTCACCTTGTGATCCACCCGCCTCAGCCTCTCAAAGTGCTGGGATTACAGGCGTGAGCCACCACGCCCGGCTGCCTGATAGCTTTTTAATAGTCATCCTTCTCCCACCCTCCAACCTCAGGTAGGCTCCAGTTGCTATTGTTTCCTTCTTTGTGTCCATGTGTACTTAATGCTTCAGGACATAGGCATGGGCAAAGACTTCGTGACTAAAACACCAGAAGCAATGGCAACAAAAGCCAAAACTGACAAATGGGATCGAATTAAACTAAAGAGCTTCTGCACAATGAAAGAAACTATCATCAGAGTGAACAGGCCACCTACAGAATGGGAGAAGATTTTTGCAATCTATCCATCTGACAAAGGGTTAATATCCAGACTCTACAAGGAACTTAAACAAATTTACAAGAAAAAAGCAAACAACCTCATCAAAAAGTGGGCGAATGATAACATTTATGTGGCCAACAAACATATGAAAAAAAGCTCATCATCACTGGTCATTGGAGAAATGCAAATCAAGACCACAATGAGATACAATCTGACACCAGTTAGAATGGCGATCATTAAAATGTCAGGAAACTACATGGAATACTATGCAGCCATAAGAATGAATGAAATCATGTCCTTTGCAGCAACATGGATGGTGGCTATTATGCTAAGTGAATTAACACAGGAACAGAACCTAATACCACATGTTCTCACTTGTAGGTGAGAGCTAAGCATTAATGGGGTTGTTTGATTTTTGCTCAATTTGTTTAAGTTTCTTATAGATTTTGGATATTAGACCTTCCTCAGATGTATAGTTTGCAAATATTTTCTCACATTCTATAGGTTGTCTGTTTGCTCTGTTGATAGTTTCTTCTGTTGTACAGAAGCTCTTGTTTAATTAAGTCTCACTTGTCAATGTTTGTTTTTGTTGCAATTGCTTTTGGTGTCTTCATCATGAAATCTATGCCCATTCCTATGTCCAAAATGGTATTACCTGGGTTGTCTTCCAGGGTTTTTATAGTTTTGGGTTTATATTTAAGTCTTTAATACATCTTGATCTGATTTTTGTATATGGTAAATGGTAGGGATCCAGCTTTAATCTTTTGCATGTGGTTATTCAGTTATCCTAGCACCATTTATTGAACAGGAAGTCCCTTCTTCATTATTCATTACTGTTAGTTTTCTGTAAGATTAAATGGCTGTAGTCGTACAGCCGTATTTCTGGGTTCTCTAACCTATTTCATTGGTTTATATGCCTGTTTTTGTTTTGTACCAGTATCAAGTTATTTTAGTTACAGTAGCCTCATAGTATAGTTTGAAACCACATAACATGATACCTCTATACCTCCAGCTTTTTTTTTTTTTTTTTTTTCCTTAAGGTTGCTTTGGCTATTCAGGATCTTTTCGGTTTCAAGTGAATTTTAAATTTTTTTTCTAGTTCTGTGTAAATTATTGTTGGTAGTTTGATAGAAATAGCATTGAATCTGTAAATTGCTTTGGACAGTATGGCCCTTTTAACAGTATCACAATATTGATTCTGCCTATGTGTGAGCATGGAATGTTTTCCCATTTGTTTGTGTCATCTCTCATATCTTCCAGAAGTGTTTTGTGATTGTCATTGTAGAGATCTTTTACATCCCTGATTAGCTATATTCCTAGGTATTTTGATAATTTTGCAGCTATTGTGAATAAGATTGCATTCCTGATTTGGTTCCTATCTTGGATTTTATTAGTGTATAGAAATGTTTCTAAATTTTGTGCATTTATTTTGTATCCTGCAACTTTGCTGAAGTTGTTTATCAGATCTATAATTCACATTGTCTGTGAAGAGAGATACTTCCTCTCTTTCTATTTGGATGCCTTTTATTTTTTTTTTTTCTTGCCTGATTGCTCTAGCTAAGACCTCCAGTACAATGTTGAATAGGAGTTGTGAGAGTGGGATTCCTTGTTTTCTTTTGGTTCTCAAGGGGAATGCTTCCAGCTTTAGACTATTCAGTATGATGTTTGCTATGTGTCATAGATGGCTCTTATTATTTTGAAGTATATGCTTTGAATGTCTAGTTTGTTGTGGGTTAATAACATGAAAGGATGCTGAATTTTATCAAAAGCTTTATGTGCGTCTATTGAGATCATCATGTAGTTTTTGTCTTTAGTTCTGTTTACGTGATAGATCACATTTACTGATTTGTGTATAATGAACCAACCTTGCATCCCAGGGGTGAACCCTACTTGATCATGGTGAATAAGCTTTTTGATGTGATGCTGGATTTTGATTGCCAGTATTTTCTTGAGGATTTTTGCATTGATGTTCATGAGGAATATTGGCCTGAAATTTTCATTTATTGTTGTATCTCTGCCAGATTTTGGTATCAAAATGATGCTGGTCTCATAGAATGAAATAGGGAGGTGTCCCTTCTCCTCAATTTTTTGAAATGGTTTCAGCAGGAATGGTACCAGCTCTTTTTTGTATGTCTGGTAGATTTGGCTAGGAATTCATATAGTTCAGGGCTTTTCCTGGTTGGTAGGTTTTTATTAGCAATTCAATTTGGGAACTATTATTGATCTGTCAGGGATTCAATTTCTCCTTTTTCAATCTTGGGAGCTTGTATATTTCTAGAAAGTTATCCATTTATTCAATGTTATCTAAGTTGTGTGTGTAGCAGTATTTGTAATATTCTTTGAGGATTTTGTATTTCTGTGGGCTTAGTGGTGATGTCCTCCTTGTGATTTCTGATTTTATTTGGATATTGTCTCTTTTTTCTAAATTAGCTTAGCTATCACCATCTCTATCTTATTCATTTTTTTCAAAGAACCAACTTTTGGTTTTGCTGATCTTTTGTATGGCTTCTCTCATCTCTATTTCATTTAGTTCAGGCCTTATTTTGGTTATTTATTTTCTTCTGCTAGCTATAGGGTTGGTTTGCTTTTGTTTTTCTAGGCCCTTTAGGTGTAATGTTAGCTTAATAATTTGAGATCTTTCAAAGTTTTTGATGTGGGTATTCAAAACTGTCAAATTTTCTCTTAACACTACATTAGCAGTGTCCCAGAGATTCTGCTATGCTTTATTATTGTTTTCATTAGTTTCAGATAACTTCTTGTTTTCTGCCTTAATTTCATTGTTTACCCAAAAGTCATTCAGGAGCAGATTGTTTAACTTCCGTGTGATTGTCTGGTTTTGAGAGATCTTGGTTTTGATTTCTATTTTTACTGTGCTATAGTCTGCGAGTGTGGGTGGTAGGATTTTTTTTTAAATTTTCTTGAGATCCTCTTCATGGTTGAGTGTTTGACCAATTTTAAAGTATGTGCCATGTGCAGATAAAAGTAATGTACATTCTGTTGTTGTTGGCTGGAATGTTCTGTAGATGTATGTTAGGGCCATTTTGTCACGTGTCAAATTTAGAACCCAAATATCATTGTTAGTGTTCTGCCTCAATGATCTGTCATTTTTGTCTGTGGGGTGTTGAAGTCTCCTGCTATTGTTGTTTGGTTATTTATATCTCTTTATAAGTCTATGCACTTGTTTTATCAATCTGTGTACTCCAGTTTTAGGTGCATATTTAGTATGGATTAAGTCTTCTTGTTGAATTGAATACTTTATCACTGTGAAATGCCCTTCTTTTTTATTGTTTTTGATATAATGTCTATTTTTTCTAAAATAAAAGTAGCGACTTCTGCTCTTTTTTTGTTTTATGTTTGCTTGATAGATAGTTCTCCATCTCTTTACTTTGAGCCTATGGTTGCCCTTGCATGGGAGATGGGTCTCTTGAAGATAACATACAGTTGAATCCTGATTTTTTTATCCAACTTGCCAGTCTGTGGCTTTCAAGTGGGAATGATTGGCTCATTTCCTTTCAAGGTTAATATTGATATGTGAGGATTTGATCCTTTCGTTGTGTTATTAGCTGGTTGTTATGTAGACTTGATTGTGTATTAGCTTTATAGTTTCAATTGTCTATGTACTGGAGTGTGGTTTTGTGGTGGCTGCTAATGGTCTGTTGGTTCCACATTTAGCATTCCCTTAAGAACCTCTTGTGAGGCAGGTCTGATGGTAATAAATTGTCTTAGCATTTGCTTATCTACAAATAATTTTATTGCTTCTTCACTTAAGAAGCTTAGTTTGGTTAGATATGAAATTCTTGCTTGGAATTTTTTTTCTTTAAAACTGCTGAATATAGGATCCTTAATTTCTTCTGGCTTGTAGGGTTTCTGCTGAAAGGTCATGTGTTGCTTCATTTCTGGGTGTTTCCATGTTTGCAGCCATGCTCCCTCTCAGTGCTCTGAGAGTGTGGACTCCTTTCCTACTTCAGTGCTGGCCACAGACCTTGGCTTGGCACTTCCAGTCTGTGGACTGCAGGCCTGGGGCAAGCTCAGACGTTTTGCTTACTCCCCAGCTTAGACAAAGCAAAGTTGGAGACCTTGGCAGTGGCAATGGCAAAGCACCTTTCACTAGTGTCTTAGGGCTCCACTCCAGAGAAACACAGAACCTTGGCAAATTGGAATGATCAGCCTAGGGTGGGAAGACTGTGTTGTGAGCCCAAGACAGGAAAGCCTGTGTGGTGAAGAGTAGGAGATTTGAGGGGCTTATGGGGAAAACAGTCTAACCTTTTTTTGTAGGATGACTGCAATGTGCTGGAGGTCCAAGCACTCAGGTTCTCTGTTTCTTCCCTAGCCCAAGGGAAGTAAGGCTAGTACCACTGCATTGGTAGTGGCAGAGGGGCTGTCAGTTGTCTCTAAGAACACCACCCCAGAGAGACAGAGCCACTTCCAATGGGAATGTTTAGCCGAGGTGGTGTGACTGTGCTGTGGGACCAAATCTGGGGCCCTACCCTGTGAAGAGTAGAGGGAAGAGTCTTACAGGGAAGGAGACTGGGCTCCTCCCTGTATGGTGTCTGCCGTGTGCTGGAGGTTCCAGTAAAATGATCAGTTTTGGGTATGTTTTATCAGCAGTGTGAAAATGGACTAATACAAGAATTTCACACAAAGTTAAAAAGATTAATTCAGACTTCTTTAGTTTATGCAGTTAACAGTCATAAACATTTCAGCCCTCCATGAATCCTGAAAGGTTTTTCTTTTATTCTAATATCACAATTTCTAAAGTTATTAGAAACCTGCATTTAATGACACCTGTAAGAGCTCTATAGCTGACTACAAACCACCTTCTAAAGAGGATTAAAACCAGACAACAATTATCTGTGGATGATAAAAGCCTTAGGACAGCCACCGTCAAAAAGACAATTGACAAAGAAATTTGGTTACCTTTGTGACATACACAAGTTTACATAAAAATTATAACTATTAATAACATACACTAAGCCATATTAGAATTATAGGAGTTTCCCATGATTTGGAACATATACCAAATATTAATGCAAATACAGCCCAAAGAACACTAAACACAATTTCATATTTAACAATGCTTTCAGTATGATTTTTATACCAAATATGCCAAATGTCAGCACTGCATTAGTGCATTATTGATGTTAAACCCAATTCTTAAGAAAACCTTATAGACAAATGTATTTAATCTTAATTAGTTTTACCGTAAGGTAAGATTCTTATAAACCTTTTATAACTCTTTACAATTTTTTTGTTAAAAAGCATATTATAAGCAGGTTTTTGCTCTAAGAAAAACCTGTTGTGCTTTTACTTTAATGCTTAATTTATAGAAAAACTGAATAATACCCCTTTAACTTTAGCCAAAATGTTCACACACAGCATTAATTTCTTTTACAATTAATTTTTCACAAACCTTCCACAACTTGTTTAAACCTTCAGCTTTGTCTTAAAACAATTTTTAACCCTTTAATTTAGGCAGAAAAAAATCCACATTCCCATTACGTCTTATAATCTTTTACCAAAAGTATTAGTATATTCTACTTCCCTTACACACTTCATGTGTAGAACTGTTTTTTCAGTAGTCTCAAATACATGTTACAATGTTAACTCTCAGTGACTTTTACTTTTGGTGAAAACCTTGGTAAATTTGGGATTTTAATTATGTACTAGGTGTGGAGCCTAGCCTAGGACACACCAGGCAGAAGTGCAGGTAAGGGTCTTTCTAATTCCACATGTCCCAGGTCTTACCCAGCTGTAAAGCAGGAAAGTTGTACAGTTGAGTCATAGTGGCATTTTATGAAGAATTTTCTTTGCGTAGTTAGAGGGCATGGCTAATTCCACATGTTCCCAGGCCTTATCTAGAATCTAATGCTTCAAGGTAGGTAAATTAAACAATTTTCAAAAGTCAAAGAAGCAGTTTGTGACCTTAAATCATTTAGTAAACTTAATATCTGACCTATGTAATTTAGACCAAATGTTTGTATTTTTGAAGATATTTTTATTTTACCAATAATCTTTAAAACTATCTTTATTTCCAAAAGATTATTAAAGTCATGTGAACTAAAAGGCATTACACTTTTTACTTTTCTGGCAAAATATCTGATTTAACCACTTATTATTTTTAAACCAATTAAAGCTTTTTTTATATTACATACACAACACATATAAATATACAAACAGACAGAAGATAAAGGACTCATTTATTCTCTAAGACAGGAATTGGACTCTGAACTCAGGACACCATTGTGAAAAGAGAAAGGATGGCCATAGGTTTAAAAGGTCAAGCTCCCAAGGACATACAAGACAAGAAGGAGACCTCATCCAGATTTTTTCAGGTAATTGCAATGAAGTTTGTAACTGAGCAATCTGCTGGGTTGTCTTGAAAAGCGGGCTTACAAGTGCCCTAAGCCTGTGTTCTATTCTGAGGTACCCCTCTCCATTACAGAACACGGAAAGACACACAAAGCACACCAAATACACTACAGTTAATCACAACTTTACAGAGAAGATAAACAGTGATTTTTACCATTCATTCAACCAGTTTGCACAGAGAGAGAGAGGAGAGCATTGCCTGAGGCAAGATGGGGAAGGGGAGGCACTCAGAGAGGCCAGAGGAAGACCCATTCATTACAGTCAACACTGAAAAGTTCAGGCGGCTGCTTGTCATTTGTGAAGGGATCTTTTCCAGCAGTCACATCAGCTCTAAAATTTCCCCTTTTTTGGGAGGAAAAAGCTCCTTATGTCCCATGATCCTGTGCATGCCTAATCCTGTCACCCACAACTGTCAGCAAAGAGTACAAGGCAGATTATTCTAAAGAGAATAGCAGTTAACATCCCGCAGTGCCAAACCCAATCTTAGCCAAGAGAGATTTTACCAAGTGGGACTTTACTGAGAGGGGCCTCTTATCCCCTAAATCTTAGAAGGGACTCTAATCCTCCTAAGTGGGGCCTCCAACCCGAGGCCCTTCAAGCATCCTTGCCTTTTATTAAGAGGGCCCTCTAACTCAGTCTATCCTAGGAGACACTCTAACTCCCCTAAGTTGGGCCTCAAACTCAATCCCATTCTTTAGCTGGATATATGCACCCCACTTACCCAAAGTTGGACAATCAGTGCTGCAGTCTATTTCCTTTGAGTGGGAGGGGTCTCCTCAGTATTGTTGCTTCGTGGTCACCAGAAAGATGTTACAGGAAAGGGATGTTGATCCAGACCCTAAGAAAGGGTTCTTGGACCTCATGCAACAAAGAATTCAGGGCAAGTTTGTAGAGTAAAGTGAAAGCAAGTTTATTAGGAAAGTAAAGGAATAAAAGAATGGCTACTCCATACACAGAGCAGTCCCAAGGGCTACTGGTTGCCCATTTTTATGGTTATGGTTATTTCTTGATGATATGCTAAACAAGGGGAGGATTATTCATGCCTCCCCTTTCTAAACCATACAGGTAACTTTGTGACATTGCCATGGCATTTGTAAACTGCCATAGCAATGGTGGGAGTGTAGCAGTGAGGATGGCTAGAGATAACTCTTGTGGCCATCTTGGTTTTGGTGGGATTTAGCTGGCTTCCTTACTGCAACCTGTTTTATCAGCAAGGTCTTTATGACCTGTATCTTGTGCCAAACTCCTATCTCATCCTGTGACAAAATGCCTTAACCATCTGGGAATGCAGCCCTGTAGGTTTCAGCTTCATTGTACCTAGCTCCTATTCAAGATGGTGTTGCTTTGGTTCATATGCCTCTGACACAGGTCTACATTAACCTAAAATCTAGTGTCTGTCTACTCTACTACACTGTTATGACACAGGAAGTAAAGGACTAACCTCATTTTCTGTAGATTGTGAATGTGAACCTTACATAGGACAAAATACTTTCACTGCATAGACATTTTTTAAAAATTTATCTATTTATTTATTCACTCATTCTTTTCATTTTTTAATCATCCTATAGAAAAAGCTTCCCTTTTTACCCCTGAAGATTCATTGAAAATCATTGGCAAAAGGGAGATTCATAGAAGAAAATGTGTACAAATTTATGTGTTTATAGTTTTATAAGAAATTGAGAGGCTTCAGACTGAAGACCCAAAGACACAGGGGAAGTTGTCCATTTTTATGCATAGGTGTAGACATGTATAAATATGATTAGATAATCTTAATGGACTGAAAGGGGAAACCCAGCAATTTATGTCCATTTACATGCTTTTTAGTCTCTCTATGCAGTATTCTTTCTTTCTGTGTGTGGGGCAGAAATTTTTCTGGAGGGAGAGTGTTATTACCTGCAACCAAACACTATAGCTTAGATCATGTCTTTATGACCAGTTTTTACAAAGAAAGGCAGAAGGAGAGTTAGAGTAATATTTTTAGGCTTTATGGCTAGCTTTGGGGAAAAAAGATTCTGGTTTCTAAGACTTGCATTGAAGAAGAGGGATTCTAGTTTCTATTTCTAGCCTCGGGCAAGAATGAGGGGGTCAAAGACAGGAGGGCAGAAAAAATCAGAGAGAAAAATTTGCTTCTGAAGCTATTTCTGGGTACTTCATCTTGGAGTATGGTTTATCAAGTCCCAATAATCCATTTATCTACCAATTTATTACATAAGCACAGTATGTTCTAGTGTGGAAGATTTCAATAACTTGGTTTAGCTAGGAAAACCTTGGGTCACATACACTACTATTAATTTTTTTAATAAAATAGATTAAAAACAGAATGTTTCTGGTTGAAACTCAGGTTTGAGTGGCTTAGAATAATTTATTCAATATAGTTATAAGTACATGTCAAAGTATTGTTTCAAATTTGTAAGAAGGGAGACCTAAAACAGGTCCAGGTCAATTCATAGAGAGTAGAAGGATGGCTACAAGAAGCTAGGAAGGGTTGTCAGGGATTGGAGGAGAGTTGGGGATGTTTGATGGTACAGAAAAATAGAAAGGATAAATAAGACCGAATATTTAATAGCATAACAGGGTGATGATAGTCAATAATAATTGTACATTTTAAAATAACTTAAAGGTTGTAGTTGGATTGTTTTTTAACTCCAAAGATAAATGCTTCAGGAGATAGATACCCCATTCTCCATGATAGGCTCATTTCACATTGCATGCCTGTATCAAATCATCTTATGTACCCTATAAATATATACACCTCAAATGTACCCATAAAAATTACAAATAAGAAAAAAAGAGGTCAATTCAAATATAACCTCCAACTAGAACATTTCCATAGAAAAATACAATTATTAGAAAATTATTGTTAAGGCAGGTGTGGTAGCTAAAATCTGTAATCCCAATACTTTGGAAGGCTGAGGTAGGAAGACGGCTTCAGCACAGTAGTTAGACAGCCTGGGAAACACAGTGAGACCCTGTCTCTAAATTTTTAAAAAATATAACCAAGCAATTTGGTACATGCCTATGGTTTCAGCTACTTCAGAGACTGAGGCAGGAGAATCTCTTGAACCCAGGAGGTCAAGGCTACAGTGAGCTGTGATTGCACCATGGCACTCTAGCCTGGATAACAAAGTAAAAGCCTGTCTTAAAAAAGAAAGAAAAAAAAAACATTGTTATTTATTATTGCTATAATAAATTGGATGCACGGAAAATAATTTCCATTTAGCTATTATTTGACATCTTACTGAAATTAACCTGATGGCCAGTTGAAGAAAGAACCAACAAAATTGCCCAATATATTCCAGGGCCTGAGGCAAGAGTATACATGGAGGTTTACAAACAATATGAATAAATATTTACAAGTTATAAATTAAGCTAACTGTTTAGCAAAATATCTTCTTGACAAAATATAGTTTCATAAAGACCTGGAAGATCAGATTCTGGCTCAGAACTCTCAGATTCTTTAGAATTATGTATCGTATGTGGCAATTCCAGGAGAACCATCCATAATCTGTCTCTCATCTCTTCCCATCCCTGTTTTTTGTGAACTATACATCAAGGAGTCTTGAATGCAGGTGTGTTGACACCTCAGTTTGCATGTCAAAGCTATGTCCACACTTTCACTTTTGCATTCAGCTACCTCTTGGCTAAACCTCAAACCTGGGGTTATACACACTACCAGATTTTCTACCTTAGTTGGATGGATCCAGGGAAAAAGTTCAGGTAAGTTTTAAGCTCAGAGCCATTTGGGCAGAGAATGTCTTGGATTTCATATTTAGAGGAGGAAAGAGTTTTCTCTATTGCTCTACTCTCTGAGAGTTTGATAACTGCATCTATGAAATAACCTGAAAGAGACAAATTAACAGCAGAAAAGGCATACAAATGTATTCTATGCACAGGGGCATCACAGCAAAAAAAAAAGTGAAAATCCCAAAATCCAGTGAGATGTAGAAGCTTATATATACTCTTTGTAGGGGAGAGGAGATATAGGGAGCTTAGAGGAGAATATATGATTTGGGAAAAGATGAATGGAGCTTTAGGAGAATATATTGAGAGAGGAGAAAAGAAAAAACTGGTCAGGCAGACAGTTAGGGTAGGTCCTTAGTTGAATTCCTTCAAACAAAAACACAGCCCGAAAAATCAAGTTGCAGGAACACATAAAGGAACTTGCCGAGGGGGCTTGGCTAAGACATCCCCATAGCCACATAGATGAGAAAGTCTACAGAGGAGACTTGTGAAGACATGCCAACAATGGAAAATTCCATCCCCTGACACATTTGCAGTAACGGGAACAAAGGAACATGGAATAACTCAAGCTAAGGGCCTGCATGCACAGTAGGAGGATGGGGCGGAAATACTAGAAATGTACACCTTATGCAAATGAGATGCCCAGCCCCTCTGTTGGTTTCTTATAAAAGCCTCTATATCCAAAGTGTGAATCAGCAGCCCATTTTTCTGGGACCCCTCTCTGTACCAGGGAGCTATTCTCTTTCATCTATTAAATTTCTGCTCTAAACCTCACCCTTTGTGTGTCCACATCCTTGATCTCCACGGCTGTGAGATATTGAACCCTGGGTGTTACCCCAGACAACGAGGCTGCTTCAATATGATAGTTTGCATCAGTTTATCTGAGTGTGATGCCAACTTCTAGTTTTACTCTCCTGTGATGAGTTAATCTTCCCTGTTTAACAAAACCCCTGGGGAGAGAATGGGTGACAATTGAGTATTTATTGGAGGATTTGTCTCTGGACAGACAAGGCTTCTTCCTGCTACTACTGCCCCCAAAATACCCTCAGTTCAAAGTAAGCAGCATACAAAAATGACATATTTTTGTGACATTTCCTGACTTCTATATAGTAGAGAGTGGTCTAAGAAACAGGTAGAGGCTAGAGACCCAGGTGCACATGTTCACCTGACCTGTAGTCTCTTCATGCTGTGGAAAGTGATGTAGCCATAAAATATACAGGGTGGGTTCTTCTAAAGCAGGGCTGAGGACATAGCACCCCAAAATATGACTGCAGGGGACCAAAACATGCAACCCCAAAATATACATTGATAAATAAAAATAAAATTATATACCCCTAACTGACTAAACAGACCCCCTCTTGGCCACAGAAACCCCAGAGAAACCTTGGAAGCTGAGCTCCTAGCCATGACAGGATGGGAGATTAGATACACTTCATTATACCCCTTCCTTTGCTAACAGCCATTAGGCTTTCTTCCCTGAGAATTAAACAGAAACTCGCCCTTTCAAAAAACTACTAGCTTATATTTCCAGGTACAGAACAATGACAAGATTAGATTAATCATTTCTTCATCTTTCCCTGAGACTAGATGAGATTAATCATTCTTACACCTCTCTGTGAGAAGTCTACTTCCCCTAATCCCTTTTTCTTCAAATGTTCACCTTATCTTAGGTAAAATGTGGGTTTACTGGACACTAACTAAAGTCTTACAAGTATGTAATCATTTTTTCTCACTGCTGCCCCCTGCTTTGAAAAATAACGTATAAATGCAAAACCTCCTGAGAATGTCTTTTGGAAAAACAGCCACCAATGCTTCTGTAACTTGCGTTTTTCCTAGGTGCAGCCTCAAGCTAGCTTAATAAACATTCATTTGAGGCTCGTGCCTCAATCACTTATTTTGGTTGTCAACCTCTTTGCCATCTTGATTATTATTTTCATCTGCTTATTTTGAGAAACTGCAGACACAGTAGTAGATCTGAAAAGCTGCCCTTTTATGAAAAAAATTTACATCTATAAACAGAATTGTTACTAGTAAGAGTATCTATCAAGAAGAGAGCTCCTCTAAGACAATCTTTATTACCTAAAGGACTTTTATCTGCACAAAAAGGCAACCTTTGTTTGCCATACATTCCTCTTCTAATCCTCCTAAAATTTGTCGCCACCACTCCCAGAAGCCGCATGCCCCTATGTTTTTCTATAGCTCAGGATGCTATGCAAGTCCTGATCATCTGTCCTTTCTTTAAATTTCATATTTCTGTGGGATTCTTGTGAATGTGCATGTAATTAAAAATGTATTTTTTTCTCTTCATCGGTCTTATGCTAATTTAATTTATAGCCAAGCCAAATAAATGGGTGGAGGCATGCTATTTTTTTCCTTCACTACAGGGCCCAGGGCATGGGACTTTCTCTCTGGGGCCTAACAGAGGTACCAAGCAACTAATTTTGTTACCAGAAAAGGGTGCTGATTCAGATGCCAAGAGAGGGTTCTTGGATCTCGTGCAAGAAAGAATTCAGGGCAAGTTTGCAGAGTAAAGTGAAAGCAAGTTTATTAGGAAAATAAAGGAATAAAGAATGGCTACTCCAGGGTTGCTGGTTGTCCATTTTTGTGGTTATTGTTTGATTACATACTAAACAAGCAGTACATTTTTCAGGAGTTTCTGGGAAAGGGGTGGGCATTTCCCTGGAGTTGAGGGTTCCTCCTCTTTTTAGTCCATGTCGGGTAACTTTCTGATGTTGCCATGGCATTTGTAAACTGTCATGGCACTGGTGGGGTAGCAGTGAGGATGACCAGAGGTCACTCTCTTGGCCATCTTGGTTTTTATGGGTTATAGCCAGCTTCTTTACTGCAACCTGTTTTATCAGCAAGGTCTTTATTACCTGTATTTTGTGCTGACCTCCTATCTCATCCTGGGACTTAGAATGCCTAACCATCTAGGAATGCAGCCCAGTAGGTCTTAGCCTTATTTTACCCAGCCCCTATTCAAGATGGGGTTGCTCTGGTTTAATAGCCTTTGACAATTTCCTAGAAAAGCCCTTAATAACATCAAATTGTATCCAAAAATTGCTTAAGCATTTTATACAAAATAGTTGTTCGTTTTTCAGAGTTTGTAAATTATACTATACAAAAATATTCTTTTACATGCTAGATTTATAATAATGTTATTTATTGGAGGAGTGGTAGCCTTCATTCTCTCCCCTTCAACATACACATGCAAAATTATGAATGCACCTAGTAGGCTTTGTGAGAATTCCCATAATGAACAACTTTAAAACTACTGATCCGTTATAAAGGGTATAAACTTTGAAAATCTGCCCTGAATTCAAATGTAGTTCAGTGATTGTCTTTTTTTGCAAACTCGGACAAGTTATTTAACCTCTTGGAATTCAATTTCATTGTTTATCACACAGGAATAGTTTTAAATGCTTTTCAACATTTCAGGAGAACAAAAAGATTGTGCAGATTTGCTTTCAGTTACCAGGTATCCACTTCCTGAGAATTTAAGTAATACAAGGATTCAAGTTATAGAGCGCAGTGATTTGAGAACATTTGAGAGGAGATTCTATAAAGGAAAACAAGTTCCCCAAATTGAAATGGCAAAGAATAGACTCCAGTGTATGTATCGAGGTCTGTGAAAGACCAGGGTGGAAATCTGGTTAACATTACCTGGTAGTCTAATTATATTTATGTAGCTGGCATGCTTTAATTGGATTTGAGAGTGTATGTATTCTGTAATAGATGTTAAGTACCCTTTTAAGGACAAAAATGGTAAGCATATATGAATCCTAAGGACTAAATTTAGGCTTTAATTTTGTCATGAGAGATAATGAGAAAGATCACCTGAAAAACAAGACAATTAGGTTATATTTTTAAGAATTAGTAGACAATGGCTTTCAATGTCACCATCTGTTTTTACTAATCCTTTTACAGTTCATAGAGAAGAGTTGAGAGTAAGGGTGAGAAAAAAATGTATGTGACTCAAAACAAAAGAACAAAGACAGCAGTGAAACCAGCAAAATATGGACAAATGCTGACTTTGAAATAAAAACATAGTGTTTATAAAGAGCTGGGGTTGGTGGATTTATGACATAATTTGGAGAAGCTATTCATGTCGTCCTCTGCTCCAAAAAATTTGAAATTTTCCAAGAGAAATACAATCATTCAGATTGACATAGTCCTCTTTAAGGAGGTTGAGAGGCGAGGATCACTTAAAGCTAAGAGTTCAAGACCTACCTGGGCAAGAAAGTGAGACTTCATCTTCACAAAAAGTAAAAAGAAAATAAATTAGCCAGGTGCAGTGGCATGTGCCTGTAGTCCCAGATCCTGGAGAGGCTGAGGTAAGAGAATTGCTTGAGCTCAAGAGTTTAAGGGTGCGGTGAGCTATGATCACACTACTGAACTCCAGCCTGGGTGACAAAGTGAGTCTCTGTCTCTAAAATCATCATCATCACCATCATCATCATCATCATCATGATAAATAAAAAGCCTAGCTCTGTATATGGTAAAAAATTAGCTTCCCTGACCCTTTGTGTATAAAATTATATTATATAATATTATTTTCAGCTATAATTGAATATAGTTGTATATTATAAATATTGCATACATGTTACATATTTTGAATATTTTATAAATATTGTATGCATTTATTAAATCAGATTAATTATCAAGCTGCAAGTAAAGTCAGTGGATTAAAACAGAAAGTTGTTTTGGGGGAGGTTTTACTTCATTTGCATTGCTATAAAAGAATATATGAGGCTAGAAAATTTACAAAGAGGTTTATTTGGCTTATGGTTCTGCAGGCAGTACAAGAAACATGGCACCAGCATCTGCTTCTGGTGAGGGACCCAGGGAGCTTTCAATTATGGAAGACAGAAAGAGGAGCAGGCATGTCACATGGCAAGAGGGAGCAAGGGAGAGGAGGTGCCAGGATCTTTTTAACAATCAATTCTTGCACAAACTATGAACTCACTTGTTACTGTGAGGATGGCGCCAAGTAATTCATGAGGGATCTGCCCCGATAACCCAAACACTTCCCCCTAAGCCCCACCTTTAACATTTTGGATTAAATTTTTACATGAAACTTGGAGGGGATAAATATCCGAACTATATCAGGGTGAAAGGTCTGAGAAGGAAGAGCCTGCAGTTGGTAAGGCTGGTTTGGCTGAGTTAACTCTGGCCAATTAAGAGTTCTAGGTAGTTGAAAAGTACTTGTGGCCTGAAGAGCAGTCAAAAGAAGGAACATAAATATATGCTTAAATATATGCTTAGGTGGATGGTGAAAGAAAGGTTATTACAATGAGTCAAAACTATTAGAAAAAAGAGAGAAAAGGCATCACGAACAAACCAACCTTTCATCAAGTATATTCTTGATATGATTTGGGTGTGTCCCCACCCAAATCTTATCTTGAATTGTAGCTCCCATAATTCACACGTGTCATGGGAGGGAACTGGTGGGAGATAATTGATTCGTGGGGGTAGTTCTTTCCCGTGCTATTCTCCTAATAGTAAATAAGTCTCATGAGATCAAATGGTTTTACAAAGAAGAGTTCTCCTGCACACACTCTCTCTTGCCTGCCACCATGTAAGATGTCCCTTTGCTCTTCCTTTGTCTTCTGCCGTGATTGTGATGCCACCCCAGCCATGTGGACCTGTGAGTTCTTCAAACCTTTTTTTCTTTATCAATTACCCAGTCTCAGGTATGTCTTCATTAGCAGTATGATAACAGACTAATACAATTCTTCTTAGCCTTTCAAGTAGCCCTTTTTGCTACTTTACAATGCAAGGGACTTTTAGTGTATAATGATTCACCTACCTTGAATTTTCCCTTTTAATGTCACAAGATATTTTACTAAAAGAAACTTTAGAAGTCACCACTTAAAAATTTTATTGTCTATAACATAGTATGTTAATTGATTTTTTGCCTTTGCTTAGTTATCTACCATTTGCAAAGTACTTTTATACATACATTATTTATTTTGACCCTCATGTAAATTATATGTAAGGTTCATACAATTAGGAATTCTAGGAGTTTTCGTATATCCAAGTTACATAAATGCCCAGTGCCTAAAAGATGGCTTTTCTCTTTTATGTCAAAACACAAGATCTTATGCTGTTTGACTTCAAGAGATGTTTTTTGTTTGGTTGGTTTTTTTGTTTGCTTGCTGTTAACTCGAGTTTATTCCAGAAATATTAATGGGACTCTCCATAGAATATTTAACTACTTAATAAATCCATCTTGGGTGTCCCTTGACACCCTAGCCAACCTTTACACTTGTGCAGGTCACACTTATGCATTGAAAGCTGTTTTCCACAAGCTACTGTGAGTTTTCCTTATATATCTTCACTGCAAATGTGGGCTGGCACTCTCCCCTCAGTTTTCTACAGCAAAGGCCAAGATCTATTTGTAATTTTAAATGAGATTTTTACTAAAGTCTTTGTTATAATAGAATGGAATCATGACACATAGAAATTTAAAACTGAATAGGCCTTTCTTAGAGTCTACAGACCTAACAACCTTAACTACCTCATCTTTATCTCTTGTGAATACCCTTGAGCATGTCTCCCCTGCGTCAAGTCTTGCTCTCTGCAACTGTAAATTCCAAAGAAAGTTAAGCTAATTTTGAAAATTGCAATATTATTATGCAAAGCAATTTAGCTTTATTTTCCCATGTCATATTAGAATCTAGATTTAGCTTGGTACAAACGAAAGATGCAGTAAATGATTCTCCATTACAAAGGACAGCAATCTACCATCGAGAGTAATTTGCCTTTATATCCACAGAACAAACATTGGCAGGAATTTTTTAAATAGCAGTTTTTCCTCTCTACTAGCAGGTAACTTAAAAAAAAATGTGGTTCAGTTTCAGCTATAGTACCTTGCAATACTCTGTTACATTTGCTTAACAAATAAACAACTTATAAGAATGTAATTTACCTTAATTTAATTCAACAAAAATTTATTGAATATCCAAATTATGAAACTAACACATGGTAAAACTGAAACAAGAACTAGGTCTTCTGATTCTTCATCCAGATATCTTTTTTTTTCCACCCTACCTTGACAGTTAAAATAAAAATACTGTTTTCAACATAATAATTCAATCGTCCATTTGACTATTCCAATTGACCTATGTTGCCAACTAAGTTATATTCTGCTGAATATATTTTCACATGTGTATTTGTCTTCTGTATATCCTCTTTGGTAAAATGTCTCTGTGTGTCTTTGGCCCATTTTCTAATTGAATTGTTTGGCCTACTTCTGTGGGTTGTGCTTCTATTGGAAGTCAAATTTTTGGAGCCTTTATGATGTTTCTTTATTCTGGTTAAATTATCTGGTGTTGCTGAGGCTTCCAGTTGTTCTTTGCTGATGCTGCCTGACAGACTAAAGCAGACTAATCAGACAGGGCAGTCTGGTACCTCTAGGAGGGGGAAGGAAGCCTCCAGCCTATGCTGCAGAAGAGTGTTTCTCTGTCTGAGTGCTTATTATTTCAGGATTTTTTTGTGTGGAACAGAAACCACTTCTGAGTATGGGTGGCTTGTTGAGGCAGGATCCCCATATCCCCTTTGTCAGTTCCATAAGCCTGTCTCTGTCTCTGTATCTCCAAGCAGGGGTAAAATATCTCAGGCACAATGATAATGATAATGACTACAATGAGAAAGGAGGGCATTTCCCTGGCAGCTTATTGTCCCTATTGATCCTCCTTTTAGGTGGTGCAATCTGGCCTTCTTGTTTGGACTCCCATTCAGTCCAGGGGAGTAGTTAGCCTACCTGGTCTGTCCTTTCTTGCTTGGTTTGGTGTCAGGAAATGCTGGCCTGTATGCTTCTCTTCAGTTGGTTTTGTAGAGGGGGAACACAAGAAGCCCTGCCCCTATGTTCTTGCAGTTCTAGGTCCCAAACAAGTTCACACTTCTCTTAGCATCTTTCAGAGTTCTCCTTTGTTTGTCTCGTCTGTTAATTCCAGGATTTATAGTTGTACTCAGCAGGGAGGAGGAGGACAAGAGGAGCTATGCTATCTTATCTAGACAGGAAATCCTATACAGTACTTTACTTCTCAAACAATGTTTGCCTCATTATTCCAAATTTTTAATAGGTGTTTATTGACATCCTAAAATTATATAGTTCTGGTAACTTTTTACTGGGAATCTGACAGGATATTACTCTTGTCACTATCTTTTGTTTCATTGCCTTCCATGGCCCATTAATTTACTAAACTTTAAATATATATGTATACATAAATATATACACATATATACATAAATATATACATATATATACATATAATATGTATATGTTTTGTTTATTGTGATCAAGTTCAAAACCTGCCTGTTTTTGAAACTTGTCCATGAGTCACACAGATTCCTAGATTCCTATAAAATCCCACAGATTCCTATCTCCTTTGTATATCCAAAAATTAATTATAGCTAGTCTTATAATAAGTGTTAATCTTACCTTCCTTATTCTTAAGAATGGTCATCTTTCTAGAGCAGTGTTTCTCACCTGGGAATTATTTTGCTTCTTCCCCACCCCACCCCCACAATATCCAGGAGATATTTAGAAATTTTTGGAGGTTGATTTTTTTTTCTAACTTTGAGCCCGGTGCTAGTGCATCTAGTGTGTTAAGGTCAGTGAGGCTGATAAATGTCTTACTATACAAAGGACAGGCCCCCACAATAAAGAATTACCTGCTCCAGAATTTTAAAAGTGCTGAGGTTGAGAAACCCTGTTCCATTTGCTAGCACAATACTTCTCCATTGTTTGTCAGAAACAAACAAGAAAACTACCTTAGTAACCCCATTTTTCTATGGAATAGAAAATGTGTTACTTTTTTTTCAGTATTTTCTTTCTCCATTCTCCCTGTTCTAAAGGGCTAAATCTTTCTACTTAGCCCTTTAGACATGCGAATATAATAGTTTACTTTCCCTTCCCCAGACACTCCCCACAGGGCAAGTTCATCTATCTATGCCTCCAACATGAAATGCCTACCCACCAGGAGGTTGCTTTGAGAGATAACAATCAATTTTTAGAACAAAGAATGTGTTCTACAGAAGTCACACCCACCAGGAAGTTGCCTCAAAAGATGACAGTCCCTAACAGGGACATGGATGAAGCTGGAAACCATCATTCTCAGTAAACTATCGCAAGGACAGAAAACCAAACACCGCATGTTCTCACTCATAGGTGGGAATTGAACAATGAGAACACATGGACACAGGAAGGGGAACATCACACACCAGGGCCTGTTGTGGGCTGGGGGGAGGGGGGAGGGATAGCATTAGGAGATATACCTAATGTAAATGATGAGTTAATGGGTGCAGCACACCAACATGGCACATGTATACATGTGTAACAAGTTGTGCACATGTACCCTAGAACTTAAAGTATAATAATAAAAAATTTAAAAACAAAAAGATAACAGGCAAAAGCATGCCTGCTACTATCTCTCCCCTGGAGAGATTTTGGTGACCTTTACAGCCTATTTCTGCCCATGAAGATGCCAGCTTGACTGCCCAGTACATAATGCACCAAAGTAGCATGCAGATTCCCCAACCTTGCTCGCTTCCTCTCCTGACTTTTAAAAATTTCCATGTTCTGCTTCAAAAGTGAAGTGGTATCCTTAAAGGCAAGAAATCTGTACTTCTTCCCCTAAACTAGCTTTGGAATAAGTCACTTTCTTTGTACAAGACCTCTCTCTTGTTAATTAGACAGCACTGAGTGTCTAGACCTGCTTTCAGTTCCAAATCAACTTGTTTTTCCTAATAGGCAAAAACTATTTACAGTCCCACATTTTCAAAGGCAGTCTGAACATCTCCACTTGACTGTTTTCAAATTTGCCAAACTAATTATGTGCAAAACAAAACTTACTACTTTCCCCAATTTTTTACCCATTTTAAAAGAGTTAACTTTATCATAACCTCCTTAGTCTTTTAAATTAGAAATTAGAGAGCCAAATTCAAATTATCTTGTCTCTAAAGCCTCACATTTAATTAGCTAATAAAATTGGTCATTTTATGATACAACTATAAAGCAATTTTAATTGCCCTTTGAAGTTTTTGACCTAAATATATAGGGCCTTTGCACATGCCCTTTCTTGTTCATAAAATTTTACTTCCACCAACTTTCTTAGCATAAAATTTTCCAAGTATCGATTTAAGAATCAGATCGAGTACAATGTGTATAGGACCATTCTTGGACTCCTCTTCTTCTGAGCTTTCACAGCATTCCTATAACGTACTTCATGTTTTATTTGTTCCAACATCTCCCATGCTAAGAAGTAAGATTCTGGGGAAAAAAAAACATAATTATTATTCATCTTTGTATCTCTAGTACCTACTGTGGTGCCCAGAAAAAGGATGCTGACTGAGTAAATGAATTAACAGGTAGGTAATTGGACATATGTATGAATGTAGACGAATTAACACAATTCAAATTGGAGTTTATAATAGACTCTTTTGTCAATGCCAATGTTAAAAAGCCTTCTGAATTGCATTTGCTATCACAAAAAAATACGTAAAATATACATTAAAAATAGATGTAATAAAGTTAAAATATTGTTTCGATATATTGAAATTTCCATCAAAGTATAAACTTTGTGAATTTTGATCTGTCAAATGTGCCCTAAGATGTTTCTCTAATCACATATGAACAAACACTACACTATATAGGCCACTCACAATAAGATTCATAAATAAATAAGTAATGGATATTTTAAAATTGTAAATTTTTACACATCAAATTCAACTCAAGCAGAGGTAGTCATGACTACAGGATTTAACATAAACTAATATTAATAATTTCTGTTTGCTACTACAAATGTGTTGAATGTATTCTTCTTATAGAGGGATTAAAGATAACTTTTGGTTTTATTTAATGTTCTTAAAAGGTTAATCGTGATATATTTTATATAATACATATTTTCTGTATATTTTTTCTAAAATTATGTTAAGGCAGCCTAGTGATCTGCTAATGTATTAATGTTTATACTTTAAATAATATGAGTGCTGCTTTTCCCATATCTAAATATTAGAAATGTGCATTCAGGAAAAGGAAAAAATGTCCATAATTTACTCCTCAAATTTATATCCCATTTTATTGTCTCCTTAGCCATAAAGTGATCTGCAACCTATTTTTCAGAAAACATTATATTCTCCTTAGTGAAAGGGACATAATTTGAACTATAATAAGAAAATAGAAACAATTGTAAATCATTTTCAGATTATAAAAGTTTACTAATGCTAGCCTATGGTTGCCAGCATTCAGACCATTTGTTTACTCATACTCTTTACATTGGATGGTAGGTAGGAAAAAAAAGACTTAAAATTAAAACTTGTCATTTATCTTTGTTACTAATCTTCTAAAAGTGTTTCTGAAAGAAAATATCAATATATTTAATTAAGATAAGTTTCAAATTACCTATTAAATTTAGTCATTCCTATGTCCTAAACCATGCCTAATAAATTGAGAATAACAAAAATGAAGAAATTCAGAAAATGCCACCATAAAATATGATGATTTGGTATGTTTATTACTTTGAACTAAGTTCACTTGGGGAACAGGTAATGCAGGCGGAGGCTTTCTCAGAGCTCCACTTGTCTACTTAAAGATAGATTTTCCAAAAAGAACTTGATTGTCATGAATCTCCTCCACGGAAATCTTGTCAACCAGGCAAGATAAATTTGGATCAAAGGAGACAAGACTATAGTGACTTCAGGCCTAGACAGACTCTCACTTGTTCTTCTGAGAGCTGCTTCAAGAGAGGTTTTATTACCTGAGAGACTTTTTATTCACATAACAAGACAACTTTTATTCACCATGCATTTCCTTCCCTTATCCTCCCATAACTTGTTGACACCACCACCCAGAATCACCAAGCCCCTATACTTCTCTGTAGGTCAAGATGCTATATAAATATCAGTGATCTGACCCTTGAGTCTCATATTTTGTAAGACATCAATGCAGAGATATGTAATTAAATATGTTTGATTAACAGATTTTATCCTATTTAGTAGTTTGAGCTCCTTATGTATTTTGGTTATTAATCTATTGTCAGATAGTTTGCAAATATTTTCTCTCATTCTGTGGATTGTCTCTTCACTTTGTTAATTGTTTCCTTTTCTGTACAGGAGCTTTTAACTTGATGTGATTTTATTTGTTCATTTTTCCTTTTGTTGCTTGTGTATGTGGGGTATTACTCAAAAAAATCTTTGCTGAGTCCAATGTCCTGGAGAGATTCCCCAATGTTTTTTACAGTAGATTAATACTTTGAGGTCTTAAATTTAATTCTTTCATTTATTTAGATTTGATTTCTGTATTTGATGAGAGACAGGGATTTAGATTTATTCTTTTGAATAGGCTATTTAATTTTCCCAGCACCATTTATTGAAGAGATTGTCATTTCTCCGATGTGTGTTCTTGGCATCTTTGTGGAAAATTAGTTTATTCTAGATCTATGGATTTCTTTTTGAGTTCTCTATTCTTTTGCATTGGTCTTTGTGTCTGTTTTTATGCCGGGACCATGCTTTTTTGGTTATGATAGCCCTGTCATATAATTTAATTTCAGGTAATGTTATTACTCCAGTGTTATTATTTTTGCTCAGGATAACCTTGACTATTCTTGCTTTTTGTGGCTCCATATAAATTTTGAGGATGTTTTGCCTATTTCTGTGAAGAATGTTATTGGTATTTTGATAGAGATTGCATGGAATCTGTAGATTGCTTTGGGAAGTATGGGCATTTTAACAAGATTGATTCTTTCAATTCATGAGCATAGAATATCTTTCTTTTTTGTGAGTCTTTTTCAATGTCTTTAATCATTGTTTTATTATTTTAATTATAGAGATCTTTCACTTCTTTTGTTAATTCTTAGGTATTTAATTGTAGCTATTTTAAATGAGATTATATTTTTTATTTCTTGTTCAGATTATTCACTGTTGGCATATAAAAATGCTATTCATTTTCATATGTTGATACTTTATCTCGAAAATTTACTGAATATGTTCATCAGTTTGATTTTTTTTTTGTTTGTTTGAGTCTTTAGGTTTTTCTAAATATAAGATCATATTATCTGGGAACAAGGATCATTTGATTTCTTCCTTTCCAACTTGGATCCCCTTTGTTTATTTCTCTTGTCTGATTGCTCCAACTAGGACTTCCAGTACAATGTTGAGTAACAATTGGTGAAAATAGGCATATTTGTTGTATTCCAAATCATTTTTTTTTAAAAAAGGGTTTCAGTTTTTCCCCATTCCATATGATGCTAGTTGTGAGATTGTCATATATGGCTTTTATTATGTGGAGGTATGTTCCTTCTATACCCAGTTTTGTTTGTTTGTTTGTTTTGTTTTGTTTTTGAGACGGAGTCTCACTCTGTTTCCCAGGCTGGAATGCTGTGGCGTGATCTCAGCTCACTTCCAGCTCTGCCTCCGGGGTTCACACCATTCTCCTGCCTCAGCCTCCCGAGTAGCTGGGACTACAGGTGCCCGCCACCACATCCAGCTAATTTTTTTTGTTTGTTTGTTTTTTAGTAGAGAGGGGGTTTCACCATGTTAGCCAGAATGGTTTCGATTTCCTGACCTCGTGATCCACCCACCTTGGCCTCCCAAAGTGGTGGGATTACAGGCTTGAGCCACTGTGCCCGGCCTTTCTATACCTAGTTTTATGAGTGATTTTATCATAAAGATATGTTGAATTTTATCAAATGCATTGTCAGCATCAATTTAGTCATACAGTTTTTGTCTTTCATTCTGTTAACATGTTTTGTCACATTGATTGATTTGTTTATGTTGAACTATCTTAGCATTCCTGAGATAAAACCCATTTGGCCTTGAGGAATTTTGTTTTTAATATTTTGGTTTGGTAATATTTAGTTGAGAATTTTTACATCAAGGTTCATTATTAATATTGGAGCAAAGCTTTATTTATTTTTTTTTTTTGGTGTTTTCTTGAAAGGTTTTGTTATCAGGGTAATATTGGCCTCATAGAATGAGTTTGGAAATATTCCTTGCTCCTGAAAAGATACCCGAAAATGTGGAAGCAACTTTGAAATTGGGTAGCAGGCAGAGGTTGTAACAGTTTGGAGGGCTGAGAATAAGGCAGGAAAATGTGGAAAAATTTGGAATTTCCTAGAGACCTGTTGAATGACTTTGCTCAAAAGGCTGATAATGATATGGACAATGAAATCCAGGCTGTGGTGGTCTCAGATGGAGATGAGGAATTTGTTGGGAACTGGAGCAAAGATGTTTCTTGTTATGTTTTAGCAAAAAGACTGGCAGCATTTTGCTCCTGCCATAGAGATTTGTGGAACTTTAAACTTAGGAGACATTATTTAGGATATCTGGCAAAAGAAATTTCTAAGCAGCAAAGCATTCAAGAGGTGATGTGGATGCTGTTAAACGTATTCAGATTTAAAAGGAAAGTAGAGCATGAAAGTTCAGAAAATTTGCAGCCTGACAATGTAATAGAAAAGAAAATCCCATTTTCTGAGGAGAAATTCTGGACAGCTGCAGAAATTTGCATCAGTAACGAGGAGCTGAATGTTAATACCCAAGACAATGGGAAATATGTTTCCAGGGCATGTCAGAGGTCTTCATGGCTGACCCTCCTATCACAGGCACCAGAGGCCTAATAGAAAAAAGTGGTTTCATGGGCCAGACCCAGGTTCCCTATGTGCAGCCTAGAGACTTGGTGTCCTGCATCCCAGCTGCGCCAGCTGTGGCTGAAAGGGGCCAATGTAGATCTCAGGTCATGGCTTCAGAGGGTGGAAGCCTCCAGCCTTGGCAGCTTCCACATGGTGTTGAGCCTGTGAGTGCATAGAAGTCAAGAACTGGGGTTTGGAAACCTCCGCCTAGATTTCAGAGTATGTGTGGAAATGCCTAGATGTCCAGGGAGAAGTTTGGTGCAGGGGTGGGGCTCTCATGGAGAACCTCTGCTAAGGCAATGTGGAAGAGGAATGTAGGATTGGAGGTCCCACACAGAGTCCCTACTGGGGCACTGCCTAGTGGAGCTGTTAGAAGAGGGCCACCATCTTCCAGCCCCCAGAATGGTAGATCCACCAACAGCTTGCACAGTGTGCCTGAAAAAGCCACAGACTCTCAACACCAGCCCATAAAAGCATCCGGGAGGGAGGCTGTGTTCTGTAAAGCCTCAGGGGCAGAGCTGCCCAAGGCCATGGGAACCTACCTCTTGCATGAGCGTGAACAGGATGTGGGACATGGAGTCAAAGATCATTTTGGAGCTTTAAGATTTGACTGCCCCATCGGATTTAGAACTTGCATGGAACCTGTAGCTGCTTTGCTTTGGCCAATTTCTCCCATTTGGAACAGCTGTTATTTACCCAATGTCTGTACCCCCATTGTATCTAGGGAGTAACTAACTTGCTTTTGATTTCACAGGCTCATAGGTGGAAGGGACTTGCGTTGTCTCAGATGAGACTTTGGACTGTGGACTTTTGAGTTAATGCTGAAATGAGTTAATACATTGGGGGACTGTTGGGGAGGTATGATTGATTTTGAAATGTGAGGACAGGAGATTTGAGAGGGGCTAGGGCAGAATAATATGGTTTGGCTGTGTTTCCACCCAAACCTCATTTTGAGTTCCCATATGTTGTGGGAGAGACCCGGTAGGAAGTAATTGAATCATGGCACAGGCCTTTCCCGTGCTGTTCTCATGATAATGAATAAGTCTCACAAGATCTGATGGTTTTAAAAGGGGAGTTTCCCTGCACACTCTCTTCTCTTGTCTGCCGCTAAGAGAAACTCTTCTCTTTCACCTTCTGCCATGATTGTGAGGCCTCCCCAGCCCCATGGAACTGTAAGTTCATTAAAGCTTTTTGTTTTGTAAATTGCCCAGTCTCAGATATTTCTTTATCAGCAGCATGAAAACAGACTAATACAATACCAGAGTAAGGACTAGGAACCAAGTTTACTTACTATTAATTTATTATTTTTATTCTTTTTCTTAATTGGCCTCCTGCAAAATAAAAGAAATTTTTTTAAAAAACTAAATGAGATTGGTTAATATAATTGATGTGCATATAAGCTATACATTTTTTTCAGGGCTTTCAAATTACATATGTGCACTATCATCACTTGTGTGTTTATTTTTTTCTCTGTTAAATTTTATATATATTTAAAGTGGAAAAGCTACTCTATAATAGGTTACCAAAACTATATCTCTTTAATTTCTTCAACTTCCAATTTTTCAGATGTGTGTGTGTATGTGTATGTGTGTGTATACATATCCTGTGCATAACAAAATCCAAGAATTAGATAGAGTAAATCTTTACCATCCAGGAACATACCAAAAAGTGTAACTGAAAGATACATGAAAAAAGCTAGAGGTAATTAAGTAAAGTAAAATAAAAAGCACAGTAGGAGGGAAAAAAAGGAAAATTTATTGCACACGGAGACCATTTTATTGATTCAAAGAATTGGTCATATTTTAAATTCGCACTTTTTCTGCTTGTCCTATTGATACTATGAAATAAACCTGAAACATTAATTAGAATGTATTTCAACTTTTCAGCCACTTCTGTAGATTCCATGTATCCTATGCAATTTTTATTTAATCCTGAATAAAAAGCCATGTTGTTGTTTAGATAACTGGGGACCAAAAAATAGTGGAAGAGTGTTTAGTTGCACATCATATAAAAGTACCAAAGGAAGATTTGGGACCACTTTCACTTATTTGAGCTCCAAGTATATTTAGTTTGTGTTTTTTAACAAAGTATGATTACAGAAAATGTCTTTAAAACACCTTTTGTTCATAATCTCAAAATTGATTAAACAATTTATGCACATATTAATATAGAATTCAAATACAAATAAAAAGGTATCTTAATTTTTCTTAAGCCAATATGGTAACTTACCAATTCAAAAGGTGAAACAAACAAAATCTAGTGAACCTTGTGTTTCTGTTCAGGTTGCCAGCATCCTAAAAGTGCTGTCTGCTTGGCAGAATATAGGAAGTGTTTGGGCACTGCAGAAGTATAGAGTAATATTATCTCCTTACAAATAGATTAGCTAAATAACAATGATCTTACACAGATGATTCAAATTGAGAAAAATACCTAAAGTTTAAGAAAAAAGACATTCAGTGTCTTGTTTAATACATGATGATAATAATGTGGCCTATTAGGAAAAAATTACCCATATAGCTCCCCTGCTGTAATCTCTACATTCTTGTTGTCAGGATTTGCAATTAACCTTAATTAGATTACTTTGTTTTTTCATGTAGTTTTAAATTAATGTAGTAATTAGCAATATTCAATTTTGAGCTGTGTTGTCACCATTTGCAGATATACTTTTATCAAAACATGCAAAGCAGATACTTCTCTAGTTGGTAATAGGTCATGCTGCTCTTGGAAAATCTTACTTTTATTAGTCTTTCTGTTTCCTAATTGTTGGAGTGGTTCTAAAAAACCTTTTGTACTTGTAAATATCACTTGTACATATAAGGGGGCATTAATTGAAGGTTTCCGATTATGTTTTATTTTACTGGATACAATATTAATCACTTAATTTCTTCATTATTAGCTGAAATTTAAGTGAGACATTTTTTTGATATGCAAGAGATACAAAAAAAGTTTTAGAAAAGACACTATCTCTGCATAAAATACCAAAGTTGAGTTCCAACACATGATTGACTGAAGGGATGCAGATTCCTCTTCTGCTAGAAACACATACATAGACTATGATAAATGTATTTTACAAGATTTGTAGCTGAGATTAAAAGATAAAGAAATTCCCAAGTGCTAGAAACAAAAAAGAAATTTAAAGCCAGAAAAGTAAATTAAGGCAAATACCATAGTGATCCTGATGGATATTAGACAAATGGCAAAGGGCTTGATTTTTAATATCTAGAAATAAAGCAAATGCATGGCTTCAGGTCTGCCTGGTGTGGAATCTGGGTCCTGAGAATCTGAATTAAACCAGTACCTTTTATTTTAATTCAATCATTGAAAAAGGATTGGAAAATTCCTACACCTAAGCAGCTCTTGGGTTCTCAGGTAGAAAAAAACAAAACAAAACAGATCTTATAAGAAATTGAAAGTGTAAGACTGTCCTATGTGCAAGCTCCAAATTAATGCTACTCATTTAGTGCAACAGTCAAGTTTAGACCGTAACAATGAAGAGAAAAACTGTCTCATGCAGGTAAAACCACTGAAAATATAACAGGGGAAAAAATCTTCTCTAGGAAAACTATTATATACAGGTTCTTTATGGGGGAATAAAGAGAGGTTACTTTCACTGAAGAAGGCCTCAGTAAAAATGTCATGTGTCATCTGAGGATATAAATAATAAGGAAATAAATTCAGCAAAAGAAACAAACATGATAATTTGTTTTCCAGTTACAAGAAGTAATATAATAGTATAAAAGAGACCATAAAGTTAACATGTTTATAATGAATCATAAATAGAATACTTCAGACAAGAAAAAAATGCAAAGGAAAAAAAGGATGCTATGACAATGACAATTATTTAAACAGAAATTGTTTATTGACAATTAAACAGAAACCAAATACCTGTTCAAAAACAAACCAAGATTCTCAGATTTAATGTAATTAAAAACAACAAAAATTATGGGCTCCTGGTTGTGTTTATGAAAGAGCAAAGTTTAAAGTAAAGGAATGAAAATGATATATTATAAAAACACTAAGCAAACAAAAGTTATTGTAGCTAAATTAATATAGACAAATTAAACTTTAGGTCAAAAAGTATTACAGAAATTAAGACACAGATGTCTTAGTGATGAAAGGATCTGTTGAAAAGCATGCTAAAAATTCTAAATGTCTATGTATCTCATAATTCATACTCAAAATACATAAAGCAAAACTTGACACAACTGAAAAGAGAAAGAGGCAAATTTACAATCCCAGTGGGGGGCTTTCACACACAGTAACTGATCAAAAGAAGCAGAACAAAAAATTATAAACAATATAGAAAACTTGAACTTAATTCCATATAAAGAACTCTACACAAAACATATGCCATGTAGACATTTTCTTGAAGTATACATGGAACATTTACCAAAATATATCATACTTGGCATTTAAAGTAACACTTAATATGTGTCAAAGAATTAAAGTCATAGAGATTATTGTCTCTGACCACAGAGAAATAAATCTAGAAATCAATAATATAAAGAGAATTTTTAAGAATTATCACTTTTTGAAAATTAAACAACACATATTTAAATAATGCATGGATCAAAAAACCAATCACAACATGAATTGAAACATATTTTCAGTGAATGAAAATTAAAATAACACATATCAAAACATGTGGAACACAGCTATAGAAGAATTATAGACAAATTTATAGCCTTAAGTTATGATATAAAAATTAAAACCAAAGGAAAAAATGTTAAGGGCAGCCAGAGAGAAAGGTCGGGTTATCCACAAAGGGAAGCCCATCAGATTAACAGCCAATCTCTCGGCAGAAACTCTACAAGCCAGAAGAGAGTGGGGACCAATATTCAACATTCTTAAAGAAAAGAATTTTCAACCCAGAATTTCATATCCAGCCAAACTAAGCTTCATAAGTGAAGAAGAAATAAAATACTTTACAGACAAGCAAATGCTGAGAGATTTTGTCACCACCAGGCCTGCCCTAAAAGAGCCCCTGAAGGAAGCACTAAACATGGAAAGGAACAACCGGTACCAGCCACTGCAAAAACATGCCAAATTGTAAAGACCGTCAAGGCTAGGAAGAAACTGCATCAACTAACGAGCAAAATAACCAGCTAACATCATAATGACAGGATCACATTCACACATAACAATATTAACTTTAAATGTAAATGGGCTAAATGCTCCAATTAAAAGACACAGACTGGCAAATTGGATAAAGAGTCAAGATCCATCACTGTGCTGTATTCAGGAAACCCATCTCACGTGCAGAGACACACATAGACTCAAAGGGATGGAGGAAGATCTATCAAGCAAATGGAAAACAAAAAAAGGCAGGGGTTGCAATCCTAGTCTCTGATAAAACAGACTTTAAACCAACAAAGATCAAAAGAGACGAAGGCCATTACATAATGGTAAAGGGATCAATTCAACAAGAAGAGCTAACTATCCTAAATATATATGCACCCAACACAGGAGCACCCAGATTCATAAAGCAAGTCCTTAGTGACCTACAAAGAGACTTAGACTCCCACACAATAATAATGGGAGACTTTAACACCCCACAGTCAACATTAGACAGATCAAGGAGACAGAAAGTTTAACAAGGATATCCAGGAATTGAACTCCGCTCTGCACCAAGCAGACCTAATAGACATCTACAGAACTCTCCACCCCAAATCAACAGAATATACATTCTTTTCAGCACCACACCACACCTACTCCAAAATTGACCACATAGTTGTAAGTAAAGCACTCCTCAGGAAATATAAAAGAACAGAAATTATAACAAACTGTCTCTCAGACCACAGTGCAATCAAACTAGGACTCAGGATTAAGAAACTCACTCAAAACCGCTCAACTACATGGAAACTGAACAACCTGCTCCTGAATGACTACTAGGTAAATAATGAAATGAAGGCAGAAATAAAGATGTTCTTTGAAACCAATGAGAACAAAGACACAACATACCAGAATCTCTGGGACACATTCAAAGCAGTGTGCAGAGAGAAATTTGTAGCACTAAATGCCCACAAGAGAAAGCAGGAAAGATCTAAAACTGACACCCTAATATCACAATTAAAAGAACTAGGAAAGCAAGAGCAAACACGTTCAAAAGGTAGCAGAAGACAAGAAATAACTAAGATCAGAGCAGAACTGAAGGAAATAGAGTCACAAAAAACCCTTCAAAAAATTAATGAATCCAGGAGCTGGTTTTTTGAAAGAATCAACAAAATTGATAGACCGCTAGCAAGACTAATAAAGAAGAAAAGAGAGAAGAATCAAATAGATGCAATAAAAAATGATAAAGGGGATATCACCACCGATCCCACAGAATACAAACTACCATCAGAGAATACTACAAACACCTCTATGCAAATAAACTAGAAAATCTAGAAGAAATGGATAAATTCCTCGACACATACATCCTTCCAAGACTAAACCAGGAATAAGTTGAATCTCTGAATAAACCAATAACAGGCTCTGAAACTGAGGCAATAATCAATAGCTTACCAACCAAAAAAAGTCCAGGACCAGATGGATTCATAGCCGA
>NW_026652282.1:73161907-73203901 GCF_009828535.3 Hylobates moloch
GGAATCCCAGGCTCTTACAAACTATTTTAGGTCCCTCATGAAGCAAAGGAAAAAAATAGCAAGAGAAAGGTGAGACAGCAGAAGTAAATGAAGAAAACAGAATTTAGTCAACTGAGAAGAAAAAGAAAAACTTTTGCTCAAAGAAGAAAAGATCATAGGCGAGAAGAAAACATAAAAGCCTCACAAATATGAACACACACATGCACACACGCACACATCTTTGATGCTAGCTTTTAATTAAGCTGACTTTTAACCATTGAGCTTCTTTAAAAGAGTCTTTTAAAATCTCATTACCATATTTTAGCTAGGACAAACTGCTGATATTTCAAAAGTAACAAGTATCAAACCAGAAAGGACTTGATTTAGGAACCAAACCCAGGCTGTCATGGGAAAAAAGAAGGCAGAACCTTAGCTACAACAGAACCGCAGCATGGGGCAACAGCCATTGCTCTTTCAGTTTGGCTTGGCTAGCAAAAAGGTGGCCTTGTTATGTAAATAAAGCCACTTAAGTAGTCTAATTAAAAATCTTTCCTTTTTGCTTTTTTTCTTTTGGCTGGCCTTTTTATCTACTCCCCACCACCACCTTTTTGTGCAGGAATTTAGCCACTTCAGAGGCCTTGTTTCCCATACATTTGAACTTTGTATCTGATTTGATTATAACAGATAGAGTTGGTCAAACCAATGCAAAAAAGACTGAAACAACAAGAAAAACAGAAACAAACTACAACAATAACAAAAAAAAAATTTAAGCAAAACAAATGATGCACAAATTATACAATTACTGAGTGCTCTAATGGTAAAGAGGAATTAAGACCAGCTGGTTGTTAATCTTAACTTTTGCTAAGATAAAAACCCCAGTTCACCTATTTACCTAGGGAGGAGTCTCAGGCTGAAGACTGCTATCTGCTATCCTAGAAGCAGGAAAAAACTCAGACTTGCCTTCTCCATTGGAAGTGAGCTCAAACTCCAGAAAGGAGTTACCTGCCTTGCATTGTCATGAAAGCAGAAAAACTTGCCTTCCTCGTTGGAAGCACGTAAATCTCCAGAAAAGGCATTGTACAGAAAAATAAACTTTAGATCTCGACCAAATTTTGGGAGATCCGGGATTTTTCTGGAGGGAGGGGAGCTCCCAGGCCTCAGCAAATTGTTTTATTAGTTTGAGCCATAAAAGTATTTCAAGCTAGTACCAAGCACCCATAGGAGATTTGTCAAAAGTCAAGGCCACCTCCATTCAGAGTCCCTTTGTGGTCACCAAACTGTTAACACAAAATATCTGAGACAGGTGTCAGTCAATTTAGAAAGTTTATTTTGCTAAGGTTAAGGACACACCTGTGACACAGCCTCAGGAGGTCCTGATGACCTGTGCCCAAGGTGGTCAGGGCACAGCTTCATTTTATACATTTTAGGGAGACATGAGACATTAATAAATATATGTAAATTGTACATTGGTTCAATCTGGAAAGGCAGGACAACTCAGAGGGGAGGGAGCTTCCAGCTCATAGATAAATAAGAGACGGTGAATAAAGGAGGGAAGGGGATTTTAGGGTCCCTACCTCTGTGTCACTCCCTCATGGGCTGGGGTTGGACCGCACAATCTAAACTGACCAGATGGGCTATTTGTGAATATTTTCCCAAATAAGGAAGGGAAGGGGGATGTGTGAGTTACAATGGTAGGACTTGTGTTTTCGAAAGGTAGAATAGGTGCAGAGTGGGTAACTAAGGGAACAGATGTGAGTTATTGATTAAAGCTGATGGGAAGGTTGTTTAGAGTAACTAGAGGCAAGGAGGCATGGAGAACAAGAAAGTTGAGTTTGAGAACAAAGAACAAGGAAGTTAACAGGCTGAACCTTTGAAGAGAAATTCAAAGAAATTCATTGTATCTTACAAGTTCTTAAAGAAGAGTGTAGTTTAGACACTTAAAAATTTCTTTGTTAAAAAACAAACAAACAAAAAAACTAAAGTTCACTGTAAAAGCATCACATGGTCTAGCCTCATAATAATTCTTCCTTTTTTGGAGACCCAGGATTCAGTGTGGGCTCTGCTCAGAACTCAGAAATCCAGTTAAAAGATAGGTAGACTCTATCTAAATAAAATTGATCTCCTTTTACAATCCTATGATAGATTTCTATAAATTTATGTTTGATTTGGCATCTATCTTTAATCTCCCTCTAGCATCACCAGACTTTCTCTCTGTATTTTGAGATGTAAATTTCACTATGCTATTTTTTAACCTAAGAGTCCTTTAATATGTAAATTTAGGGCCTTCTAGCTGACAGTTGCCTGGGGTAATAAAATAGGAAATTGGAAGTCTAAAACAGGAGGAAAAAATAGAGGCCTTATGAATATATAAGATTTACTTCTATCTATGTATCTAATACATCTATGCATTTATGTATCATGTATATGATGTTTCACTACTAAAAATCTATAAAATAGCCCTAACTAATTGGCTTAAAATGCTTAAATCAAATACATTACCAGAAAAATAGAGACTTTAAGCCAAGTGCTTTTTAACCTTCCTGTGATTTAAGTAAATATTTAATAAATAAGCTATTTTTTAAAATATTGGTGAAATAGAATAAAAAATGCCTTGAGAATTGTTAACATACATTGTCTCTGCTAGATGTCAAAATTTTATGAGTGTTATAAAGCTATGAATGCAGCTCAAAAGAGAATTATCTTCGTTTATGTAAAATTTAATAAATAAGGCATTTAATATTGTTCAGTTAATGAAAACGACAAAATTCTGACTTATTGGAAAAAAAATAATTTATCTAACCTTAAAATTTTTGCTTAGGAAAACCTGAAATTCACAGGTTATAAAAGTGGTTAACAAGGAAACAACTTTAAATAATAACTATCACAGTTTTCATAAGTAATCTGGTTAAACTATTAAAAAATAATAATTAGGTAAATGTAATGGAATAAATGTTTATAAGTAATCTTGTCATATAATATAAAATCGAATGTTATATTAGGCAAAATAATAGGTATTCATTAAATGTCTAGGTCATTTCCAATTTTCTTTAAATAACAGGAAAATATTTTTTAAAAAAGAACTGGGATTTTATTTAAAGAAAATGAATTTTTGTCTAATTCAAAGGTTATTTTAAAGTTTTTTATAAAATTAGGTAAAGGCAATCAGTGAATAAAATCAATGTAAAAAATGTTATAAAGAGGTATTTTTGGCAAGAAAGGTTGAAAGGAAAATAATTTTATATGAGAAAGAATCTTGTATGATAAATTTTTGTCTTAAAATGAAATAAATGGTTATTTAAGACAGAGGGTGCCCATTACTGGGTATATACCCAAAGGATTATAAATCATGCTGCTATAAAGACACATGCACACGCATGTTTATCGCGGCACTATTCATAATAGCAGACTTGGAACCAACCCAAATGTCCAACAACGATAGACTGGATTAAGAAAATGTGGCACATATACACCATGGAATACTGTGCAGCCATAAAAAATGATGAGTTCATGTCCTTTGTAGGGACATGGATGAAGCTGGAAACCATCATTCTCAGCAAACTATCTCAAGGACAAAAAACCAAACACCGCATGTCCTCACTCATAGGTGGGAATTGAACAATGAGAACACATGGACACAGGAAGGGGAACATCACACACTGGGGACTGTCGTGGGGTAGGGGGAGGGGAGGAGGGATAGCATTAGGAGATATACCTAATGTAATGACGAGTTAATGGATGCAGCGCACCAACATGGCACATGTATACATATGTAACAAACCTGCACGTTGTGTACATGTACCCTAAAACTTAAAGTATAATAATAATAATAATAAAAGACAGAGGGTGCCTAGGTTAAAAGAGAAACCCAAGCCTGTCATAAAATGTTTCATATCAAGTTGTCTATAATTAAAGGGAAATAATTTATAATAGTCTCTCTAGAGATTGGGTTATTGATGTAAAAACGCTTATGCACTAAAGAATTGGTTAGAACGATGACATTTTCTTAAAGGATTGATTTACTCTTAATAAACTATAAAATATTTTAACTTTTTAACCTCAAAAACTTAATTGTCTCACCATTTTCAGTTTTCTTTCCCCCTTCAAAAGGCCTAAAATAATGACTCTCTCCCTCAACTAATTCTCAAGCTTATGCAAGTTCCTCCCACCACCCTCCACCCTCAGTTTCTGTTTGTTGTGGCCTAATGCTAAGAATGTTTTTCTTGAAGGTCTAAATGAAATCTTTTCTTCCAATATAGTATTCTGTGCACCGCAGAAGTTATTTTCTTTTGCCTTTTGGTAACTGGCTGAAAAAACAGATTTTACATTTTATTGAAATAATTCTTATGCCATTATTATTAAGTTTTAGTTTGCTTAGAAAAAACTGAGATTAATTTTTTTTTTAAACTAAGGTTATTACATCCATGTAACTTTCTGTATGTGCCTTTAAAGTCCTTGTGCCATTGAGTTGCAGGGCTTTGACTCTTGGACCTAAAAAGGACACTGAGTCCTGCTAAAATCTTAAACACTGACAGCAATTTAAAGTCTCATCTTCAGACCTGGTAGAAGATGCCATTCAAACTAAACTGTGTTTGTGAGACACAGAGCCAAACATTAAAACTGTCCAACTTGGCTGGGAATGGTGGCTCACGCTTGTAATCCCAGCACTTTGGGAGGCCCAGGTGGGTGGATCACCTAAGGTCAGGAGTTTGAGACCAGCCTGGCCAACATGGTGAAACCCCGGCTCTACTAAAATTACAAAAATTAGCTGGGCATCGTGAAGGGCTCCTTTAATCCCAGCTACTTGGGAGGCTGGCTGAGGCAGCAGAATTGCTTGAACCTGGGAGGCAGAGGTTGCAGTGAGCTGAGATCGCGCCATTGCACTCCAGCCTGTGCGAAAAGAACAAAACTCTGTCTCAAAAAAAAAAAAAAAGAAAGAAAGAAAAAGAAAAAACTGTTCAACTCCTCAGAGCCCAAGGACTATCGTGGAAGAGGTGGGCATGTAAGATTGTAAGGGCTGGCTTTAAGAGATAAAATTAGTTCAGTTTCTCTAGAAATTAACTATTAATATCAAAGGCACACTGATGCAAAACCAGCATCTGGGCCTCTGTGACTGATTAACAAGGTTTTATTGGAGCATTAACCCACTCCTTAATACAAAATTATGAAGATTACAAGAAGGTTAACAGAAATTATGTTGTATGGTCAAGATGATTAAATTTTATAGATTGTTTACAAGATGTTGAGAGACACATTTAATTGATCTTACACTGTCTTTATTAAGGATTATTGTTTGGAAAATTAAGTCTCCTCTATCAAATAATAAAGGTTTCTACCTTTTGTTGAAATCTGTGGGTTATTACTTTGGCTAAATGAATGACTTATTTTACAATGACCTGTGATTCTATTCTGGCAATATAAAGTGTTTTAAACTTTTTATGTTCATCAAGCTTTCCAAAATCAAGTTCTAAATTCAGTCCTCATTAATTTTTGGATTTTGGTTTCCTGAAGTCCAAAAGAGACATATTTGGCTTATTATCATATAAGAAGTATTGTCAAATATGAAACAGTGTTTAACCTTCTTGGGATTATATTTATATAAGTGTATTATTAGTGTGTGTTCCAGCATTGTATGAAATTCCTGTGATTCTAATATGTCTTAATGTATGTTATCAGTAGTAATTATGATTATTATGTAAAATTGGTTTATACCATAGAAGTAAACAAATTTCCTTGTCAATTGTGTCTTTAGCTATGCCTGCTCTAAAACTTGTCATCCACAGTTCTTTTTACTTTTATCCTTTTCCAAAGATGTTTTTATAATCAGCTATAGGATTCTGACAGGTGCTGTCAAATGCAGGTTTCTGATAACTATGGAGATTGTTATACTAGAATACAGAGAAAACTTCCAAGACTCCCAAGGAGAGTTAAAATGTTCATGAGTATCAAGCAGATCAGGAGTTAACTGCATGGACTAAACTTATAGAAGACTGACATAATCCTTTTATGAATTTTTGCTTTAAATGTTGCTGATCCTTTGTTTTTCAGAGCCGAGAAAACTGTTCTTTTGAGCTATTTGCAGCTTTTAAGAATTGGGTAAAGTATACTCAGATAAACAAAATATGGAACATATTTCTCTCTATCTGATTTATACAAAATTTGGGAAGTAGTTGTGAGTATTCTTTACTTATGGCAATGTAGTTATTTACATAAGTGCATTAAGAATCTGTTTTCTTTTGTAACAGGACACAATTGGAAACACTGGTTATTTTACCAGTGTCTTGACTTGAATGGGGTACTTTCAGATGCAGACTCCTTTAAGGAATTAAAGTTAACTTATAGAGCCAATAAAAGCCCCTTGGGAAAACTGGCATAATACCTTATCTATGCAGCCCTGTACAGACTCCTGACCTATGGTAAGTAAAGAATGTCACTTTCTAGGGCCGGGCGCGGCGGCTCACGCTTGTAATCCCAGCACTTTGGGAGGCCGAGGCGGGCGAATCACGAGGTCAGGAGATCGAGACCACGGTGAAACCCCGTCTCTACTAAAAACACAAAAAATTAGCCGGGCGTGGTGGCGGGCGCCTATAGTCCCAGCTACTCGGAGAGGCTGAGGCAGGAGAATGGCGTGAACCCGGGAAGCGGAGTGAGCCGAGATTGCGCCACTGCACTCCAGCCAGGGTGACAGGAGTGAGACTCTGTCTCCAAAAAAAAAAAAAAAAAAAAAGAATGTCACTTTCTAACAGGCCCAAGAGCCCCAAGTTTTCCTGCACCCTCAAAGTGAGGAATTCACCCAACTAATACTGGTATTTGTAGACACAGAATGGGCTTAAGGCATTAAAGTCAAATCTGAGATTCTTTGTGGAATTAAGTTGCAACAAAGCCAAAAAAAAAAAAAGAAGGAGCTTTTATGGCAAATAATTATTTTTTTCTCACTTTATGAAAATACTCAGGCCAAGTATCATAAGACTAAAACTTATTTTCCAAATGAATTTGTACTATAATTGGTCTTTACTGAAAATGGGGACTGGAGAGAGAAAAATTATGTTTCAAAATCAACTATAGTACACCTGTTATTAGATTCTCGTCTTGCATAAGGCTTTTCTATTTTTATTATTTTCTACAGTTTGGACTAAATTCTGAAACTTTTTGTGGTTACAAGTGCCCAGTATAATGTTTTCCATTTCTTTTCCTTCTTTCTTTTACTTTTAACATTTTTTTCTAATTTTAAATCACTGAAAACTAAGCTGAGCTTTCTTAAAGCCTTGCAAACATAAGTTAAGCAAATTAAACTTCAGAAGAAAATAAACGCAACTTGTTTACATACATAAGCCACTCTCATACCTGCCTACTGATATATGAACTTCAGAGTTATATGGCCTACATTGATTTTCCAGAACTTTTATATTTTCGTTTGTTGTTGTTTTTCACCTTCCTCCCACTATTTGCTCTTCACAGGATGTGAGACTTCACAACCTTCTAAAAATGAGTTTTCCTAACAACGTGGGACCTACCCTTCTAGGAATAAACCATCCTAGCTATGAGAAATCAGATAAAAACTGGGACCAGAGACTCTTTTTCTTCTAAAATGCTTTTTCTGAAAGATTTTAAAAAGAAAAGAAGGGAAATGTGAAAGGAAAATAAAATTTTAGTCCCCAACACCACTAAGCTAAAGGGAAAAGTCAAGCTGGGAGCTGCTTAGGGCAAACCTGCCTCCCATTCTATTAAAAGTCATTCCTCTGCTCACTGAGATAAATGCACGTCTGATTGCTTCCTTTGGAGAGGCCAATCAGCAACTCAAAAGAATGTAACCATTTGTCTCTATGACCTGGAAGACCCCTCCCCACTTGGAGTTGTCCCACCTTTCCAGACAAATCCAATGTACATCTTAAATGTATTAATTGATGTCTCATGTCTCCCTAAAATGTATAAAATGAAGCTGTGCCCAGACCACCTTGGGCACATATCATCAGGGCCCCCTGAGGCTCTGTCACAGGTGCATTCTTATCCTTGGCAAAATAAACTTTTTAAATTGACTGAGACCTGTCTCAGATATTTTGGGTTAACAGACAAAATAACCAATTTTGCTTCCATTCTTAAACAATACTAAGTTTTGCAGATACAAAATGTTTGTAATAGTCAAGTGTTTTTATAAATACTAATATATTATTTAAAGACCTATAAGCATCTTATATGTTTTAAAAAATGATAGTAATTACTGAGAAAAAGAAAATAAAATTACAAAATTGCAGATAATAGATCAATAAAGAAACTTTTCAAACCACGATAATGTAGTTCAACCTTCTTATTTTTAATATGAGAAACCAAAACACAGGGAGATTGACTAATACAGTTTTACAAGGTTTTCTAGCTCCCAGTTTAGTGCTCTTTCTGTTCTGTTAGCCTGCCTTCAAATTCTAAACATTTAGATGTTTTTAAACTGTACATATTCTGAGTTATTCAATTCAGAAATAACAGACATAATTTCTTTAAAATAACTCCAACATTTGAAATCTACATATTATAAGAGACCAGAATATGCCATTCCAAAATGTGACTGTAGGAGACTGGAATATATCACATCAAAATATATCTCTTTAGCATAGGATTATGTTGTGCTGATTATTTTAAGAAACAGAAAAGATAGGAATAGCTCTGAAAACAAAGTAGAAGCCACCTTTTGTAATGTAAATTTACATTTATAAAGGAAATCTCCATTTGTAATGTGTATTTTTCTATGTATTAGAAAAAGAAGGATGACTCTAAATCACAATGGAATCTTATCATTTGAAAAGGCACAAATTTAAATCTGCAATACCAACCTTGTTTACTGTGCTTTTTCTGGTCACATTTCCATAAATAATCTCCCTCACAGTCTTCTTTCTTTGCTTTTACCTGAAAATGACATTTAAACCTGAATTCTATGCCACATCTTTGGGAGTTTCTCTTTTGCTGAGTTTTCTCACATTTATATATGAGACATATGTGGAGTCCTAATTAGGGAAAAGGAATCAGGCTGACAAGACCAGGGGGAAACAAACAGAGCAAATAAGCTTTAAGTATGCTTTCTTTCATGGTCCAAGGCATCCAAACAAATAGAGGAAGCAGATAAGCTGTAGATCTGCTGGTTTTTTTTTTTTTTTTTTTTTTAGTAGTCCAGGATACATTTGGCCTTCCTGACCAGATAACATACACAACTCACAAACTTCCTGCATACCATCAAACATGTCAATTCAAACACCTCAATTCAAACACCTCCGCTAACGGAAGAATGCAAGTTAACCCCCCTGCTAACTTTGCATTATCAATCAGCCCAAATCCCATTGCATAAAATTTTCAGCAAGCCTTCGTTTATTTGCTGGCGGCTTCTCTCATGCAGACTGCCCATTGTCTCTCTGGCAATGTATTTTACTACTTTCTTTTAAAAAATCTGCCTTCCTTTACCTACAACTGTCTTGGTAAATTTTTTTACCCCTGTGCCACTGGCCATCATTCACCCACAACAATTGGTGACCTGTACAGGAACCTATCTCTATGTGGGGCTCCCTCTGCTCCATATGGGGGAACACTCTCTCTTCTCCTGGGGAAATCTTTTCCCTGTATCTTTCCTTTTCCCAACTTGAGACCCTTGGCTGACAGTATCTAAGTGTAACCTCCCAGTGGGTTCACCTTCTCCACTGCCTAGAGTGAGCGGATTTATCAAGACAGGGGAATTGCAATAAAGAAAGAGTAATTCACACAGAGTTGGCTGTACAGGAGATTGGAATTTTATTCTTACTGAAATCAGTCTCCCTGAGCATTTGGAGATTGGAGTTTTTAAGGATAATTTGGCAAGTAGGGGCTCAGGAAGTGGGGAGTGCTGATTTGTTGGTCGGGTTGGGAATGGCATTACAGGGAGTGGAAGTGAGTTTTTCTCCATGTCTTCTGTTCCTGCGTGGGATCACAGAACTGGTTGAGCCAGATTACTGGTCTGGGCTGTGTCAGCTGGTACATCAGAATGCAGGGTCTGCAAAATATCTCAAGCAAGGATCCTACATATTACAACAGTGATGTTATTTCCAGGAGCAATTTGGGGAAGTTTAGAGTCTTGCAGGTTCCAGCTCCATGACTCTTAAACCATAATTTCTAAGCTTGTAGCTAATTTGTTAGTCCTGCAAAGGCAGTCTAGTCCCCAGACAGGATTTTGTTTTGGAAAAGGGCTGTTATCATCTTTGTTTCAAAGATAAATCATAAACTAAGTTCCTCCCAGAGTTAGTTCAGCCTACGCCCAGGACTAAACACAGACAGCTTGGAGGTTAGAAGCAAGATAGAGTCAGTTAGCTCAGATCTCTTTCACTGTAATAATTGTCTCACTTATAATTTTTGCAAAGGTGGTTTCTTAAGCACAGAGGCAATTGTGGGTCTCTGGCATAAAGTTAGGGGTTAGGATGTTAGAGACTGTTAGAGACGGGATACCTACCAGTGGGACTGAAATGTGTCCATGTGGAAATGTCTGGCCACCATCACCACCCAGTTTGGGTGAGGAACCTGAGTCCTTTTTCTTTCTTCAGTATTTCAGTGGTCATTTCCTAGTAGCTCTTTGGTAACTGAGGGTAACTGGCCCAACGGGCCGGGGCCACTCTCAGGTGTTGCCTGAAGGCCAAAGAGAGGACAGAGATAGCTGCCCTGTCAGAAGGGGGAGAAATTCTCTCCTATCTTTTCTTGTTATAGTCCACGATTCCTACATATAATGCAATTAGTGGTGGAAGCTTGTTTAGGGCAAATTCACACACATTTCAGGTGACTTAAACCTTCACTTTCTCGTTCTAAATTCTCCTATGGAGTCAGCTAGCCAGCTGTTTCGGACATTGCTGAATTAGATGATCTCGAACAGCCTCAGAATGTTGAGTTTCCTCCTCACCACTCTCCTGGGCTGGCACGGGGCGAAAATATTTCTTTGCCCTTTTTTCCACATACCTGGACTGATCACTCAGTGTAAGTGCGTTTCTGGGCTGGCCATCCAGTGTAAAGCCCACAAATGGCCAGGTAGTCTTTTCTAATAGGTGGGATGGCCCTTTAGAAAGTGCACCCTAAGTTTCCTAGCAGACAGATGTGAAACCCTTTTTATCTTAGCAGACACCCTGGAAGTGCAGTTCATTAGCTACTAGCAGTGCATTTTCCAGTCCCAACATGGGGCAAGCCCCATTCAATCCTTCAGACTCACCTCTAGGCTATATTTTAAAGAATTGAAGCAAATTTGACTCCCAAACTCTCACAAGGAAACATCTGATTTATCTTTGCAAGATGGCTTGCCTTCTCTGCCACAAGCTCAACCAGAGGAAATGGAACTGCCCTGAAAGTTAAAGGGCCCATGGGACAAAACCACAGTCCCTAATGGCCTTAAGCTAAAGGGGCACTTTACTCTGGTTAAAACAGCTCACCTTAACTGGTAAATCACCTTAACTGGTAAATTTACTGGTGTAAAATTTACACCATGTAAATCTAGAATGCTAAGGCTCTCCCTAACAGGAGATAAACAAAAGTAGCAAAGATGATAACCCTGCACTCTGCGGTGGCTGAAAGGCTCACCAGTCTGCCAGTAAAAGTTAACCCTTTCTTCTCCTCTCCTTTCTTTTATTTTTTTCTCATTTTCTGTTCAATCTAAAAATCCAGATGTAAAAGGGGAAAAAAACAAAACAAAACAAAACAAACAAAAAAACAGTCTCTAACGTCCTAACCCCTAATTTTATCATTCTGTTTAAACTCAAGCTAGTTACATATTATGGCCTGTTTTGTGCACATTTTAAACTAATTGTCAAATTACAACAAGAAAAATTTGAAGTTCAAATGGTTAACTTACACTATAAAGTTAAGTACAGTTTTCTAAAGCTTTCTATCTTCCTCTTTAAAAAAAAAATTTCCCAGCTGGCCGGGCACCATGGCTCACGCCTGTAATCCCAGCACTTTGGGAGGCCTAGGCGGATGGATCACCAGAGGTTAGGAGTTTGAGACCAGCCTGACCAACATGGTGAAACCCCGTCTCTACCAAAAATACAAAAATTAGCTGCGTGTGGTAGTGGGCACCTGTAATCCCAGCTACTCGGGAGGCTGAGGCAGGAGAATCGCTTGAACCCTGGAGGCGGAGGTTGCAGTGAGCCGAGATTGCACTATTGCACTCCAGCCTGGGGCACAAGAGCGAGACTTCGTCTCAAACAAACAAACAAACAAACAAAAACAAAAAACAAAAAACCTCTCCTTGCTTTAAATCTGCATTTACTAAGTTACTGCTGCTGAAATAAGACTCATCGTTTATGGCGTAACTAGGGTTAAACATTAAAAACCCACTTAAAGTTAAAGAGTAAAAGAGGTTTTGTTAAACCAACTTGCCATAAAGACTGCTTTACCCAAATTTTGCTTCGCAGCTTTCCTTGGATTGCAAAGTTTAGCCATGTGAACAGGTTCCCATTTTATCTGAAAAAAAACTTAAGTTTTATAAGTTGGTAAGTTTATAATGCTGTCTCATGGCTAAAGTTCTGAGGTAAAAGCTATTGAATCCTTGTGTATGTATGTATATATGTTTAAATATGTCTATGCAATGTACATGTAATACTCTGTTTTTTTTTTTTATTTAGCATGCTACCAAATTGGAATATAAGTAAATGAGTACTCAAATGCTTTTCAAGTTCACATGAACCTTTACCAAATAAGCCAGCTTTAAAATTATTGGTAAAATTATTTCAAAAATGTTTTAAAACCTGTCAATATATATTTTTGTTTAGGTTTACTGACCTCAAAAAATATCACAGCCATTGGAATTCTGTCTTAATTCTCTGCATCTGTCTGTCTGTGTATTATTTGTATTGTATGTGTGATGTTTTTATAAATGAGCTCTAATTAATTGGCTTAAATGAAAAGAAAGCACTTGAATCAAACATATGTTCAAGAAAAATAAATAAAAACTTTAATGCATTTAGGTCACAGGACTGTAATCTTTAAAAAATAAAAACAGTTAAGAAGATCATTGGTAAAAAAAATAAATTTCTTACAAGTTTATACATTTGGTCTAAACTAGGCACCCATTTACCATACTGTTTGGTAAAAGTTTTAAGGCCATAAACTGCTTCTATAACTTTTAGTAATTGTTTAACTTGTCTATTTTACAGCCACTAAATTCAAGGTAAGGCCTGAGAACATACAAAGTTAGCCAGGTCCCCTGGCTAGGCTGGAGAAAGTTATGGTCTCTGCAATCTTATACGTCTTTAAAATTGCTTGCTTACTAGGTTTTTTATCAAAAATAAAAGTTGCTAAGAGTTAACACTGTAATGTGCTTAAGACTATTGGAGAAACAGTTTTACATGCAATGTATAGTATTAGTCCATTTTCACATGGCAGTAAAGACATACCCGAGACTAGGTAATTTATAAACAAAAGCAGTTTAATTGACTCACAGTTCCACATAGCTGGGGAGGCCTCAGGAAACTTATAATCATGGCGGAAGGGGAAGAGGCACATCTTACATGGTAGCAGGCAAAAGAGAGCATGTGAGAGAGATGGAAAAACTACCATTTATGAAACTGTCAGGTCTCATGAGAATTCACTCACTATCAGGAGAACAGCATGGGAGGAACTGCCCCTATGATTCAATCACTTCCCTCCCTCAACACATGGGATTACAATTCAAGATGAGATTAAGGTGGGGACACAAAGTCTAACCATATCAGGTATAAAAGAGAAGTTAAATGTGTTTCCTGGTAAAAGGGTTAATCTTGTAAAAAGTTCTCTGGTTGGCTAAAATGTAAAGGGAATTATTTAGGTTTTCAAGTATTAAATACTCTGAAGTCCAGAAAATAACATATTTAGCTTATCTGGCATATTAAAATCACACAGGATGTATTGTCAAATATAAAGTGGTTTTTAGCATTCTTTAAACTGCATTTATATTATGGGCTATTGGTGTGTGTTCCAAAATTGTATAAAATTCCTCTAATATTTCTCAGTATATGTTATCAGTAATAATTATAATTATTTTGTTAAATTATTATGTGTCACAAAAATAACCAAATATTAACTGTGGCTGTTCTGAAACTTTTGTCACTCACAATTGTTCTAAGACGTCTAAGTTGTTTTAAAACTTTTGTCACTCACAATTGTTTTACCTTAATTATATTCAAGTTGGTTTTATAATCAGCTATAGAACTACAACAGGTGCTCTTAAATGCAGGTTTCTAACAACTTTAAAGATTGTAACATCAAATTGAAAAAAAAACACAAAAAACTACTAATGTGTTCATAAATATTAGAGCTAATGTGTTTGTAAATATTAGGCAAAGTAGGAGTTAATTATATTTTATAAAGTAAACTAATGAAAAACCCAAATAATTTTTATGGCTTTTGGTTTAAAATATTACTAATTTGTTTGTTTTTCAGAGTCCAGAAAGACTTTATTCTTCTAACCTATTTATGAAACCCACTTTGCAATAATTATAACTGAGGAAATTATGACAGTGAAAGGGATTAGACCTAATCAACTCCATCTTGCTTCTAACCTTTAAGCTGTCTTTGTTCATTCCTGAGCATAGGCCAAACTAACCATGGGAAAGAATTTAGTTAATAGTTTAACTCTGAAATCAAGTTGATAATAGCCCTTTCCCGAAAACGAAAACAAAACAAAACCTTCTTGCCTTGGGACCAGTATGCATTTGTAGGACTAACAAATTAGCTACAAGATTAGAAATTACAGTTTAGGGGCCACACAGCTCTGGCTGCAAGCATCTGAACCTCTCCAAATTGCTCCTGAGAGTAACACCACTGTTGTGAAGCATATGATCAGTGCATGAGATATTTTGCACACCCTGCTGCATTCTGATACCCCAGTTGACACTGCACACAACAGTAATCTAGTTCAACCAGTTCTACGATCTCACCCAGTAATAGAAGACAGCAAGAAAACCGCACTTTGACTTCCTGTGATTCCATCTCCAACCCAACCATTCAGAACTCCCCACTTCCTGAACCCCTACCTGCAAAGTTTTCCTTAAAAATTCTGATCCCTGAATGCTCTGGGAGACCTAATTTCTCCAGAATTTAAAAACTATTTGCAAGTATACTTAATTTATGGCAGTATAGTTATGTGCATAAGTTCATTAAGAATTTCCTTTCTTTTGTAACAGGACACAATTGGAAACACTGGTTATTTTACCAAAGCCTTAACTGGAATGATATACTTACAAACTGCTTTAAGGGATCAAGTTAACTTATAAAGCCAGTAAAATCCCCTTGGCTCCTTCCGGCAGACTGCCCATTGTCTCTCCAGCAACATATTTCCCTACTTTCTTTAATAATTGTCTTCCTTTACCTACAACTGTCTTGGTAAATTATTTTACCCAGTGCCACTACAATATACATGTCAATAAACTTGTGTTTTTGTCTTGTTATAATATGTATTTTGTTACAGGGGTTACTGTTGAAAACTTAGAAAGATAGAAGAAAAATTATGTTTTCCTCCCCTACAATGTCCTTCTGTGTATAAAGTGCAAACCTGGCAGGTGTATGTGTGTGTGATGCTCTCGAGTGTATGGGTGTTTTACTCTTGCTTGTATAAAAACTACCCAAAATGTATTTCCTTAAAATATGAGATTAAACAAAATGGATCAATAGTGAAAAACTATCATTTTGAGTTTAGTTGGTGAAATCAACCACATCACTCCAAGCAAATCATTTACATGGTCAAAGTGGATGGAATCTATGTTTTGAATGATTTCAGAAATCTTCTATTAAGTCAAGAAACAAGAAACAGGATTCCTTTGATGTTCCTGATCTGACATTCTCTTAAACAGCGGCACTTTTTATTTATGCCCTATTAGAGACTCTCAATCAGCATTGAAATTACCATACTGCATAGCAATAACTTTAGTTCAAAAATAGTCATTGTTTACCAGATATTCTTGATCTGACCAGAGTCAGCTTCTCATCTCCAGTGTTAGGAATAAGTCAATAATTGAAAAACTGCCTACACATGATGTCATCAATAGGGTCATATAAATAGTAGATAAGAAATGGCCATTTTTATTCACAAGGAGAAATGACTATTTCTGTCAATAATAGATTCTATGTTTTCTTTTCTTTTCTTTTTTTTTTTTTGAGACGGAGTCTCGCTCTGTCACCCAGGCTGGAGTGCAGTGGCGCGATCTCGGCTCACTGCAAGCTCCGCCTCCCAGGTTCACGCCATTCTCCTGCCTCAGCCTCTCCAAGTAGCTGGGACTACAGGCGCCAGCCACCACGCCCGGCTAATTTTTTTTTGTTGTTGTTGTATTTTTAGTAGAGACGGGGTTTCACCGTGGTCTCCATCTCCTGACCTCGTGATCTGCCCACCTCGGCCTCCCAAAGTGCTAGGATTACAAGCGTGAGCCACCGCGCCCGGCCAATAGATTCTATGTTTTCTAACTGGCTCCAAACAACCATTGTGGCTCTAACTTTGCTCATAGGCTATGTAAACCAAAAACTATTTGAGACAAGTCTCAATTAATTTAGGAGTTTATTTGCCAGGGTTAAGGACATGTCAGTGACACAGTCTCAGGAGGTCCTGAGAATGTGTATCTGAGGTGGTTGGGCTACAGTTTGATTTTACATGTTTTAGGGAGACATAAGACATCAATCGATACATGTAACATGTACCTTGGTTTGGTCTCGAAAGACAGGACAATGTGCTGGCCGGGCGCGGTGGCTCACGCTTGTAATCCCAGCACTTTGGGAGGCCGAGGCGGGCGGATCACGAGGTCAGGAGATCAAGACCACAGTGAAACCCCATCTCTACTAAAAATACAAAAAATTGGCCGGGCGTGGTGGCGGGCGCCTGTAGTCCCAGCTACTCGGAGAGGCTGAGGCAGGAGAATGGTGTGAACCTGGGAGGCGGAGCTTGCAGTGAGCCAAGAGTGCACCACTGCACTCCAGCCTGGGCGACAGAGCCAGACTCTGTCTAAAAAAAAAAAAAAAAAAAAAAAAAAAGACAGACAGGACAATGCAAAGCATGGGGTGGAAGGTGTTTCCAAGTCATAGGTGGATTTAAAGATTTTTTTGATCAGCAATTAGTTGAAAGAGTTTCTCTAAAGACTTGGAATTAATAGAAGGGAGTGTCTTAGTTAAGATTAGGGGATGTGGAGACCAAGGTTTTTATTATACACGTGAGACCTCCAGGTAGTAGGCTTCAGAGAGAATAGATTGTAAATGCTTTTTCTTAGACATTAAGAGAGCCAGATTCTTAGTTAATTTTCTCCTGGATTAGGAAAAAGACATGGAAAGGGAAAAGGATTCTCTACAGAATGTAGATTTTGCCCACAAGAGCCAGCTTTGCAGGGCCACTTAAAACATGTCAAAAACGTGTATTTTGTAATAAAACACTTTGATTTATTTTAGGGCCTGCTACGTGTTATGTTATTTTCTGGTTGCAAAGAATCTGTAAGACTGTTTTGTTAGTCTTAAGGTCTCTGTTTTAATGTTAAATGCTGTCCAGCCGTGTCTCAATTTCAAAAGGCGAAGAGTATGAGGCCCCCAACCCCCACTTCTCATCATAACTGATGACCAACCCCCACTTCTCATCATATCCTGAACCAGTTTTTTAGGTTAATTCAGGAATATTCTTGTCCAAAAGGAGGAGTCCATTCAATTGGTTGAGTTCTCAGAATTTTATTTTTGGTTTACAGCTATTATTGGTGTAGAACAACTAGAATATCTAAGAATGTAATTGTTTGCAGTGTTACTAAAGCATGAGTAAAACTGAAACTCTCACATTGTGTAGTTGTTTAAATGACAAGAGCTATCAAAAAATCACAGTGTTACACAAAAGACTCTTTTAGGAAACATGAAAAGCTTATTTCATTTTAAGGATATGTTACTGATTAATCCTGAAACTATTTAGAAATTCAGACTTTTAATGTCAACACTGTTTTCAGCATAATTGTTCAATCACTAAATACACATGAATTTTACTGTGTCTGTGTTGGTTTGAAAATTAGAGAGATGCTAGCTTTCATCTATCTTTTTTTATTGTAAATTTTGGAGTTGCAAGGATTCCATTTTGTATTTGGAATGTTATGCAAAAATTGGATTACTATGAGTTAAAGAAAATGGATTTAGAAATATAATAGCAGGCTGCTGGATAAGCTTTAGCCATTAGAAAATCTATTTTGAAAAAGGAAATAGAAGAACATTATTTTACACTATGACATAAAAATCCATAATTGCATTTGACTTGTACATCTGGGACAAGTTGTATAATTATGTTACTTTTTACTTGCAATTTTACTATTTAAAGTTTACAGGCGCCAACATTAAATTTGATTATTTTATTAAAGTTGAGAAAAATTCTCAACACTATTAAAAACCTGGAAATAAAATGAGTCCTTAAAAAGCATTCCTTCGTTTAAAAATGGTGGTTTCAAATTACTGCTCAAAATATAATTCAATGTTACTATTTCTTAAATTAAAATATTTCAATATATAAGCAACATAATTAGAGCTGTTTCATTTTGGTCTATAATTATGACATTAAAACATTTTAGGACATTATAACATTTCTTTGGAATCTGAATTTAAATATGTGTACATTTATCACACAAAACAATTCACGAGATAAAGCTGTACTCTAAACCTAACTCTACATTCAGCTAAGATTTTAGCTTAGTATCTTCTGTCATATGTACTCTCTATCTCAATTATAATGGCAGAATGTTATTTTAAATTTAAAACAATAGAAATTGAAAAGAAAACATGTCAAACAGATTCTAGTATTATTGAAGGGTTGACTTTATGATGTTACTGAGAATTACTAAAAATCCCTAGGTCTGTTTCCCAAAAAAGCCTGCCATGATATCCACCAAAATTCCAACTCTTGGATACTCATTTGGTTTAGATAATCAAATTTAAGTTAGTATGTTAATATTTTGATATCCTATTAAAATAAATTAGTTTATTTGATTGGCTAGCCAAAAATAGGCTGTGATAGGCCTTACAGAGTACCTACAGTTGGGGCGTTAGAGCCTGCCAAGACTCAAAGGCTAGTAGGCATCTGTAGATGAGTGTCAATCTATATGAAAGAGTATCAATAGGAAATTAAGAGCCCACTCCCCTTCGTTTCTCATATTAGTAGAGTTTTAATATCCTGCCTGATCAGAGTAAAGAATTACAGTGCTAAATTCCTCCTGCTGTTGAGGTTTTAGACTCCATTTATTGCAATGGAGTCCTATTTGGTGCCCTGTCTTATCCTGCCTCAACCCTGCGACATACACCATTCTTAATCTTCAGGTTTGCTGAGGTGGATGAGGATGGTTGAGAGTAAAGAGCTTATGTTTCAAGGTTGTTTTCAAAAAATTGACAAAACATTTTGTAACATTTACAATGAATTTAATAGCACCTTAATATATTGTCAACCATAGCATTTGCATGGTTTGAGGAAAAAGAATGTGTGTGCTTGTGTCCGTGTGTGTGTGTGTGTGTGTGTGTGTGTGTGTGACATTTATTAAGTCTATAAAGAATGTCTCTCTTACTTGCAAATCTGTGACTCTCTTATGAGTCCACAGTGTGCAGACTGCTCCTCTGTGAAACCTCTGCTTTAGAGTATACTTGGCCAGTTTGGGAAATTAGATTTACACATTTTGGATATGTCTAGATAGAATGATAACAAAGAAAAACAAGAAATTGTTAATCTAACAAGGCTATGCATTGAAAATTGAGATAGGTATCTTAATCCAGTAACTGATTTATTTGAAAGAATCATCAGGACAGAATGACAAATTATTTCTAATATCTAGTTTTTGAGGAAGATGAAACACAAATGCACACTCAAGTTCAATATGAATTACTATGACAATATGGCAACATGAACAAGTTTTCATTCTTAGAGAAATGTATATGTATATAATTTTATTGTATTTTTTTTTTTCTTTAATAGAAATGAGATCTCACTATGTTGCCCAGGCTGGTCTTGAACTCTTGAGCAAAAGCAATCCTCTTGCCTTGGCCTCCCAAAATGCTGAGATTACAGGCATGAGCCACCATGTGTGGCAATTATGTTATATATATAAATTCTAAATAAATAATTTATACATCTGAAAATAGATAACACACATACTCACATACACATATATACACAATGATCATTTCTTGAAATTAGTCTCAGGATAAATGGGTACAAAATTTGTTTTCCTCTGTGGTTAGGGCCTTAAATCACCGACTGTTTTCTCAACAGACAGGGAACATATTTTTAGCTATTGGAAGATAATGCAATCACATTCATCTATTTGAGACTTCTTATTTGTCTAAAAACAATAGCAAAAGGACTCAAGGGAAATACACTGAAAACTCATGACTCTTCCACTATGTCAATATATAATGTGAATATTTTTGCATACTTGCTGTCAAATATACATAAATATTCTTTGGAATCCATGTGATATTAATTTATCATCATATAGAAATCTTAATTTATGATAAGTGTGACATTTATAAGGGTCACTGATTACTGAAATACATGCACTCTGTTGTCTTTGATTTTTCACCTTTGATTAAAAATCTGAAGGATATCTTGTATATTCTTAAATTTCCTAAAATATCATTGAATTTCACAGAACTATGCAATTTATTTCTCATTAAAATAATGTTTATTTATGTGAAAATATATATTTATATATATGGAAATGAAATTCCTCTAGTGTGTTAAAAATAAATGACAGGAAAAATTTCTTTCTCAAAATCATAGTGAACTTACTATTCCCTTGTATAGTTGTTCTCAAATATATATTCAAATCAGATAGTATAATATAGTGTTAAGGATCTTTGAAATGTACAATAAATTTTGTATAGCTTAACAAACTTTGGTGATGATTTTGGACATTATAAGGAGATACATTAACATCTCTGTAAAATTCTTCAATTAGAACTGTGTTATGTAGACTTAAAATCAAGCATTAAGGACAACTCAATGTGACTTTAATGATCAAATGTATTTAGCATAGGTTACATAGACATAGGATTTTAACTCAGAAAACTCAGATGCCAACATTTTAAAATGCACATTAATGTTTTTAAAAATAAGCAATTACAAAAGGTATATTACTTCAAAAAACTGAAGTTTTGTGCATTGTATGATAATATAATTTATACTACTATGCTGATAATATATTATTTAGGGAAAATGAAAAATAGTGTAGAAAATATAAATTATTCAATTTTACCCAAGGAAAAATAGAAAACATGAACAAATCAATAGCTGTCAAAGAAATTGGAAAAGTTATCAAAGAATCACTACATTAAAAGTAACAAGCCTAGGAAAATTTTTATGTAAATTCTTTCAAAGAACACTCTTTTGATTCTATATAAACTCTCTTAGAGCATGGAAAAATATAAAAACTTTCCAATTCATTTCTCACAATAAAATAATCTTACAAAAATGTTTGCAGCATAGTGCAATAAAATATTAATTGATGTATAATGAAATATACCAAGTTCTAAGTTAAAATATTACAAAACCCATTTCAGAAAGGCATTGAAAGAATAACATCATGACCAAAAAGGGATGCTTTTAAGAGCTCAACCGTTTCTGTCAGTGTAAACTGCTGTTCAAAATGAAAAACTAAAATAAAATGTAATTCAAATAATGTAAGCATGATTATAATGTTAGAAAATCTATTACTATGATATTCCTGATGAATATGTTAAACATAAAAAAATAATTTAATGCACAGTAGGTATTTGTTTGTTTCTGTCTTTTTCGGAGACAGAGTCTTGTTCTGTTACCCAGGTTGGAATGTAGTGGTGCAATCACAGTTCACTGTAACCCTGAACTCTTGGACTCCAGGTATCCTTCCACCTCAACCCCTGAGTAGCTAGGACTACAGACACATGCCATTATGCCCAGCTAATTTAAAAAATTTTTTTTGTAGAAATGGGAATCTCGCTATGTTGCCCAGGCTGGTCTCAAACTTCTGGCCTTAAGGAATCCTCCCGGCTTAACTTCCCAAAGCACTGGAATTACAGGCATAAGTCACCATGACTAGCAGCACAGTGGGTATTTCAAAGATTCAACAAGCACACCTTTATAATACATGCATATAAATTAGGAATTGATGGATATTTCAACATAAATTGATTATTTCACTCTAGTGTTCAAAACCCTCATTGTGGGCCGAGCATGGTGGTTCATTCCTGTAATCCCAGGACTTTGGGAGGCCAGAGCAGGAGAATCACTTAAGGCCAGGAATTTGAGAGCATTCCTTTTCGCCTCTCCAAGCATGCATTTCTTCCTTCTATGTGTGTAGCAGGACCCTCTCTGGAATGAGAGTCTTACTAGCAACATCCATATAAGGCAGGTCAGATAATTTCTTTATGGCCAATTTTTACACAAATAGAGCAAAGGGACATCAGAGTCATATTTTTAGGTTTCATGGCTGACACTGGGGAAAGGAAATTCTTGTTTCTAAGACCCACCTTGGGGAAGAGAAATTCTAGTTTCTATGGCTAGCCTCTGAAGAGAACAGGACTGAGAGACAGAAAGGCAGAAGGTGAGAGAAAAAACTTTTCCTTCTGAGACTTTTATTTTGGGGTATTATTTTCTGAGTTGCAATGTAATGAAAGACTATAGAACTATTTACAAAAGTATGTTCAGCATTTATCAGAAGGCAAAACTTCCATGAGAGGAAATGCATCTTTTCTTTCACTAGACATGGTCATGCTAGCATGTGATGTCTGGATCTCCTGAGGCTATCCTGCAACCACAAGATGAAATGTTATTTTTACACTGAATATGGCACAGCAAAAAAAGTGAAAAGAAAACTGGTTTCTGACAATATTTTTGAGTTGCTAATTTAACCAAATTTAGTGCCATTCTAATTCGGGACTTCTGTGAGCTAATAAATCCCACAATAATTAGATTACTTTTAATGAGTCTTCTTTTACTTTTCGTTGATAGTATTCTACCAGACACATATACATTATTACATTATCCCAAATAGAAATAATGAGAAGTAGTTATTAACACCACTGCACCAACAGTAAATTTAGTATTTGAGAGAATACTGGCTGGGTGCTGTGGCTCACACCTGTAATCCCAGTACTTTGGGAGGATGAGGCAGGCGAATAACTTGAGGTCAGGAGTTCGAGACCAGCCTGGCCAACATGATGAAACCCCATCTCTACCAAAAACACAAAAATTAGCCGGGCATGGTGGTGGGCACCTGTAATCGCAGCTACTCAGGAGGTCTGAGGCAGGAGAATTGCTTGAACCCGAGAGGCGAAGGTTGCAGTGAGCCAAGATTGCGACATTGCACTCCAGTCTGGACAATAAGAGTGAGCCTCCATTTCAAAAAAAAGAAAAAAAAGAAAAAGAGAATACTGACATGCCTTAAGTCACTTAACTCAAAATTTTGTAACCAGGATTCAAACATAGGTGTTCTTACCTCTAAATCTTATGCTCTCAGCCATTATGCTAATGTCTTCTGTTTTGTAATGATGAATATAATACTGTATATATTATCATCATTTATTTAACTGCTGTACTGTTGTTTTTTACATTGTTTTATAGGTAATATAATGATGAATATAATTTTTATAAATCTTTTATACTATATCAATTTTTCTTTAGAAGTAATTAGTAGAAATAGAATCACTAGGTTTTTTTCATGAATACTCTAAAAGTAATAATATTCTAAAGGAACTCCTATTTTTTTGCTCTCCAACTACTAAAACAACTTCTCTCCCTTCATCTTATCTACGGTTAAGGCTAAGAATAGGGTCAGAAAGGAAAATGGGAAATGTAAGGGATGTCTCAGTCACACAGGTGAGAGAAAAGCCCCCACTTTCGGTACAGTGCATTATAGGAAAGAGAAATGCCAGAAGAGGATTTTTAAAAGATAAAGGAGATGACTGAGATCAGTGGAGAAGCTTTTTCCTTGCTTCCTTTTCAGAACTCTGAGAAAAAAACACCTTACAAGTTCCCCTTTCTTAGGGTAACTGTATCCACATAAAAATGATGACACAGAGAGAGCCTGGATTTATGTTCTCAAACTAAGTCCTATGTAATAGAAAAAGACACAGAAACTCCTTCATGTCCAAAGCCTGAGTATCTCCTTGGTGAGCAAGCCAGATGGCAGCGACAATAAATTATATTGAAAAACTGAGCTGCAAACCAAATGAGATGCACATCCAGACTGCTGGAAATTCCCAAAACCACCAGAGGGAAGGTATGGCCAAGTCAGGAAGAAGAACTACAAGATTCAGTCTAAGTAAAAAGGAAACAAACTGTGAGTTATACCAGCAATAGAATCCAGCTTTGGATCTCATCAGAATGCCCAACAAAGGAATTGGACAAACCACACCTCAACAAATAACCAGTACACACCAAATGCCTACCATAGAGCTATAAAGGTTGCCTGTACCAAAGAACCAAGGTAATGTAAACCTTCTATGTTGGTCACTATCATAAAGAGAAGGGGAAATGAAAAGACATCTGAAAGGTTTGGTAACACAAAAGGCTAATTGCGTAAAAAGACTTTTAAAATTTTAGATCAAAATGAGTGTACCATATCAGAATAACTTGAGTTTTTATTTTCCTTCTTAGCTAGTGAAGGTTAAGTTGGGATGAGTTCTTATAGAGAACACCAGGGTCAGCTATGCAAATAAATAATATAAACAGTGTAGGGTGACTAGATGTATAACCTCACTGTAATATGTTTTAAAGTTCTCAATTCATATTGTTAAAATCATCAACCAGAAAGGAAGATTTGATTTATACATTATACATTCGATTTATACATTTATACATTAATACTATAGTGTTTAAGTATATTCTTTCTTGAAATCTGGCAACCCTTGGTGTCACTTCAAAAACTCATTAAAATTTAACAATATGAAAAATTAAAAATTAAAAGTGTTACTTTAATTTGCATTCCTTTTATTACTACTGATGTGAACATTTGTTCATCTACTCATTGGTCATTTGTAATTCTTGTTGGGTTAATTGCCTCTTCATGACATCTAACTTATTTCTTGTTTTGAAGTTTTCTTCTGAAAGGGTTTGTATATTTTTGGTTAAGTTCATCTATTAGAATTTTTTTTCTTTTTTTCTGTTGTGAATTAGAACAATCATTTCCATGTTATTGTTGTTTTTCCCTAAGTGACCATAGCTAATATATAAAGAAGTTATTTATTGTTTTCAAACTTTTTAATGAAGAATAAACTATAAACAATAAAATAGTTAAAATGTACTACTTCTAAACAGACACTTTTACATATGTCTATATAGTTCCATACCATTGGTTTCAAGATATAGAACATTTCTGACACTCCAGAAAATTCTCCCGGGTCCCTTCTCAGTCACTTTTTCCCAATGGCAACCACTATTCTGACTTCAATCTCCATTAATTAGTTTTGCTTATTCTTAAACTTTACATAAAGGAAATAATACTGTTATGTACTATTTTGTGTCTAAGCCATTTATTTTTACGTGTTTGTTATGGATTTGGAGACTTTCCTAAACACTATTTTCACAGCATTGTGGCATAATCTACACAGCAAGAATAACAATATAGCTCTACCAGAGAGAATCAAGGGGCAACAGTAGTAAGAACAACCTTTTATAAAGGCTGTACAAGAGATTTCTCCTTAGGCCTCACTGGACAAAATTGGGTTATGTGATTAAATCAATCACTGGGAAGAGAAATGGATCACCATAATTGCATTTCACTTATGTAGTTTATTCCCTGGAACTGGAGAAGAAAACATTTATCCTGAATATGTAGCTGTGTAGAGAATGGATACTCAAGCAACATTTGAGTGAAATGCCAGTGAAAAAGAAAGTTTGGAATAGGGAATGAGAATGTTTCCAACATCGGCTAGCACAGTGTTTAGGAAAATTATCATAGTGCTTGATTCATAGTATAAAAAGTTTAAAAAGTATTAAAATATAAAATAATCTGTTATTACTGATAATTCAAATAAGATTAAATTTTAGGGAATAATGAAATAGGAACATTCTCTCATTTTATTTGTTAGAAAGTAGCTTATAACCTGTATGATTACAATCTTGTTTTAAGATAAATGAATAAATATATAAACACATATTGTGTGCAGAAAAGAAAAAGAAGGAAGAAAGAAAAGAACACACACACTGGAAAACAAAGAACAATGTGTAACAGTGAATGTCTGAAAATTGAAATAACAAGTGATTTCATTAAAAATTCTAAATTGTCCGCAGCTTTTGTTATCAAAAATAGCTATTTAAATATAGAGAAAAACAAAAATATAATTTTCAATGTTATATTTTATCTATGCTAATTATAATCTATATTGTCATTGAATAAGGTAATTAATTCATGTGTCATTGAGCATTTAAAGATTAATTAACTGTTGCCAAGCTCATCATTGAATGAATTGCTTCTCTGGGAGATATCAGTTACATCTTGGAATGTTTTATTTATAATGCATTTGACCTATTCACCTGTGATGTTGGACTACAGTGCATTATGCTTAGTCTAATTATGCTTCTGTTATATGCTATACACATTTGAACATTCTCAAAATGAAATGATGTATAGACTTGTGGTGGGCCAAATAATGCCTATTCTCTTTCAGCAAAAAATAAAATAAAATAAAAATTAAAAATTAAATAAATGCCTACATCCTAAACGGTAAGTATTGAACTTCACATGGCAAAAGGGGCTTTTCTTTCTTTTTTCTGGAGACAGAGTCTGGCTCTGTCCCCCAGGCTGGAGTGCAGTGGCACCATCTGGGCTCACTGCAAGCTCTGCCTCCCAGGTTCACGCCATTCTCCTGCCTCAGCCTCCCGAGTAGCTGGGACTACAGGCACCTGCCACCACGCCCTGCTAATTTTTTTGTATTTTTAGTAGAGACAGGGTTTCACGATGTTGGCCAGGATGGTCTCAAACTCCTGACCTCGTGATCCGCCCACCTCGGCCTCCCAAAGTGCTAGGATTACAGGCTTGAGCCACCGCGCCCGGCCAAAAGGGGCTTTTCAAATGTGATTAAGTATCTTGAGGTGGGGAGATTTTCCTGGGATAATCATGTGGGGTCAGTGTAATCACAGGGTCCTTATAACAAGATGAGGGTCAGAGTTATAGAAGAAGATGTGACAATAAAAATAGAAGTTAGACTGATGCAGCCACAAGGCAAAAAATTGGGTCAGCTTTTAGAAACCTAAAAAAGGCAAAGGACGGAATTCCTCCTAGAGCCTCAGAAGTAATGCAGCTCTGCAAACAACTTGGTTTATTTCTTTAAAACCCAATTTGTACTTCTGACCCCTCAACATGTCAGAGAATATATTTGTGTTTTATCAAACCATTAAGTTTGTGGTCATCTGCTACAGAAGCAATAGGATATTAATATCTTTCTATACTTTGCTACATTTTGGTTTTTTCATAAGTTTGTAGGAGATGATAGAAAAGTATTTTTATGTGTCTCTCATTTACAGAGATAAAGTAATAGATGTGTTTTTTTAAACTGTTTTTTTCTTATGTTGATTAATAAATCATTGTTTCTCCTGATGTTCACAATTCAGAATATGCTAGCTTTGGTCAAGTGGGTGAACATTTTCTGAACAGTTTTCAAATCAGTTTCTGAGTCTGTTTTACTTCATATATGAGATTGTTTTTCTTAATACATCTATTACCAAAGGTATGCAAAATAACATGCCCTGAAAGTAGTAGTATTTTTTCTAAAAATGATTAATTCAACTGATAGAGAAATGTATAATTCTGAAAAACTATATATCCAAGCTATTCAATATACCATCTTTATTATATCAGTTAGTAAGAAAAATTTTTGAAAAATAGACTGAGTCCATATATTTTTGGCAATTGCTCCAAGTTTCAGGAAATTATTGAAAATCAGTTAAAATAAAATAGATTGTATACATTCATTTAAAAAAATGTATAATGGTGGTCCATTTATAATTTAGTATCAGTATAAATAATAACCTCTTTTCAAATTAAATCACTTGAAGGTCCTTATATTATGAATATATCATTTTATTTCTGATGTGATTTTAATGAAATTTTTTTTTAATTGAAAAAAGTATTTATTCTAAGTGGCACAAGTTTTTAGGCTTACTTTTTGTTTAAATATTAGTAAAAGAGGAATTGGTGGATTTTAAATATTAAATATTAGTTTAAATATTAGTAAAAGAGGAATTGGTGGTAGGAAGGGTTTTTTGACGTCCTACAACGTGAACTTATAGCTCAGAGAAAATTACAGCTAGTAATTACTGGCAGGAGGAGAGAAGAGAATGGAAGATAATGAAAAATAGCCACGTTGACAAGGATTGAATCAGAGTAAAACCATACAATAAAAGTAATGGTTTTCCTTATGCATGTTCCATTGTATTGGGGGATACAGCTATAATCATCTTGGGCTTAGTCTGACTGCAACCATGGAAGCAGACGACAGCCTAGCTGTTTTAGCATTCAAGCCAGTGGTTTCAAGATCCTCATGCCTAACCTTTCTACCCCACTTGGCTTGCTCTAATAATAGAGAATTCTAATGAATATTTTAATGTATCCAGTATAAATGGAGATTTTGTGGAATATTTAACCCATATCAGTAATCTGCCTATTTAATTATTATGTAGCTTATCTCTTTATTAACAATTTTCTATAATCTAAAATTTAAAGTGCTTGCAAAATGTGTCTGTGCGTGATCATGTGTGCATAAGCAAAGTCTATTAACTACCTCAGAGAGTATGTACATCAAGAATTATTAGGAGGGGCTATGTTAGTGGAAAATTGATTTTCAGGATTCTAAAACTAGTGATCTAGGCTTTTAGGTGAATATATAAATAAAGCAAGAATCACACATATGAAAGAAACTTTTTAATATACTAAGTCACATGTATTTGATATTCAGGTAATTGTGTGTATGTATATGCATCCTTACCAGAAAAAAACTCATTTGAAGAAATAAAAGAAATAATAATAAGCAACTGTAATGTACCCTTGGACTCCAATAAAAAGTGTAAATTATTCCTTCATTGTTTTCCTTGGGTCATCTTTTAGCCCACAACAAATAATTTCTTCTGGGCTTTTAGAGACCCCTTATCTCTTCTCCCTCTAATCATCCTGTCTGCCATTCGGTTCTCCCACCCATGATTCTTGTTCTTTTATCCCACTTCTATCGCTGTCCAAAAGAGTTTCCATAAGAAGAGCACCTACAAGAAAAAAAAACTTCATAGTATTGATGTGTTTTTATTGAGGAGCTTTGATTTACTGTTATGATTAAAGAACCCTTCTCTTCCAGTGCTGAACTAAACACAGTAGGCAAATAAAACAGAGAACTTATCAATCACTACCACCGACTCCTCGTCAGGCAGAATATATTTTGTGTTAAGGTTTTTAAACTCAAAAATATAAATATTCAACTACCATTTGTATCTGGGTTAAAACATACACACACACATACAAATAAACACACACAGAGTACTTTCAAATTTATTATAATAATTGACCTGTAGTATTTTGAAAATATTTAAATCATGCTGAACATTTTAAATTCACATATGACATTAGGTACTCAAATGCCTTATTCTACAATAAGCACATCCCCAAAAGTGATACCAGATAGCTTTTGTTGTTTGGAGTTATTTTTGTATCAAATGCCTTCTATTGAATGCCATTCTCTGAAAAACTTGGCATGAAGTGCCTCTAGCATATAGCCAGGTTGTTGAAATGCTACTGTTTTCTGAAAATCAAGTTTTTGGGAGAGAATGATGACATTGTGTGTTGGAAAGCGGAAGACAGAGCAGCAAAGTTAACAAAGTCAGAGTATATGAAACAGGTGTTTGGCAATCTAAGTAAACCAAGGCTTAACATCACCATCTATGCCAAAATTCATATTTACGAGTATTTTTTCAGATAATCTTATTTATGCTTACAATTAAAAATAAACATTGGCAAGGATGCTAACATGAGTTAATCTGGAAAATAAAAAATTAAAAATTAAAAGTAGTCTCTCTCTCTCCTGCTTCCTACCCATACCCACTTGTGTGTGTGCACACTTGTGCCTGAGTCTGTGTTTATATATGTATTTGTATATATATGTATGTATGTATACGTATATAATACATGTCTTAGAACATACATACATTAAAAAAGTTTCCATAAATCATTTCCATAATCATTGCCAAAAACGAGAAGTGTGTATCTAAATATTTTTCTTGTGGTTGTTAATGAGCATTGACATCTGAGAATTCTCTGTGTTATGCCAAAATGGGTATTATAAAGTTATTTATTGTAAAGAACCATAGGGTAAGGTGGACATAATTCAGGAGTTTATCAATAAAGTCAGCCTCCACTACTGCTTACTCAAATGAAGACAGATGTTGAAAAAAGAACTAGCTTGATTTAAATAAAGCTGGTCTGTTATTTGTAAAAATAATACATTTGAGTAGGTGCTAATCTGTTACTGTTATTGCCTTTTGTTTTTAATGAAGCTGGAATACATAAACTCAAGTCATCTAATCTGAAGGATATTTAGAAAGGTTATACTTGTTTAAGAAATATAAACTCCAGCTATAGATCATCTAACAACTGGTTAGAAAACAAATGAGTTAGAAGCATTTACTGTGGGGAATGTTAATAACCAAGCAGAACACATTGGATCATTCACCTCCTAGTAAAAGGGGTTCCATTTGGCCACATTTTCAGTTTGTCCATTTAATAAAATGGCTTAAGATTTTTTAATTGATTTCATCATGTTTGCTTTCTAGTGCCTGCTAGAGAACATGTTTTTCAGATTATACACCCTGATTTGATAGGCAGTTTGCTGTCTCCGAAGAAGGCTTAACATGATTTGTTAGAAAAAGATTTTATTGCAGGCAATGCCATTATTTTGAAGACCTGCATATTAAAAAATAATTTTATTTTTAATTCTATTTAAAATTCTGTAGAATTTTAATTCTACAGAAATTATCCTCTTTTTAATAAATAATCAGTAGGATGAACTTCGAGAAACATGAGATAATCTAGACCAGTGTTTATGTTATTTTCAGGGTTCATATTTTCTCATTTAAATTAGTCGGAAAGGACATTTACTTTATTTGACTAAGTGTGATTTTCAAAAGTAAAACTTAGAAGGAAGATATGAAAATTACTCAGGTATTTTAGAAAAATCAATTTGCATGTATTCATAGACTATGACATTTCAGAACCTCTATTGTGTATCTTTCTGTGGCTAATTATATTTGACTTTAACAGTAGAGAACAACCATTTGATTACTCAACACACCAACTCAAAAAAACAAAAAAAGCTATTGGTAAAATGTTAAATCTGTCAATATAAATACTTCTCAACAAAGTAGGAATATAATGAACTTCCATATTCTGATTAGGTTTATATATCAACAATTTAAAAATTACAGGCCGGGCCCAGTGGCTCACACCTGTAATCCCAGCACTTTGGGAGGCCAAGGCAGGCAGATCACAAGGTCAGGAGATCAAGATCATCCTGGCTAACACGGTGAAACCCCATCTCTACTAAAAATACAAAAAATTAGCGGGACGTGGTGGCGGGCGCCTGTAGTCCCAGCTACTCGGGAGGCTGAGGCAGAAGAATGGCGTGAACCCGGGAGGCAGAGCTTGCAGTGAGCTGAGATGCGCCACTGCACTCCAGCCTGGGCGACAGAGCGAGACTCCATCTCAAAAAAAAAAAAAAAAATTACAGTACATATTTTACCATGATATTTTTAGGTAATTTTTTAGAGTAAAATATGAGACAAGGTTTCCCACTAGCATTGTGTCTATTCAACTTTATAGTGCTGCCCCATGCTAGTATAATATAGAAAGAAAAAGAAATAACAAAATTTGAAATTTTTTTATCCAAACGTGCTTTTAATTTTACTATTAACAAAGATAAAGCAAAATCAGGGAAGCAAAACATAATCACATGTGAGTGTAACAAAATTAACATCATTTGTTCTCATATTCTATTTACTTCCTCTAAACCTGTTCCTTTTCCAAATATTGAATATTTTCCCTCTTTGCTAGTATTTCTCTATGAAACACCAAATTAAATATGCCTTTGCTTTAACAGCCAAATAATTATATAAGAAAAATAACAAATATAAAATAAATCATGTTGGCATTTAAAGATTAAAATGAAGTAACGGTTTGATCAAAGAGATTTATTAGTTGATATTTGTTCATCACTATGAATATTTCAAATCTTATGTAGTCAGACTAATCTGCCACTGCATTCCAGGAAGTGATAATACCTCCTTTAGGGTCATTAACAATGTTAATCTTTGTCAAAGTCCCCTACATTAAAAATGTATAAAAGCAAAACGTTGCTGTAGTAATTATTCTAGAACAGTATTTTCTGGTTCTTGAGATTTAAAGACCTCAAATCTATAAGCAGAGCATCATGGGCAAGATATTATATACATGCATAGATACATATATACAAATATACCATATGCTCCTCTCCCCTTTCACACATAACTTTTTATGTATTTATTTATTTTCAGACATGGTCTTGCTCTGTTGCCCAGCCTAGAATGCAGTGGCCTGATCATAGCTTTCTGCAGTCTTGATGTTCCAGGCCCAAGCAATCCTCCCATCTCAGCTTCCAGAATAGCTGGGACAACAAGCATGCACCACCACACTTGGCTGATCTATTTATTTTTCTTTTTCTTTCCTTTTTTTTTTTTTTTTTTTTTTGTAGAGACATAGTCTCTGTATGTTGCCCAGGCTGGTCTCAAACACCTGGGCTCAAGTGGTCCTCCCACCTTGGTCTTTCAAAGTGTGGGGATTACATGCATGAGCCACTGAGCCCAGCCTGATAAATTTTTCTTAAAACAGAAAACATTAAATAGTCACACATTCATGAAATGGATTAAACTATCAAAGCTTCATGTGCATTTACATGTGGACCAGTTGTGTGTTTTATATTAAAAGTAAACAAATCATTTATTTCTGCTATTCCCGTGAACATTGTGTGGAGACTTTCTGCTTGCCATTGTCTCATTTCCTCTATTGAATCAATGTGTTCATCAGGGGTCTTTCAGTTTCAAGCAACAGAGATACACTCCAGCTATTATAGTTTAAACAGAGAAGAGGCATTCACTGGAAGCACAATCTATGTTTCACAGGCAGGAAGGGCTAGAATCAGAATTCAAGGACTGTCAAGGCCAAGCACAGGCTCTTTCTGAGACTTTATTCTCTCTCTTCGTGCATACTTGCTGCTTTTTCCTTCTCTCTGCAGACTGGCTACTGGTGCATAGGGGCAAAACCTGGCCACTTCCAAAGGCTGTCTCTGCCTCATTGTGCATGCTAATCCCAAATTCTTTTCTTTTTTAAAAAAGCTCTCAAAAAAAAAATCACCTTTATTTTTAAATATTTATTGTCATTTTAAAGGATTTTGATTTTTAAAAGTACTAATTTTATTTTATATGAAATTAAAGTAGCATCATTTTAAATTAATACAATCAATTTATGTGAAGTGGTATAGATATCCAAGTTTTATGTTGAAATAAAACAAATTCTATCTTAGCAGACTGCTGCTAATAAGTATTTGCAAGTAAATATTTGCTAATTGGGGAAAGGAAAGAAATGGTAGTAAAGCACCAATTTGGATTTGTTCTGCTAATTTATTTAAAAATTATTCCAAATTAATCAGAAATTTTTCATTCAGATTTTAAGAAAGAGTTATATCATTTTCTTCAAAATAATGAGACACTTTATCGAACGTTGAATATTGCCATGTATTTTGTGTTTACCAGAAATAAATAGTGCCAAAAGCTTTCTATATCATGAGACTGAATCAATGGCTTTCTTATTATTTTAAGCCAAGTAATCAATAAATATTTGATCTTATTTTAAAATTTAGATTTCTAGAACCATCCACCATGTATTTTACTAAGTACAAATAGCACTTTTTAAAATTTCAAGTATTGGTTCTGATTAGGCACAGTGGCTGTTATGATTGGCTGGCATCCATGAAAAACTAATTGTCAAGTACTTTGGATGCCATGCTTACTGGTCTTCATTTTTCTTTTTTAGAGACAAGTTCTCACTATGTTGTCCAGGGTGGTCTTGAAATTCTGAGCTCGAGCAATCCATCCACTTCAGCCTCCCAAAGCGCTAGGATTACAGATGTGGCTCAGCACACCCAGCCTATACTTTTAGCATCAATTTTTTAATGTGCTTTTTTTTTTTTTTTTTTTTTTTTTTTGGTTAGAGATGTTTTACAAAAAGTTTTCTATTTATCTGCCCCTCTCAGCACCTAATTCCCTTTCCTATTCATACCCCGATATTGGAAGGGGAGTGAATTTAATTTTTTAATTTTTTTCTGTCAAATGAGCATAATCACAGAATGAGAAGAAATTATAAATGTAATTTAAAAACTAACTTAGTTTAGTGACATATTAGTCAAAGCATCTCTATATTGGTTGCCTTTTCTGACATTGATAGGTCATGTCTACTTTCTTCCTATTATGTCCTTTTTGTGAATTTGAATGAGATATTAATGGGAAAACACAGCAATCTAAATATACCTGACTGAATAATAGTTCTCTGTCTGAAAATGTTATCCTTACAATCATGCCGTTATAGGAGAAATGTTTTTGCAGTTGCCAGATTATCTAAATAAAATATATGAATCAACCAACGGACTGATATGGAAGTTACCTACGAGGGTTTGCTGTCAACATTATAATAATTTTAAATATTGGTATAATTTATTCTGAGAGTGATGAAGACAAATTAGGAAGCATTTTCAAAGTTTGTTTTCTGAGATACAAAATTCATAAACTTAAAGATGAATATAGCAATTTGCTATGAGTCATGTGAGGCAAATGAGAAAAATAGAAAAATTGAAGTGTCTAAGGTGACATTAACTATACTTGGTTTATTATTGAGTTGGAGGTGGATAATAAATTATAATTTTAAAACTTGTTTATTACTTTCTATAAATATAGATAAGTTATTCATAGATATGTGTTTACACATGTATAAATTATCTAACTTTAGTCAAATTTCGATTTGTAATTTTTCACCTCAATCAATGAGAAGCTTCGAATTGGTAGTATTTTATGTTTAGAAAACATAAAGAGGTATCAAATCAACTTTGTGGTATATGCTATATTCAGAAAGCATTTGCTTTAGTTATATACATATATAACTAAGTTATTGAGCAGACAACAGTGGTAAGTTGAGCAGAACACTATGTATATACATGCATATATGTGTCTATATATGTGTATATATGCTATATATACCTCTCTTTAAATATATATAATATATATTTTGAGAGACAGGATCTCAGTATGTTGCTCAGGTTTGCCTTCAGTTCCTGGGCTCAAGCAGCCCTCCTGCCTCAGCCTCCAAGTGTGCTGGCACTACAGGCATGCACCACCACAACTGGCCCTGTTCAGTCTTAAGAGAGTAAGATTACATAAACTAATGAAAATGAAGTAAAGAATCAGAATCATGTGGCTCTACAAGAACTTCAATCATTAAAATCTCAAGCTGTAGTTGAGTTGAGCAAAACAATGCCTCTCTCAGTTACATTACCATAAAAATGGACAGCAATAAACTATTTCACTTGACGGAAGGCAAAGAACTGACTTAACATTTTGAGGTCTCTTTTAATATTATTTTATGATTCTGATTATGTATGTTACTGCAGGAAATAGATATAAAACTAGCGTGGCTAATACAAGCAGAGTGTCTGCCTTATTTTCAATTGACAGTGTTTAGTTATTTATAGTCCCACAACAGCCATTTCTGTGATTACATTTTGTCTATATTTATTGCTATGATTTTGAAGCAAGTTAGATAAGGCCTGACAGTCATATAACTATCTCACTGTTGTTAATAGCTGATAATGGTTTACAACAATGATCTTAACCAGAAGTATACATCTGAAATATACACCAGAGACTGTTGTGGTCTGAATATTTGTGTCCTTTCAAAATTCATGTGATGAAATTCCAACCCTGAAGGTAATTGTATCAGGAAGCTGGCCTTGTGATGGAGAAGACTCCATTCTGTAGACAAGAAGGTGATTCTACACTAGACATCAGATCTGTTGGCATCGTGATCTTGGACTTTCTAACCTCCAGAAATGTGAGAAATAAATTTCTTCATTTAGAAGCCACCAAATTTATGGTATTTGGTTAGAGCATCCCAAATAGGCTATGACAAAGGCATACATCAAAACCACCTAGGTGGGTTTTTGAAATTACAGGTGCCTTGGTCCAAGCCCCAGAAATTTTGATTTCATAGCCTAAATTGAAAATAAGAACTCTTTTTTCTTAATGTTTTCAAGATCATTCTGAGAAGCAATACATTTTCAGCAACTCTAAAGAGGAATTCTTGCATATTCATATTTTGGTGGAAAAATGCAAGTAGAATATTTCTTTAACCCAAAAGAGGAGATGTGATTTAAATATTTGCAATAGGCTAGTAGGGGTAAATTTTTTTTGGGGGGGGGGAGAATCTTGAGAGCTACTTTTCAAACCACAATTTTACATGCCAGATGTTTTATTGTCTTAGTTGCAGCTAAAGATCTATAAAAGAGAAAACCAATTTATTTCAAAGTATTACAGGGTGGTATCAAGGGTTAACCCTGGATTTAGGATATATTCTCAGATTTGTAGTTTAAAATTTATAAGTTCAACGTTAATAATTACAATATTGGGAAATGCTTTATATGCAACAAATTCAAAAGACAGGGATATATAATAGAGGAAGCCAGATTATTAAAGTAGAATGGACATTTATTTGTCACAGTACCTGAAACTGGCCATTTAGTTAGGAATCTTTTCCATCTAGTTGTTTTCATCAATAAAAAATACTCTCTTAAAATTACAGGCAATCAATATTCTATAAATAAATTTTCTAAGAAAAAAATTTACAAAAACATTTACAATAGCTACAGATAAAATTAAATACCTAAAAATTAACTTAACCAAAAAGCATAAGATCTGTACAATAAAAACCATAATGCACTGATTAAATAATGTGAAAATGACACAAAAAGTAGAACAACATTTTCTGATTATGGATTGGAAGAATCAATATTGTTAAAATGTCCATACTACTGAAAGCAATCTAGATTCAATGTGATCCCTATCAAAACACCAATGTCATTCTTCACAGAAATTAAAAAAAAAAACCTAAAATTTGTATGGAATCACAAAAGACCCAGAATAGCCAAAGCTATTTTAAGCATAAAGAACAAAACTGGAGGAATTATATTACCTGACTTCAAATTATACTACAGAGCTATAGTAACAAAAACAGTATGGTACTGGCATAAATACAGACACATAGACCAATAGAACAGGATAGAGAACACAGAAAAAAAATTTGCACACCTACAGCGAACTCATTTTCAACAAAAGTGCCAGAACATACATTGAAGAAAAGATGCAATACATGGTGCTCGGAAAACTGTGTATCTATATGCAGAAGAATAAAACTTGGTCCCCATCTCTCACCTCATATAAAAATCAAATCAGAATGGATTAAAGACTTAAATCTAAGATGTCAAACTATGCTACAAGAAAACTTTGGGGTAAATCTCCAGGACATTGGAGAATTTTCCTAGGCAAAAATTTATTGAGCAATACACCATAAGCACAGGGAACCAAAGCAAAAATGGACAAATAGAAGTTAAAAAGCTTCTGCACAATAAAGCATACAATCAACAAAGTGAAAAGACAGCCCACAAAATGAGAGAGAATATTTGCAAGCTACTCATCTGATAGGGCATTTATATCCAGAATATAAAATGATCTCAAACAACTCTATAGGAAAAAATTCAATAACACAATTTAAAAATGTTCAAAAGATTTGAATAGACTTTTCTCAAAAGAAGACACACAAATGACAAAGAGGCATATGGAAAAGTGTTCAATACCACTGATCATCAGAGAAATGCAAATCAAAACTACAATCAGATATCATCTTACCACAGTCAAAATGGCTTTTATCCAAAAGTCAGGAAACAGCACCTGCTGGTGAGGTTTTGAAGAAAAGGGAAACCTCGTACACTGTTGGTGGGAATGTAAGTTATTACAACCACTATGAAGAACAGGTTGGAGGTTCCTCCAATAAATAAAATAAAATCCAGCATCCTCACTGCTAGGTATATATCTAAAGAAAAGAGAACAGTATATTAAAGAGATAGCTGCACTCCCGTATTTGTTGCAGCACTGTTCACAATAGCCAAAATGTGAAAGCAACCTAAATGTCCGTTAACAGATGAATGGATAAAGGAAATGTGGTACTTTAACGCAATGGAATACTATTCAGTGATTAACAGAAAATGAGATTCTGTCTTTTGCAACAACATAAATGGAACTGGAGTTCATTATGTTTTTACATGTTCTTTGTTTGTTCTAAAGACCAAAACAATTGAACTCCTGAAGATAGAGAATAGAAGTATGATTATCAGAGGCTGAGAAATGTAGTGAGGAGATGGTCAGAAAGGAGATGGGGATGGTTAATGCACACAAAAATAAACTGTTAAAACTGTTAGAAAGAATGATTAAGACCTACTATTTGCACAAAAAGGGGATTATAGTGAATAATAATTTAATTTTACGTTTTAAAATAACTAAAAGAGTATAAGTGGATTGTTCATAACACAAAGGGTAAGTACATGAGAGGATGGATATCCAGTTCTCCATAATGTGATTATTATGTATTGCATGCCTGTATCAAAATAGCTCATGTAACCCATAAATATATACCTGTACTGTATACCCACAAAAATTAAAGATAAAAGTTAATGAAGATTATTTGCTAAGAACAGGGAGCTTGATAGAAACAGAAAGTTTTTTTAAAAAACGGCGATCAAAAAGAGTGGGGAAAATTATTTTTATCTTGACCCTGAAAATTAAAATGAAGTCTAACAATTCAATGGGATTTTCAATTATCATGTCTGTAAAGAGAGTCTTGGTATGGAAGATAACAAATAAATAAGAAGTGTATCTTCGTCTTAGAGGTTCATTTTATAAAATGAGACTATTTTTAAGTCATGCTTAAAAAATAACATAGTGGTATAATGATAGACCTATTTTTCAACTTCTTATAGAAAAATAGAAGAGTACTATATATAATGGGGTAAAATGAAGGTAGAGTCTGGTGGGGAAAATAATATTTTAACAATAACAAGTGATATTGTACTATGAGTACTATTTTTTTCATTATTGGCTAATAAGTTTTATTTAATAGACTAAATTCTCTTTAGCTTTAATTTAAGACATTTCATGGGTTGCTTTTTTCTTTTACATTGTTTTCATATTCTTAGTTACCTTGTCGTATGATTTCTATAAATTTGGTTCTAGTTAAAAAATTTCTCACAAAATAACATAAAAAATTTTTCAGTATATCCAGATATCTCATGTAGTCTAAAGTAAAATTTTCATTTTAAAAATGCCTCTAAGGGGGCAGGATGTGGTGGTTCATGCCTGTAATCCCAGCACTTTGGGAGGCTATGGTGGGAGGATAGCTTCAGCCTGGGAGTTCAAGACCAGCCTGGGCAACAAAGCGAGATCCTCTCTAAATTTTTTTTTTTTTAAATTGCCAGGTAGGTTTGCATGTGCCTGTAGTCCCAGATACTTAGGAGGCTGAGGAGAGAGGATTTCCTTGAGCCCAAGAGTTTGAAACTGCAGTGAGCTATGATAGCACCACTGTGCTCCACTCTGGATGACAGAGTGAGATCTCATTTAAAAATAATAATAATGAAGAATAAATAAGTAAAATGATTCTAAGATATAAAAACAATTTTAATATTCAGAATGTGAACAGATTCACATCTAAGTTGGAAATAGACACATTTAGTCGAGGAGAAATCTGTAAAGGTCAACCAAAACAAGAAATTATTATTTTCTATTTATTTAAACTAGAAGAAAATTATTCTTAGAAGAAAATAAATCTGTTTTGGGGGAGTGAGATGTAACTTCCAGATTGTTTTAAAAATGACTTTTTCATATTTTATTTTCAACATCCACCTTAATTGGAAAGTATAAAAATGGGACCTTCAATTTTTTTTTGTTCATGATAGTTATAAAGTCAAGGAATATCAGTTGACTCTCAAAAAAAATAAAATAATTTGACATGTGAAAACATAGATCATAAAATACTTAAGATGGTGGTGACACATTAATAAAAATTAAAGTAAGTACGAAAATGAAGACACAAAACAATTTTTTTGTGTTGTTTTAAGGTTCCAATCATTCGTTTCCTGTGAAGTGGTTAACCATTCACAAATAAAGTGTTGCATATGCAAAGAAAAGACATGAGAGTTATTTTAAATTCAATAATATGATATGCCATAAAAACAATTCATACAAGCTTCTCTTCAGAACTAATAAAAAGCAAGTTATACATATCAAAACATTTAATTTATGAAACATTGCCCCTTAAGACTTAGTCATAGTTTTCAGGATATATCACGTAGCACTATATTAATATTGATGTATGATGTGCGCAGTACTCAGCAGGACACAAGCAAGAGGAGTGCAATACAGAGGCAGAAATAAAGCACAGATGTACTTTATATTCTCTAGCATTCTGGCTGCTTTTTAAAGAGCACTCAGAAAATTGGAAAGAAATGCCATTCAAAGGAATCTGTGAACTTTACAAGGGCAAGCAGCCAAAGCTACTTATTTCATGGCAAGTAGCCAAAGCATTTGATCCTAAAATTCATTGGCTCTGATTATTATTGCTTATGAAGTAACCCTTCAAAATAATGGGTTCTCGGGATTTCAGCTATCCTGTGGCTCATGGGGCTATGCAGCCTATATTGGATCTTATTTCATTAGAGTTGTAAAAAGCTTTTGAAATGTCCAATCCTCGTATTAAATTAAATTAAAATCAGCTCTGAAAACTTTACATATACTCATCTTTTTATGTGTATTTTGATGATCCCAACTTTTTGTTTATTACATCTAAATTTTCTTATTTTTGAATTCTGTTTTCCTACTTCTTTTTTTATCAATTCTTACTGTGAATCTTTAGTAAGTTAATTTTCAGTCTTTTTATCCAAAATTAAAATATTGAGTACTGTGAAATTTATTGTAAATAGTTCCTATTTTAGGTTTGATACATGTTCATTTGTTTAAGAATTACTAAATGATTTATAGTTTCAGTTTTAACTTTTTAGTTAAACACACAATGGCTAAGGTTGTGTTGGTTTGTTTGATTATCTCTCTCCTTTTTTTTTTTTTTACTTCTTATAATCCTATTTTCTTTAGGGTATATAGGACGTGAACTGAAAAGTATCTGAGATAGATCTCAATTAATTTAGAAAGTTTATTTAATGCCAAGATTAAGAACATGCCTGTAACACAGCCTTAAGAGGTCCTGGTAATGAGTGCTTCAGGTGGTTGGGGTACAGTTTGCATTTATAGATTTTAGGGAGACATAATACATCAATCAATATGTGTAAGATTTACATTGGTTCCATCTGGAAGGGCAGAACAATGCAAAGCTGGGGCTTCTAGATCATAGAGAGACTTAAAAATTTTCTGATTGGCCATTGGTAGAAAGAGTCATTATCAGGAGCAGGTTGTTCAGTTTCCATGTAGTTGAGCGGTTTTGAGTGAGTTTCTTAATCCTGAGTTCTAGTTTGATTGCACTGTGGTCTGAGAGACAGTTTGTTATAATTTCTGTTCTTTTACATTTGCTGAGGAGAGCTTTACTTCCAACTATGTGGTCAATTTTGGAATAGGTGTGGTGTGGTGCTGAAAAAAATGTATATTCTGTTGATTTGGGGTGGAGAGTTCTGTAGATGTCTATTAAGTCCACTTGGTGCAGAGCTGAGTTCAATTCCTGGGTATCCTTGTTAACTTTCTGTCTCATTGATCTGTCTAATGTTGACAGTGGGGTGTTAAAATCTCCCATTATTATTGTGTGGGAGTTTAAGTCTCTTTGTAGGTCACTGAGGACTTGCTTTATGAATCTGGGTGCTCCTGTGTTGGGTGCATATATATTTAGGATAGTTAGCTCTTCTTGTTGAATTGATCCCTTTACC
>NW_026652282.1:73218621-73241526 GCF_009828535.3 Hylobates moloch
CCTGAACTCCCCTTATCTTCCTAAAAGCAGATCCTCAGAAAGAAAATAACTCAATTGTCATGAATCTCCTCCCTGGGAGTTTCATCATCCTGGAAAGATTGACTTTTATCACAGCAGAAAGGATAATAAGTTGACACCACACCCAGACAGACATTGTCACAGACAATGTATTATCTCCCGTGTATATTTCATGTATATATCTCCCATATATTTTCCTAAGGGCCCATTTATATTTCCTAACTAAAATTTATTTGCTCTCCCGTTAAGTGGCCTTTCTTCTTCTCCCTTTCCTCTGTTAAGATGGTATTTAAGTTCTCAAATCTCACCACTATTGGGTATTTACTCTTTTTCTGTGATGCCTCTGCATGTACAATTAAAAATTAATCAAGTTGAATTTTTTTTGCCTGTTTATCCGTCTATTGTCAGTTTCCCATTTACTAAACCTAAGAAGACAGAGAAAAAGTTTTTTTACTTTTTATTTTTTACAAGGCTTTCAGTGGCATTCTTCTCAAGGTCCCAATGCCACCTCAATATTTTAAGCTTTTGTTATGACATCATCTTACTTCTAGGTAGGAACATTTGTACTTGTTATGGAATTCTGTATAACAGATTACTCAAAACTTATTTCTCACAGTATCTGTACGTAAAAAAATTGGGAGTGTTTTGGCAAGGCAGTTACTGTTTGATGTTTCTAATAAGATTGCAGTTGGATGTCAACTGGGGCAGTTGTCAACAGGAAACATGACTGGAGATAGAGGATCTGCTCCATTATGGCTTGTTTACATTGCTGGCAAGTTAATGCTGGCTGTTGGTGGGAAGTTTTAGTACTACAGGGAAAAAGAAGTGTTTTTTATCCCTATAGCAAGGTTCACAGCTGAGGCATCTGTAACAAAAGGCAGATTATCAAAAGAAAAGCCTACACATTTTTTAAATGTAAGTTTTATGTGGCATCAAAGCCTTCAGAAATGACTGAAAGAAACCCGTGGGCATATGTATTTTTATGCTTAGGTGTGATGAAGAGTAGATGGCCATGGGGAAATACGATTGAAAACAAAAAAGTGTGATCAGAGGACAAAAGGGTGTGATATAATGGTAGTAAACTGGGAGGAACTTAGCAAGACCAGCTTGTTCAGATTCTTCTTGGCATATCTGTGTCTTTAGTAATAAGGATGTTTCTTTCCTCCAGTATAGGGTGGAGACATCTCAAATGAGAATCTTATAACCTGCTTCAGAGGAGAAAGGTGAGGGGAAGGAGAGAGCGATCTTCCTGCTTCTACTGTTTTCTCAAATGCCACGATGCCATATTTTGTGGTAGCATGTCCTGAACCCCATCAATACATTTCCACGTATGCTTCTGCGCAAGGATGCTTGAGTTTTCCCAATGACATCATAGCTGTCTTTCCCTAGAGCAAGCAATCAAGAAGATGAAATGCCCCTTATGGCCTAGCCTCAGAAGTTGCACAGTGTAAGCTCTGAATATTTTATGGATCACAACAAGGCCATAAATACCAGAATCTGAGAATCTTTGGGGGCAGATTGGGAGCCGGCTATCACGCAAGAAAATGGTCTAAATATAAGAGATGCAGGTTCTAGCACTTGAACATAGTACTAGGGATTCTTGCTATCATTGGCCTGTGATGATGTCAGAAGAGTTTTCAGGGAGGGGTATTGGAACCCTAGGTGCTGGGTGGCATTGGAGGGTCAGACTGAGACCTAGGCTATTTACTGACTGAAACTGTCAGCTGAATATTAATTACACACAACGCGCGCACACACACACACACCCCTACACAGTATTTTGGCACCTAGAATCATTCAATAAAAAAAGAATAACACATCCTTTTAAGGTTGTTGTGTGAGAAAAACATCAAATTAGAATCAAAAGCATTCCACAAAATCGATGTTTATTACATTTTCATTCTCTTCTCCATCAAGTTGTCTGACACATTTTAACATTTAACTGTTCTCCAACTCTCAGTGGCTCCATACGCTCATTTTCCTTTCCCGTTTAATTATTCATTCTTTTTTAAACAGGATTCCTATCTTAAACATACTTTTCGTTTCTATCCCCATATATGAGAAGTACTGATGCTGGACATATAACCTATTATTGAATAATAAATCCTTATTGAGTTGGCTAACTCCTCCATCTCCTTATTATTTAGTTAATATTTTAGCAACTGTCTCCCAAATTTAAAGCCTGTATTTTAAAAAGTATGTTGAGCTCCTGCCCCAAGGATCACTAATTTTAATCAAATACTATTTAGAAATTTCAAAATGTATAAGGAATCAGAAAATATTATTCTGTCATGTGAGGAGAGTATACTGTTACTTCTAGGGCAAGGATAACCAAATTATTTGAGGGGTACTTTAAAACATATACACATTCTCCCGATATTCTGTATTTACTACCTAAAGGTTTTGGACACTCAGCAACAGTACCTGCCCATACTTCCTGGCCCCATTCTCCGCTTCAGTAGCTAATCTTTTTTCCTGTATTTTTTCTTAAAAATAAAAAAAAGACTTTTCCTTTTTTTTTTCTTTTTAGAAACATTGATCTAGAAAGTGGTTACAATTTGATTGGTTCTTATAAATTAAATGTTCTTTTTTTTTCTTGAAATGTTGAAACAAATCTTCTTGTTTTGACTTGTGTAAGTTTTTATTTTACTATACGCTGTTGGAATAGAGATCTGAGTGCTTATGAAAATTGACTTAGATGAAAATCTTTAAATGCAGTTTGTAAATTTGGAAGACTAGAAAATAGTCAACTGCTTACAAAATATAAATGAATACATTTTCAAAGAACAAATAAAAAAACTTCACATCTTTTTTTTTTGTCTTTCCCATGCTTTGTGCTTACAAAGTATCTTTCTCTTTCTCACTTTTTCTAAAAGTTTTCAGGATTTTGTCAAATCCATATCTTGACCATATTGTCTCAGTTGAAATTGGAAGTATCATCTTTATTGTTTTGAATAATTTAAAGCTGAAGCCTACAGTTGTCACTCATTGGTTTTTGTGCTTTCTGACTAGATGTGTGTGTATGTCTTATATATGTAATATATATAAACCATGGATTTCTTTCACTGTTACAATCCATGTTGCTGATTGTGAAGGTTATAAAATAATCCTTATTCTTTGGCTGGGAAAGGTGGCTCACCATTGTAATTCCAGGACTTTGGGAAGCCAAAGTGGGAGGATCACTTGAGCCCAGGAGTTTGAGACCAGACTGGGCAACATAGCAAGACCTCATCTTAAAAAAAATAATTCTTCTTTATTATTCTTTAAGTAATTCATTTTCAGGTAGACACTTTCGGGCACAAACACTAAACATGGTTTGACTGTAAATCTTTTATGTGCTTAGACTATGTGTCTAATAATTTCTTTCCAGAATCTGCTATCTAAGTTTGATCCAAGTTCATTTCACACTCCTCGTTTCTGGTGCAATGCAGTGAAAGAATCTGACGTCAACACTTATTACTATCTTTCAACTAAGCATCAGCACAGAGGCAGCTGCACAATGGCAGTTCTACAAGGTGCTTTTCTAGTGGTTTAGCCACACTTGTGGCAAAGTTAAACTCTGTGGTCAGAAGAAATATAAGTAAGACAACTTTAAGAAGAACAAAAAACATGTCCTCTGAAATGATCGCGATTGTCAAATTTCTCATAGAACATATACATTATGCAGGGCTGGGTAAAACTGCACTGGCTCTTCCTTTTAGCAGGATATTGGGAGTTGGAGGAGTGGAGGTGAAATCCAGTTCTCATTCCACCTGCTAAACCTGTTATTCTGGTGATAGACTGCATCTGCCCAGACAAGGTGACTGTTCCTAACTCATGTAAAGACGTCTTCTGTCAGTGCTCCTGAGCCAGAAGGCACTGAAGCACCAGGGTTTTTGTTGTTTCTGTAGTTGTTATTTAACCAATGTAACCTATTGATGACTAATATTTTTGTAAGTTTTAAATTTTTTATTTTTAGTCTTTGTAAAATAAAATACAAAATATAAAATACATACCGTACAAAGTACAAGCTCAAAACTTTATATTAAGCAAAAATAAAATTACATTTCTATAATATAATTAGAACATATATAAAATAGAGAATCAAGAAAGTACATTGTCCATTGAAATGTGCATATGATCAATTAATATAAAGTCTCCCTATTAAACTTAAAACTTATTAGTTCACAATTATATCTAAAGTTTTAAAAAATGATTATAATAGCAGTTCCCAATATTAAATGCCTATACACACAGTTTGAATTAATACCTTGCTTATCAATTTTAAATATTTTAATGTGAAGCAGTAGTGTGCATATTGTTTAATCTAATTTGGTTTGACAACACTAGTCATGGGATAATGCATATCTAAACTGTTTGTACACTTTAATAACATTCATAGTAAAGAATAAGTCTCATAGATGTATGTTGAAGGGAATAGAAGATAAATTTTTAAAAATTTCAGCAAACTTCAGATACTAACATTTAAGTTTTATACATAACAAAGCCAAAAAGAGCATATTTTGAAAATTTTCTTAAAACCTTCATCGGTAGCCAGATCCACCAATTTATATTATAAAGCTTTTGATAGGTTGAAATTATCTCTCAAGGAAAGAAATAAATTTAAAATTTTTCAAATTTATGAATTTTCTCTATATGGATTTTCTTCTGAAGGAATATGAAACTCAGTACATTCTACCAAATTTGTAATGTGTTTGGTGGTACTTTTTATAAATACGCAATATGGAGATCATCATCTCCTTATTGATAATTGTCCAATTGCGTAGCACAGCGTAATAATCTATAAAACTTTTGGCCAAGCGCTCATTATATCCGATTTATAACCCTCTTTTTTTTTTGTTGTTTTTTTTCCTGACCAATCATTAGTCAGTTTCTCTCCTCTCCAAAAGCCCTTTAACTTTGGTTTGCCTCTAAACCTGAGCAAGCACTCAAGTGCAGAGCCTGCTTCCTTTAGCAGTTTCTGGAGAATCAGCTAACCACAGTGCAATGCATTTCCTGTTAAACCTCAAATATCCTGTAGACAGCCCAGTCTCCCTCATTTGTCCAATGTCTCCTTATGTACTGTACTGCTTACCTCTTCCTATAAAAGAAAGAAAAAATGTTTTTTGTTTGATTTTGAGACCTTTGCAGCAGATACCTGAGATCTAGAGAGTTCTTCCTATTGTAGTAGTTTTATTTATTTATCTTTTTAATTTTAATTTTTAAGATGGAGTCTCGCTGTGTTGCCCAGGCTGGAATGCAGTGGCACAGTCTGCACTCACTGCAACCTCTGCCTCCCAGGTTCAAGTGATTCTCCTGCCTCAGCCTCCCAAGCAGCTGGGATTACTTACAGGTGCCTGCCACCACGCTCGGGTAATTTTTTTGTAATTGTATTAAAGACGGGTTTTCATGATGTTGGTCAGGCTGGTCTCGAATTCCTGAACTCAGGTAATCCACCCAGCTCGGCCTCCCAAAGTGCTGGGATTCCAGGCACGAGCCACTGTGCCCCGCCTGTAGTAGTCTTTTTGAATAAAGTTTCTCCTTACCTAAGTCTGGAATGTTCTTATTGGACAATCTACTCTTTCAGGGTTCTTTCTCTTTTGCCCTTTGATCTTAACTGCCACTGAAATACATGTTCTCTCCTTTCTTTCTATGGAAATTGTTTAATGATTAAATATATCAGATAAATAAAATAAATGAGAAAGCCTGACTGTCCAATTTGTTTCTTTGAATATTTGAACCAAACCAATTTTTTAACCTTGCAGAAACACTGAGATTGTGTTTACTAACAACTATACCTCAGTATGCAACGTGATTGTGTATGATGAGCTAATACATTTTCACACAGCAAAGATAATAATCTTGAATGCATAACATTAACTTTATGTAATTCACATTTTTTTACTACTTCACTGAGCAAACTATTTGGTTCAGCTGACCAGTTTTTGTAGCAAGACTTTCTCAGTGATGGAAATTCGTTTAAATTCAGAAGCCAGCACTTTAATCTGGATACATTCCTGCCATTTTAGCTATTCCATCAGAATATACTCTTAGATAAAGTTTAAACTCTAAGTCACATTTACTGATAATGTGCTTTTTCTCGTAGACTTCTGTAGTTCAAAGTAGATGTGTTCATCAGCAAAGAAATGGGAAAAAACAATCTTCTTTCATATTGTTATTATGTTCAAATTTTACATTCTTGAAAAAAATTCCCATCCTATCAATTTGTGCCTTTGTCAAGTTGTACTTCAAATACTTAGCTAGCTGTGTGTATTTTCTAAGTTAGCCTTCTATGTCATTTTTCATTTCCTGAGTATGTTGAGCTATAGTGTTATTGAAAAATGATGTCTTTTTTGGTCACATATCCGCCAAACATTTAAGCAACCATCTTTGATGCAGTATTTTAACAATATTTCAGCAGATGCATATATTTCCAGTCTTAGTAGCCTTAAGTTCTATATTAAAATAAATACTAGTATTTATGTGTAAAATATTGACTATCTGCATCTATCAATTTTTTACACAATACTCTTTCTTTAAAAGAATTATGTTGGTTTTGATATTATCTCTTTTGGTTTTTATATAAATGCTACCTAAATTTTGATGGCTTTATTGCTTAGTAAGCCAGTATATCTCCACAAGCTATATATTATAGTTTTAGTACTTCACAATAAATTACGGCTAAAACACTGAACTCGATATATGAAGGAGCACACTTTGAAGCAAAACTACTACAGACTGTACTGGTTATTTATTTTTTTTCTAAGATCACATCCATCATGAACATTTAGTTGATAACAGCAACCACATACAGAAAAAAATATATACTTTTTCTTAACAAAAAAGATTAGTAAAGTTTGTTTTATCATTCATCAGTGTATTCAAGTCAAATGTAAAGAATATAAATTTTGGGCCAGGTGCGGTGGCTCACGCCTGTAATTCCAGCACTTTGGGAGGCCAAGGCGGGTGGACCACGGGGTCAAGAGATTGAGACCATCCTGGCCAATATGGTGAAACCCCGTCTCTACTAAAAAATACAAAGAGTAGCTGGGCGTGGTGGCGCACGCCTGTAGTCCCAGCTACTCGGGAGGCTGAAGCAGGAGAATCGCTTGAACCCGGGAGGCAGAGGTTGCAGTGAGCCGAGATCACGCCACTGCACTCCAGCCTGGTGACAGAGTGAGACTCCGTCTCAAGAAAAAAAAAAGAATATAAATTTTAATTTTCTAATCTAGCTAGTAATGTTGAAACCATAAAAATATCCAGTCTTTATTAAATGTTAATGGATTACTAAAATGAAGTTTATAAACATAAATAAATATTTTTTCAGATTCTTATATACTGTTGGGTTCATTTGGGAAATTAACCTTAAAATATAATTATCTTTTGTGTTTCAGCTGCTCCTGTCTAGTAAGCAACTCATGCTATATGCACTTTAGACATACATAAGACAATATCCCAAAAGATCCACATCCTGTTGAAGGAGGCAAGTTTATTAATCACATGCTTGATTGTTTCGACAATATTAGTGAAAATAGCTCCCCCTAATTTGCAAAGATACATTCCAAGATCCCCAGTGGATGCCTGAAACTGTGGATAGTACTGAACCCTTTATACAGTATTTATATGTGGATATACTGGACAAAAGGATGATCTAAGTCCCGGAAAATATTTCATTATGTTACTCAGAATGGTGTACAATTTTAAACTTATGAATTGTTTATTTCAGGAATTTTTTATTTAATATTTTTGGACCACAGTTGACCATGAGTAACTGAAACTGAGGAAAACGAGACTGTGTACTGTACTCCAGTACCACAAAAATATCTAACATCATTGGGATTACAAGTATGGGCCACCATGCCTTGCAAAATCACCCTTTGAGTTACAATTACATATGGGTTAGTGGAGGCTTCCCCACTTTTTCAGATGTAATAAAAGCACAATAATTGAAACTGGTTGATAGAAATTTTTTTTTCTGAGCTGTTTTCTACACTTTTTTGGATCTTTGTATGATGGTAACATTGTTTTAAGGCAAGAATGATACTGGTGATTGTTTTTCATTATCTGAATATGTTGCTATTTCTTTTGTTGCAAAAAAGTTCACAATTCAAAAGTGTCTGATTTTACTTATAATACAGTAGATGAAACACTTTTTCAAGGTTATACTGAGCTTGTTACTGCAGATACAAACACAGGAAGAAACAACTGGGTGTGTTTCATGCAGTCTTTTTCATGTTTGAGAATGAAACAAAGGTGGGCTTTCACAATTTTTCATGGTATCTCTTAATCAAAATTTAAAAGGTCTTATTCTTACTGCCCCTTCCCTAAGTCTTAAAAGATTGCTAAGACTCCTGTTGGGGCTCAGAAACCACCACCCCAAAATATGACATTTTGAAATGCTGAACAGAAGAAGAAGCCTCAGGGTCTCTCTGACCTTTCACCTCAATAGAATACCTCTTCTTCCCCTTCTCATAACCTGTTTTACCAGGCTCCAAGCCCCCATTTTTTCTGTAACCTCAAGATGGTATATGAGCTTCTGTTACTCATTAAACAGTTGAGTCTTCATTCTGAAGGCTCCCGCGTATACATGTTAAGTAAATTTGTATGCCTTTTCTCTTATTAATTAATCTGTCTCATGTCAGGGATTTTGTAGCAAACCTTTAGGGGGCCAAGAGCCTATGGCACTCACAGTATGGTCCTGTGAACAAGATAAACAAAGCTGCTCTGCTCTTATTAAAGCTACAGTGAAGAGAACTCAGGAACCTGACAAGCCAGCAAAAGGGTAAGGACTTCTTACCAATCAGGCTCCCAGTCTCTCTCTCTCGCTGTGCAATCTAGTTGAGCAGAAGGTAAAAATCACTGTTTTGTCTCAAGGTTTTCATTACTGGGAAAAAAGCGTTTATGTGATCAGTCTTGGGTTGTAGTGACTCTGCTGTACTTTTGGTACTTTGTAGTATGAATGCTCACATTGTTTGATCCTTTACTTATCAGAATTAAATTCTTTTTGTGGTCATTTTCCTTTGTCTTTGTCTTTGTCTTTCTGTGCCATTCTGCCATAAAGAGGAGTACCATAGGGTAGAACACAAGCCTGGAACCCCTAGAAGCCTGCTGGATGAGCCAGTCCTGCAGACCAATCAGCTTTGCAATTATGACTAGACCAGAGTCTGTTAAGACAAACATTTCTGTGGGCCCCTGAAATAAAAGCTGATGAGGTTTTCCTCTCATCTTGGCTTATGTCCTTGAAAACTTGATTTGTGACTAAGTGGGGATACTGTCTTAGTGTATGCCAGCCAGAGGGTATGAGTTTTCAGGGTCAACCCAAGCAGCCATCCTGAAAAGATTGAGCATGCAGGACACTGAGATTTTAAGCCACACACTTTCATTTTGAACGTAAGTTCTTAGGGAAGTTTTGTCTTAAAAGGCACCATCCCTATGAAAATTTTGTCATCTTTACTTTCTTAAGTCTATTTCTGAGAGTAAGTTTTGGGGGATCATGTGGACTGTCTTATGTATGCCATTCCAGGAAATATGGTAAAAACCCTGGAAATTCACTTGGGCTTTACATGACAGGCTTTTGGATTGAGTTGCTGTTGAAATTAAGTGTGCAATTATAAATTCTAATTTACAGTGGCCACAAGGTCCCTTAAATTAGACCAAAATGCTAAATTAGAAAGGATGTTAGCGATGTCTTATTCTAAATATTGATTATAAAAAGCCACAGTCTGTAAGATATTTAAAGAGGCTTATTCTCAGCCAAATATGAGCGACAATGGCCTGAGGCACAATCTTAATTAGAGGTCCTGAGACCATGTGCTTAAGGTGTTTGGGTTATAGCTTGGTTTTATATGTTTTAGGGAGATGTAACCACCCAACAGGTTCATCTTGCCCACTGCCCAGATAGAGTTGCTTTATCAAGTTAGGGGAATTACAATAGAGAAAGTTGAATGGACACAAGGACTGCCTCCTTGAGATAACTGGAGTTATCACTCAAATCAGTCTTTCTGAAGGCATGAATGTTATGGTTTTTATGGACAATTTGGTCAGCAGGGAGCCAGAGAATTGGTGTTGCTGATTAATTGGGGATGAACTCGTAGGGGTGTCCAAAACAGTCCTCGTGCCCCGAGTTGGCCTCTGGGTGGGGCCACAGGATCAGTTGAGTAATGAGTCTGAAGTCCAGGTAGAATCAGTCTGAAAGATACCTCAAAAACAAAGCAAAAGAAAACAATTTTACGTCCTACAAGAGTGATGTTATCTATAGGAGCCATTGGAGAAGTCGCGAATTTTGTGACTTCTGGCCACATGACTCCTGAGCAGTAAGGGATCGTAGAAAGTACACTTACATTTTAGCAGATTTCAGGCTCCTCTCATAATCCTGTTCTTGTGGACTTTCATTAGTCTTATAAATGTGGGTTTCAATTCCTGAGCAAGCTTTGGGGTTAATGTTAGAGACAGACTTGCTTTTAAGTTAAACTAAAAACTAAATTCCTCCCAGTCTTAGCTTGACCTATACCCAGAAGTGATGAATTACATCTTGGAGATAAGAAGCAAGATGGGGCCAACTATGTCAGGTTTCTCTTACTGTCATAATTTTACAAAAGCAGTTTCAGGTCCCTGTGGAGTCATCTGATCATTGGAAATGCAGAAGTCTGAAAACACCTTTCAAAAGGCCAATCTTAGGTTCTACAACCGTGATGTTATTTACAGGAATAATTGAGGAAGTTCCAAATCTTGTGACTTCTGGGACAGTGGCCGCTAATCATTTAACAATGACTATATCTTAACAGAATTCAGGTCACTCTTATAATTCTAACCTTGTGGACTTTATTGCTTTTACAAAGATGATTCAGTTTTGTGAGGGCTATTGTCATTTAAACTATAAACAAAATTTCTCCCAAAATGAACTTGGCCCACACCCAGGAATGACCAAGAGCAGGTTGGAGGTTAAAAGCAAGATGCAGTTGGTTAGATCAAATCACTTAAACTGTCAAAATATTCTCACTGTTATAATTTTTTTCAAAGGTTGTTTCAGATATATAAGATATTAGTCAATACATATGAGGTACACATTTGTTCAGTCCAGAAAGACTGGACAACTCCAAGTGAAGGTTTACAGGTCATGGGTGGGTTCAAAAATATTCTGATTGGCAATTGGTTGAAAGAATTAAGTTATTATCTAAAGACCTGGAATAAATAACAAAGAATGTCTGGGTTAATAAGATAAAGAGTTGTGGAGACCATGGTTCTTATTATGTACATGATGCCTCGTAGATGGCTGTTTTTAGAAACAATAGATGACAAATATTTTCTGTTTTTACCTTTAACTGATGCTAGACTCTGAGTTAATTTCTTCAGGGTTGGGAAGACCTGAATGGGGAAAGATCTAGCTATGTTAATATATGTCATTTATAGATGCACATTGTTACCCACAAAAGGTTTTTCAGGGCCATTTTAAAATGTGACAAAGAAACATATTTTTGAGTAAAATATTTTTCTTTATTTATTTATCTGTCATGGGATGTTATACTAGAGTCAATTGGGAATTCGGTATCTTATTGTTACAAAGAGCCTGTTTTGTCAGTCTTAAGGTCTATTTTTTAGTATTAATGCTGGTCACTTGTGCCTGAGCTTCAAAGGAAGAAGAGTATAAGAAGTTATGTGTAATTCTCCCTTGCCATCGTGGCATGAACTAGTTTTTTCAGATTTCTTAGGGTTCCCTTGGCCATGAGAGGATTCCATTCAGTCACTTGAGGTGCTTCAAATTTTATTTTTGGTTTACATAAACAATTGATAAAAAAAATAATTTTTTTTAAAAGGACACATAATAGTGTCATGCTTAGCCTTTAGAATTCTCTTGTCTAAATTAAGGAACAAAAGTATGACCTAAAAACAGTTAAAATTTTTTGTAAGCTTAAAAGTTCCTTCATCAGTTTCTTTCTGGGAACAGCAATGGTGGCTTTGGTTTGATTTCTGGCCAGGGAATGAGTCCTTTCTGGTTTGATATTTGTGTGCCTTTTGCCATTTATTGATGCTTTTCATTTCCATGGACAGATTTTGATTTCCTATCTTCTGTCTGTGGGGGCATATGGGGCTTTTTGACCTGTGTATGTAGATGATAAGCTGAGAAGCTGATACCCTCAAGAATATGGCACAACAGAATTATGAACTGCATTTTGTTTATGACTAGCAAAACTTTCCTTTCTCTGTGCAATCTTTGGGGTGATTCTGAATTTTATGAGGACTGCTTTGCCTCTCTTTGGAGACTTCACATGTCCTTGTTTAAGTCATAACTCTGGTTAAAGCTTATTAGTTTCATTTGTAGAATACCTTTGGTAAAGAAGTTTAAAATCCACAAATGCCAGCTGTTTGCTCCGGCTAAAATCAGGTAATAAGAGATTAATTAATTAATTTATTTATTTTCACAGAAATCTACAGTTAGAAGTCAATTTAATTAACAGTTGATATCCAAGTATACACACACACACACACACACACGCACACACGAAAAACTACAGACAAATTAAATTTAAAGACTTACAGGAGTTTCATTGAGCAAATTGTATGTTGATTCAATTGTACTGGAGACATTTTCCATTTTTCTAAAGAGAAGTTTGATATGAGCAGTTAGAAGTTGGAATAAGCAATTTCTACTATATATTGCGTTTCTTTTGTGTTTTACAGTTTTCCTCATTTTAAAAAGAAAAGCAAACAAAGAAACAAAAGTTTTTCCTAAAAATATCTGTGAAGGAAAATTCTCCTTACTGGGATAGTCAGGTAACAGTTGGTCAAGACTTTGTAAAGAAATTGGTTTCTGTAAATCCCACTATTAATATGTTCATTCTTCATGAAAATTTCAATGTAGTTGGGGTAGAATCTGATTTAGGAAGCAAAAGTAAGAAGCAGCATTTAATGATTCATGATTTCAGTTTACTAGACTTAAGTTTTGAAGTAAACATTTTCAGGTTCTTTCTACTTCAATAAATAGTATGATTATATGCAAAAAAAAAAAAAAACTATTTGCGAATTGGGCAGCATTCTGAGCCACGGTAGGCTCAGAGACTGTAGCACAGCCACATGGTGAAAGAAGATTTGTGGACAGAAAAGGGAAAGTGACATACAGAAAACAGAAGTGAGGCACAGAAACAGCTGGATTGGTTACAACTCAGCATTTGCCTTATTTGAACATGGTTCAAACAGTTAGCTACATACGGTTGGCCAAAACTCAGTGATTGGCACAGGTGTGGGCTACAGTCTGTTTACACCTCTACTTGTTATAGTTCACAATGTACAGAAAAACCTATATGCAAAACTCAAAATATGTAAGGACACAGCTTTAGGCTAAGCTTGATTTAACAATTCCCCCTTTAGGAAATTTTCTCAATTTTGAGAAATTGACTAAAACTTTAGACAATGATATTACTATCACCATCTTAAATGTACTTATTTGGTCTTGCAACCCACTGGGAAATAGTAAAACAGTGGGTTTTGCAAGGTGGGAACAAGGACTGAGTAGACGGTACCTCCTTGTGCCAGAACATTCTGTTTACAGGAGAAAAACAAAAGCTGGTTTTTTCTAGGACCTATGTGTTCCCTTAAAGTCTTAGTTTGATTATGTCACATTGAGCATAAGCGATTCCATTTTAGTTTGGCTTGGTCTGTTGGGGCCTAGTGCATGAGCTCAGTCCAAAACAATAGCCTCCCATAATTTTGCTTTAAAAAATCCCCCTTTTTGGTCGGGTTCTCACTTATGTGAGAGTGTGACCAAAACTTAGGGTCTTAGTGCCACTCTCAGTTATCATTTCGAGTTTCTGGTGCCAGCATGTCATTCATAGGTTATAGTATCCTCATGGTCACACATTTCTTTCAGTTCTTGCCATTCCAGTTGAAGAGAGACCATTTGACATTGTAGAGATGGCTGCATCTAAACATTTAAAACCTTTGAGAGAACAGCACACCAAGAAGACTACTATTATGACTATTAGGAGAACAATACCAAGAATTTGGAGTATTCTTTTTATCCAGTATCCCCATAATCCAAACCACCTAAAATCAAATAGACCAAAGAATGTGCTAGATAAAGAGTCTGATCGCTTAACTAAGCAGTCTCTTTGTTAATCTCCTACAGATAAATCTCTGTAATACCCAATATTTTCTCCATAGGCCATAAGTGCCAGCAGCTGCACAAATACTTCTGTTTAGCCAGTAAGTAATCTAGAGTAATTCTATTATTTAGCACAACTTTCGCAAGAGTATTTAAAGTCTTTCGTGTAACTATAGCCTTTACAGTAGCACCTGCTGTAGAGCCTATCATGAAGGATACATTGCTAATCGTTGTTTCTTTTACTCTAAACCATGGAAAAATGACCTAACAAATGAAGCCCTTCTAGAAGACTGAAAGCCTTCTGGCAATGTTCTTTTAACTCATGATGTGGGTTAAGAGGAGTGAAACAATGTTTGTTTCTGACTAATTATGAGGCAATTTATGTACCATTAAAGTTTCTCACCTCCATTGGGCCTTCATCTTTCATGTATCAAGGTATAACGTTATCCACGTATAAGGCTGGCTGCAAAATCCTTCACAAATAAAAGTATACCCCGTAAGTGCATACAACAGCCCCCTATTTCACTTCTACTGTTCATAGAGGCATAAGCAAGGGAAAAATATTTGAAGATAACAGTCTCATGATAGTAGAGAAGCCTTGATTCGTGATCACGGAAAAAGCTATTCACATCAAGGATGCCATCTTCTTCTGAAGAGAAACATTCCTTGTTAGCTTTACCTTAAGGGTTCCAATGAGTGTACAGTTCCAAGAATATGGAGGGATCCTTCTCAGTTGTGAGACTATGAACCCAAGGTTCAAGGTCCTGAAGTTTTGTTGCAGTGTGAGTGGCAAGGGCACTCTTTCTCTGATGTTCTCAGAAAATCCAATCTTTGGGTTCTTGATTGTGAAGAAGTTGATTTTCCTCAGTGAACCAGAAAAAGCTCTCTTTACCTGGTAAAAATACACTGTGACATAAGAATTTACTGTTATAACATCAGCCTTCTTGCATGGGAAAGCTTTTATACAACCAGAAAACATGCATTGAAAATGACAATTTAATAAAATCACTCCATAAATATTTAAATGGCCCATCAGGTAGCTGAATGTACCTGAAGCTTTGATTGTCTTCCCAGGAATATGGGTTTGACAAACCAAACATTGGTCATAAACTATTTTATCATTTTATCTTTTCCAGTATGAGTCATTGAATGCAGAACTTTTTTTAAAGGCTCAGGAAAGACTAGGCAGCCATCATGGTTCCCCATGAGCCCATGCTTAACATTGGACTTATGTCCTCTTGAATACCCGCTGTTTCTCCAATTTAGGTGTATAGCACTGATAACTGATGGATTATCATAGGTCATTTGACTTAGACCATGGAGTTCATTCAAATTGTATGTATACACAATTTCAGTATTGTCTGATTTAGCAAGAAGTCCAAATGATACAATTTTAAAGTTATCAGAAACCTGTATTCAAGAGTGCTTTTTGGTGTCCTTTTCATCCTTTCACAAACCTCCTAAAAGACACCATATTTTAGAATTTTGTATGCTTGTGATATTTTTAGAAACTACATCAGCATTAAGCAATTACCTGTGGAAATAACTTTAAATAGTCAAAGTTAGACAAAATTGACAAGGAAATTTGGTTATTTCTGTAGTTTACAATAAATTAACATAACCATAATTATGATTGATAGCATGTTCTCAGACATATTAGAATTTTAGAAATCTCATACAATTTTGGAACATATATGAATGTCGTTCACCGAAATATAACCTGAAGGAGGTTAGACATTATTGTTAACTTTATTCATTGATAGAGGAAAGACTAAGCTTTCCAAACAATCTGTCTCTTGTCTTTCACTTTTTTTTCAGCAGTTTATTCAAAAGTCAGACAAAAATCTTTCATTATCCTCTAATATTACATGAAAATCTTGTTCAAGAGAGAAAGCCAAATTTCATCCTTACATTATTGTACTATTAATGTCAACCCCAATCTTTAATAAAACCTTACAGGCAAATCCATCAATCTTAGTCTGACCATGAGGTGAAATTTTAATAAACTTTTTATAACCCTTTACAAGTTTCTGTAAAGAGCAGATCAGTGCTTTAAGTAAGCCCTGTTGTGCTTTTATTCCAATGTTCAACTTACAGAAGAAACTGAATTATAGCTCTTTAAATTCAGCCAATATGTTCATACGCAGAATCCCTTTTACAATTAATATTTCAGAAACCTTTCATAACTTGCTCAAATCTTTAGCTTTATCCTTTGGAGTTTAAAACAATCCTTTAATCCTCTAAGTAGGCAAAAATGTACATTCTCATGCCTTCTTATAATCTTTTACTAAAAGCACATTGGCTTTCCTTACACATCTTGCATGTAAAACTGTTTTTCACAATGAGAACACTTGGGCACAGGAAGGGGAACATCACACACCGGGGCCTGTTGTGGGGTGGGGGGAGGGGGGAGGGATAGCATTAGGAGATATACCTAATGCTAAATGACGAGTTAATGAGTGCAGCACACCAACATAGCACATGTATACATATGTAACAAACCTGCACGTTGCGCACATGTACCGTAAAACTTAAAGTATAATAAAATAAAAGCTGTTTTTCAGTAGTCTCAATTACATATTACAATGTTACCTCTTAGCAATTTTAATTTTTGGTGAAAAACCTGGTAAGTGATTTTAATTATTTACTAGTTTTGGAGCCTAAAGTGACATACAAAAATGTAGATAAGGCCTGATTCTTTTCAGCATAGTTAGGGGCATGGCTAACTCCATGTCCCCAGGACTTACCTAGCTGTAAAGCAGGCAAGTTGAACAATTTTCAAAAGTGAAAGAAGCAGTTTACAACCTTAAAGCATCTAGCAAACATAGTATCTGACTTGCCTAACTTAGACCAAATGTTTTTATTTTACCAATCATCTTTTTAAAACTGCTTTTATTTTCCAAAGGTTACTAAAGTCACATAAACTAAAAGGCATTACAGTTTTCATTTTTCTTTCAAAATATTTAAGTGCTTATTTTTCTTCAAGCCAATTAATTCGAGCTTTTTTATATGAACATCGCATATACAACACATATACAACTACACAGACAGACAGATGAAGATCCAGAAGTTGTAAGATTTTTTTATTTGCCAGTTTTAAGTTTCTTAATTGGATTACTGGTGTCACAGTGGAGTTCTTCAGGGAACAGGGCCAAGAAAGTCATGCAGTTCCTAGGGCCTAATAAGCAGGCTTCTTTGGAAGACAAAGATCTCCAAAATTAATGGCCCCATTTTTATATCACATCCTGGATTCTCAAAAAGAAGGAAATGCTATGGGAGAAGAAAGTGCAACGCTTTTACCATGCATTTCATTGCATGGCAACCCAAAGCCACTTAGCCCATTTTGCAATCAATCCATCCTTCCACGGCAGTCTTATCACTCAGTGGTTAGTGGCATCTCTCAGTAGGGAGTGGCAATACCTTCATACCATCTAGGTGGCCAAGAGCATGCTTCTCGCCGGGCGCGGTGGCTCACGCTTGTAATCCCAGCACTTTGGGAGGCCGAGGCAGGCGGATCACGAGGTCAGGAGATCGAGATCACGGTGAAACCCCGTCTCTACTAAAAATACAAAAAAATTAGCCAGGCATGGTGGCGGGCGCCTGTAGTCCCAGCTACTCGGAGAGGCTGAGGCAGGAGAATGGCGTGAACCCGGGAGGCGGAGCTTGCAGTGAGCCAAGATCACACCACCCCCCACCCTGGTGGACGAGGCGAGCCCCCGTCTCAAAAAAAAAAAAAAAAAAAAGAGCATGCTTCTCTAATCCACATGTGTAAAGAGCTGAGTATCCCCCTAGCAGCCAATAGCCACTTCTAAAAGTGTATTTTCAACCTAGTTATAATGCAAAGTATTTTCTGATATCCCCAAAACTCAAAACCATGAAATAACACAATGCAAAACAAAACAGAGCTTTAGATTTTGAGACGGATCTATCCACTTCCAATTCCTGGGGTTTCATGAGGAAAACAGAGATTTTTCTCAAAATGAGATCTATGGAGCCTTCTCTGTTTTCCCCAAGGAGTCCCAAGCTATTGGATGTTATATTAGATCCTCTCTTGTGTACACTGAGTAGCAAGAAGACCAAGTGGAGAAAAAAACTCAGTTGACTGAGAAGAAAGTAAATCCTTTTTTCTTCAGAAAAATAAAATCCAAGAAGGAGGAAAAAAAAACATAAAGACGTTTTAAATACACATATAGCTTAGATATCCACTGTTAATTAAGCTGACTTTTAACCACAGTGCTCTATAAGAAACTGTCCCTTTAAATTATTTATTATATTACTTTACCTGGGCCAAATGGCCCATATTTCTGGCTTTTTAAGTTCACCAGAAGTAACCTCACAAGTGAAATAAACTTCAACTAAGGTTCTGACTCAATTACAAGTGTATGAAATATTTTTTAAAAAGTGGTAAACCATTTTTACACAATTTAGAATCTTCAAAGGTAGCTCAGAAAAAAAAAATCAAGAAGGAAAGCTAGAAGTTGTTCTTGGAGGAAAAGAGAATCAACAAATGGTAAAGGTCAAACAGATATCACCCAATAAGTGCTCATTCCCTACGCTAGAATTGAACCTGGACTGCCATTGTAAAATGGCAAAGCCTTAGCTGCTGAATTATAGCATTGGGCAGTTTCCATTGCTCTTCCCAGAAGGAGTCTAAAGCAGTCAATTTTGAACTTGCAAAGGCTTTTATCTACTCAAGGTAATTTTTAGAGCTAACTATGACATGAACCCCAAAATCCTTGTTTCCTAGATGGCAGAAACCAAGAGAAAGTGCTGCCACGTAGTTACAAGGTCAAGCTCCCAAGGTCATAAAACAAGATGGAGACCACATCCAGTTTTTTTGTTTGTTTGTTTCAGGGACCTGCAGCAAAGTTTGTTACTGAACAGTTTTCTGGGTCATCTTGAATAGCAAGCTTATGGGGTCCTAAGCCCGTATTCTATCCTAAGGTACTTTTCTTTATGACAGAACCATACAGAAAGACACACAAAGCACACCAGATATGCTACAGCTTAAGAATAGCCTCAGAATCCTTTATCACATTAATCAAAACTTTACAGAGGAGATAAACAATGATTTGTTTTTATCATTCACTCAACCAGTTTGCACAGAGAGACAGAGGCTGGAAGTCTGACTGGTAAGAAATTCTTACCCTTTTGCCAGCATGCCAAGCTTCTCGCCTCCCCCTCCCTGAGCAGCCACACTATAGCTCTGGAGGCCAAGATGCAACACAAAAGAAAACCTTTTTTTTTTTTCTTTCTATTTCATGAAACCACAGGCAAAACCTCTCAATTTTGTAAGATGCTGTCCAAAGGGTGGCATGGGGTAACCAAATTAACATTTTCAGTTTCGGCCAGAATAAAATACATGCGACAAATTATAAACATTAGCCACTTTGCTTAGCACCCAATATCAAATTGGCAGTGCCCAAACTTGCCCCTAGTTTGGTCCTTTAATGTTTAATCCAACCTCTCACCAGGAGATTTAACGTGTGGTCTCTGGGTAAGATGGCCGCCCTAAGTAATAGAAAAGATAGGAAAGGAAAAGGAGAGAAAGAAAGAAGAGCATTGCCTGTGGTAGGGTGGGGAAGGCAAGGAGCTCAGGGAGGCCAGAGAAAGACCCATCCAATGCAGCAATACTGAATTAAAAGTTCAGGCAGCTGCTTGTCGGTCACGAAGGGATCTTTTCCAGCAGTCACATCTGCTCTCAAGTTTTCCTTTTCTAAGAGAAAAAGTTACCCATTTTCCATGGTCCTATTCATGCCTAATCCTGTCACTCATAGCTGTCAGAAAAAAGTACAAGGCAGATTAATCCAAAGAGAATAGCAGTTAACATCCCGTAGTGCCAAATCTATTTTTACAAAGAGAGACTTTATTGAAGGGAGGCTCTCTAACCCAATTCCATCCTTTACCCATGTGAAATGTACCCCATTACTTAACCTAAGCCAGCCAATTGGTGCTGCAGTCTATTTCCTTTGGATGAGGATAGTAACTAAGCTAAAAGGTTAGTAGATTTTATTTATTTAATCAATTAGTCACTTAAGCTTATTATTTGCCTTTCACAAAGTCTTTAAATAAAAATACTGAAATCTTTTTAGAAGCTTCTGAATATCAAGAGTCATCTCTAGATAGGACTAATTTGGGAGCCCTCATTTCCAAATGCACTTCATTGCAATTTTGTTCATTTGGAACGTTCCACGCTAAGTTAACTTTAGTAAGATTTTGCCATTTCTGTGAGACTTCGGAGCTTCTGGGGCCTAACACTTATGCGTGTATGAGCCAGAAAAAAACTGATCTCTTCAGAAATTAAGGATCCCATTTTTACCTAAGATATTGGCTTTGCTCTCAGATTCCCTTGATTAACATAGCCAATGACTTTTTTTCCTACCTAAGCATGTAATAAAAATGAAACAGGGGGGTAGAACATAAAAATCCCTGTGAATTTTCAAAAGCCAAATATTACACATCCTGAAATATTACCACTTACTACCAGTTTCTTTCTGACCCAGTCAGATGTAAGAGGCCTCTAACTGCAACCAAGCCAGTTACGTACTGGATCTAAGCCAACCCCGGACCCAGGCCAGTTTCTGTCGCAACTTCTAAACCCAGTTTGGATCAGAAATTTGCTCAAAGAAACTTGAACAGCTCAAAACACAAATCTGTAGAGCTCTGAAATCTGAGCGAGAACTTACCATGATCCCCAGCTGCTCCAAGAGATCAATGGACACAAATGGGTTCTCCAGCTACGTCTCTTTGGTCACCCAGCACTCCTAGGGTTTATTAGAAGCTCTACTTGGGAATCTGCTTCTGACACCATCTGGTAAAAGAAAAACTTCACCTGAATTAAATTTTTAAAACATTAATTTTGTAATGAACAGTTCATGAGTCCAGCAGCCTTCTGAGCCAGCGGAGGCTCAGAGACTCCAGTGCAGCCACGCGGTGGAAGAAGATTTACAAACAGAAAAAGAATAGTGACGTACAGAAAATGGAAGTGAGGTACAGAAACAACTGGATTGGTTATAGCTTGGTGTTTGCCTTATTTGAACATGGTTCAAACAGCTGGCTACTTATGGTTGGCCAAAACTCAGTGATTGGCACAGGTGTGGTCTATGGTGTGCTTACACCTCCACTTGCTATAGTTCACAGTGTACAGAAAATAATTTAGGCTGGACTTAAAATATGTAAGGAGGCAACTTTAAGCTAAACTTTATTTAACAACGTAAAAGGCCTTTATACATTTTATCTTTTCAGATCCTGTTTTGGGGAATTTTTTTAATTGACTGAAATTTTTTAAAAATTATGTGCTTGGTCCCTTTGTTCACTTTCTTTCTTGAAAATTGTTCTCTTATTAATATTTATTTTTACTTCACCTATTTATGTTTCCTTTTTACCATCTTTAGTCTCTTTTGCATTGCATTATCTTGTCTCTTTAGCTTTTGGGAGGGGTACTAGAAAATACTTTGTATTATTAAAAAACTTGAACTTGGTATGTATAATGGCTTTATAAGCAGTGATCCAGTTATAAGATAGAGACTAAATTGAAAACGACCTATGTGAATTAAATTGGTCTTTTTATAAAATCTTATGGTAAATTTCTATGATTTTGTGTTACCTTGGAATCCACTTTGAAATCATCCTATAACCCACGCAAACATTTTACAAAGGCTTAAATTCTGTCTCTTTACATGCTTTGAGGTGTGGATTTTCTACTTTGTTTCATCTAAGAGTTGTGCTTTAAAAACACAAAAATTAGGGTTGCCTAGCTAATAATTGTAGGACAATAAAACAAGTAATGAAAAGAGCAAATTAAAAAAACTATTTAAAATTGACAAAGAATATTATAAATTTGTAACACTTGCTTCTGTCTGTGTGTTTTCATGTCTATGTGTTTATACATGTCATGTATATGTGATGCTTCACTATGAGAATACACGAAAGAGCTCTAATTTATTGGCTCAAAGAAAAAAGTAAGTACTTAAATCAAATATTTTACCAAAAACATAGAAACTTTAACTCAAATGCCTTCTAGTTCATGCGACTTTAGCAATCTTTGGTGAATAAAGATTGTTTTAAAATTATTGGTAAAATAAAAATAAATGTCTTCAAAATTTAATATACACATTTGGCCTAAATTGGTCAGGCAGGTCAGATACGGTTTTGCTATTTTAAGGTCATAAACTATTTTTGTGACTTTTTGATAATTCTTTAACTTATCCATCTAAGAGCCATTACATTCTAGGATCTACACAAATTGTCATATAAATGCCTGGGGACATGTGGAGTTGTCCCTGGCCTATTTGTAACTCCTGTCTATGCTGGGAAGGGTCAGGTATTACCTGCAGCTCTGTCTTTTGTCCTGTGCTCTGCATGTGATATACAATTACAATTTCTTACCTCTTAGATTTTTCACTAAAAATAAGAATTACTAAGAGTTAACATTGCGACAAATAAATGCAATTAAAACTACCAAATATAAGAGAAACAATTATGTATCCAAAGCAAATAAAAAAAGTAAGATGTGTTTTGGGTAAAAAGTTTATGAAAATGCATGGGAATATGTTTTTTTAAGGGAAAAAAAGAGGCTTTAAAGGATTATTTTTTAATTGAAGAAATAAAAGAATGATGGTTAAAACTGAATGGATATAGAAACTTAGCAAAGAAAAAATTGGAAAAATTGTAAAAGCTTATAAAGGCTTATGATAATCTTACCTTCTGTTCAAACTGATATTGGATAGATTTGTTTATAAGATTTTATTAAAACTAGGATTAGCATTAATACACTAATGAAAAGGTAGAATATGGTTTTCTCCCTTTGT
>NW_026652282.1:73245960-73274839 GCF_009828535.3 Hylobates moloch
AATATATTTATTTACAGTAGCATCAAAAAGAATACAATACTTTAGCATTCATTTAACAAAATAAGTGTAAAACTTGAACTCTGAAAGCTACATAACACTGTGGAAATAATTTAAAGGTCAAAATATTTGAAAATACATGTCATATTAGAAATCAGAAGATTCAATATTCTTAAACTAACAATAGTTACTAAAATGATCAATGTATTCAATGCAAACCCCATCAAAATTTCTTCTGACTTCACAAAAATTGATAAACTTGTCCTAAACTTCTTATATAAACGCAAACAATTCAGGCTATTCAAAACAATTTTGATAAAGAAGAACAAAGTTGGAGGACTCACATTTCTTGATTTCATGTCTACTACAAAGCTACAGCAGTCAAAGCAGTGTGGTACTGGCAAAAGATCGATTATATATTGATTATAAATAGATTAATAAAATAAAAGTAATAAGAAAAAAATGAACTGTGACATTTATTGTGACTTGATTGTTGGCAAGGGTGCCAAAATAATTCCATGTAGAGAAAATATTCTTTTATCAAATGATACTGGGTAAATTCTATATCTAAAAAAAAGAATAAAGTTGCAATCCTATCTCATAAGAAAAAAAAAGTTGGCTCAAAATATACCATATTCTTAAATACAAGAGCTTAAATAACAAAAATATTACATTAACATATAAGCATATCTTTTTTACCTTAGATGAGGCAATAACTTCTGAAATATGACACCCATAGAACGAGCAACAACAACAACAAAAACAAATAACATATTGACTTTATTTAATTTTTTTTTAATTTGTCCTGCGAAGACACCATCAAGGCAGTGAAAAACAACCCACAGAAGGAAAAATTTACTTCTGATTAAGTACATGTATCTAGAATGTACTCTTGCAACCAAAAAATAAAGAGCTGAATAAACACAATTAAAAATAGGCAAAATATTTGAATAAACATTTATCTGATAAAGGTATTAAATAGTAATTAAGCACATGAGAAAGTGTTCAACATTATTAGCCATCAGGGCAATTAAAATTAAAACCACAGTGAAATATTACTTCATTCCCCAATAAGATGGTTGTAATAAAAAAGATAGACAATAACAGGAATTGTCCTTAATATGACAAAAGTGGAGCCCTCGTATATTGCTAGTGGTAATGTAAAATGGTACAGCTGCTTTGGAAAACAGTTTACAGTTTCTTACAAAGTTAAATTTAGGATTACCACACAACCCAGAAATTTCACTCGTAGGTATATGCCCAAAATAATTAAAAACATATGTCACAAAAAACGTATAAATTGATGTTTATAGCAGTATTATTCATGATAGCTGAAAGGTGAGAACTTTCCAAATTCCAATCAAATGGTGAATGAAGAAATAAATATGGTATATTCATACAATGGAATAATATTCAGCCACAAAAAGAAATGATACATGCTATAATATAGGTGAACCTTGAAAACATTGGACTAAGTTATAGAAACCAGACGCGAAAGGACACTTGTATGATTCCCTTTTGTGATGGTTAATACTGAGTGTCAACTTGATTGGATTGAAGTATACAAAGTATTGATCCTGGATGTGTCGGTGAGGGTGTTGTCAAAGGAGATTAACATTTGAGTCAGTGGGCTGGGAAAGGCAGACCCACTCTAATCTGGGTGGGCACAATCTAATCAGCTGCCAGCACGGCTAGAATATAAGCAGGCAGAAAAATGTGAAAAGAGAGACTGGCCTAGCTTCCCAGCTTACATCTTTCTCCTATGATGGATGCTTCCTGCCCTCAAACATGGGACTCCAAGTTCTTCAGTTTTGGAACTCAGACTGGCTCTTCTTGCTCTTCAGCCTGCACATGACCTATTATGGGACTTTGTGTGAGTTAATACTTAATAAACTCCCCATTATATTTATATTACATATATATTCATATGTATATATCATATATATTTATATTTATCTTGTAACTGATGTAAAGTCCATAAGCAATAATTATAAAACTATATATATCTCTATACCAGTACATTCCATTCTTTCTGTCCCTCTAGAGAACCCCGACTAATACAGATTTTGGTACCAGGAAGTGGTTCTAGAAAAACAGAATATTAAGGATGGAGTCGTTTTCTTGGTTTTGGGGTTTCTGGAGTTGGTTGCTTAATATTAGACCCAACAATGCTAAGGACTCTATTTCTCATAATATGGAGAACACTGATAGTCTTTGGCATGAACTGTTTAGAGAGTTATGCAAAATAAAAGCATAAGACATCTGTAATCCCAGCACTTTGGGAGGTGGAGGCGGGCAGATCACTTGAGGTCAGTAGTTTGAGACCAGCCTGGCCAACATGGCGAAACCCTGTCTCTACTAAAAATACAAAAACATTAGGTGGGCGTGGTGGTGCACACACCTGTAATCCAAGCTACTCGGGAAGCTGAGGCAGGAGAATTGCTTGAACCTGGGAGGCAGAGGTTGCAGTGAGCCAAGATGGCACTATTGTACTCCAGCCTGGGTGACAGAGCGAGACTCTGTCTCATAAATAAAAGTCTTTAATCCAAATAAAAGCAATACAAAACAATATGGCTCTTATCACAATACTAATTGAATTTCATAATATACAAAATCTTTTTACACTATAGCTCCTTTTTCTTTCTCTTTTTGTACTATCTTTGCCTTGTAAATTACATCTTCATAGCTTATTAGCTCATCAAAAGTTTTATAATTGTTGCTGTATGCACTTTACATCAGTTACAAGAACAAAATATATACAGTAAAAATACATTTATGGTACCTTAAATTTATTAAGTTGGTGCAACTTTTAATGGCAACAACCACAATTACTTTTGCACCAAACTAATACCTGTGTACTTACCAACACCAGTCTATTTATTCCTGGGGATTTTAGTTTTTGTCTATTGTCCTTTCATTTCAATCTGAAAGCTTCTATTTAATATTTATTTTAGACAGGTTTGCAAAACACAAATTCTCTGTTGTTTATTTTAAATCTAGAAATATCTTCATTTCTCCCTCAATTTTGAAGTATAGTTTGCTTTATTAAAAAAAATCTGGTTGATAGTCTTTTTCTTACAGCACATTGAATATTTCATTCCTCTCTGTCTTTTGCCCTCCATGATTTTTGATGAGAAGTCAAATGTTAATCTTATGAGGTTCTTTTGTCTATGATAAGTGAGTTTTATCTGGCTGCTTTTAAGATTCTGTATTTGTCTTTGGCTTATGATAATTTGACTGTAATGTATCCAGATGTGAATGGTTTTGTGTTTATCTAATTGCAGTCTTTTTGAGATTTTTGGATGTGAATATTAATATTTCATTTTTGGCAAAAATTTTTGGTAAAAATTTTTGGTCATTATTTCTCCAGATATTTTTCTTAAGTGTTTTCTCCGTCCTGTCCATCAGATTTCCACGTTGCATACTTTGGTATACTTATTCGTGGCCCACATGTCTCTAGGGTTCTGTTTCTTTTTTGTTTGTTTGTTGTCTTTCTGTTTCTTAGACTGGATAATCTCAATTGACTAGTTTTCAAGTTTGATGATTCTGTCTTTTTCAGTTGAAATCCATTGTTGAGCCACTTCAGTGATTTATTTTTCATTTCAATGTTTGTACTATTCAACACCAGCTTATTTATTTTGCTCTTTTATACAATTATTATTTCCTTATTGATATTCTTTATTTAATATACCATTGATCTGCTCTCTTTTGCCATCATTTTCTTTTTACATTTTTTTATACTTATATTAGGTCAACTAAATCTAATAAGTCCAATATCTGGACTTTACCAGTGTCAGTTTCTATTAACTTTTATATTCCCTGCATAGACATCTTATTTTCCTATTTATTTGTATATGTCATATTTTTTGTTGAAAACTGGAAATTTCAAATAATATAAATTGACAAATATTAAAATTATGTTCCCCTACCTCCTTTGAAGTTGTTTTTGTTTTCTTGTTCATTTTTTACATAGTTGCAGTTAATTTTGTGGCATTCCTGTACCAATTCTGTTAAGTTTGTATTCCTTGTTATGTGTTTCCACCAAAGTTTTTCTCTGTTTAGCTTTCTGATCAGCTAATGGTTGAACAGAGGTTTCCTTAAATGACTTGAACAAATATATCATCCAAACTGCTGAGAGTTTCTCTCCATGTGGCAGGACATGCCTTTAATACTTTGGCAGGCAGTTTACAACTCTGCCTTAGTCTGCATTTCTGGTTTGCCTAAAACCTCAAGGTCAACTATAGGTTAAATATTTTAACTTTCTCAGTATTTTTCTGGACATGTTCACAGCTCTTCAATGTGCATAGAATTATACATACCCAGGAATATGTTGGAGCTTTCAAAAGTTCTCTATGGGCATCTTATATCCCAACTCTTTCTTTTAAGATTTTTAGTCAGCCTTGAGTTAGCCCCAGTTCTTTTATTTGTTTGTTTATTTATTTATTTATTTATTTATTTATTTATTTAAGTTTTCTCTCTCTTTATATATTTTATTATAGTTTAAGTTCTGGGATACAAGTGCAGAACATGCAGGTTTGTTACATAGGTACACACGTGCCATGGTGGTTTGCTGCACTCATCAACACATCATCTACATTAGGCATTTCTCATAATGCTATCCCTCCCCTACCTCCCCACTACCCAACAGGCCCCAGTGTGTGATGTTACCCTCTCTGTGTCCACGTGTTCTCATTGTTCAACTCCCACTTATGAGTGAAAACATGCGGTGTTTCGTTTTCTGTTCCTGTGTTAGTTTGCTGAGAATTATAGTTTCCAGCTTCATCCATGTCCCTGCAAAGGACATGAGCTCATCCTTTTTTATGGCTGCATAGTATTCCATGGTGTATATGTGCCACATTTTCTTTATCCACTCCATCATTGATGGACATTTGGGTTGGTTCCAAGTCTTTGCCAGAGCTGCAATAAATATACATGTGCATATGTCTTTATAGTTGAATGGATTATAATCCCTTGGGTATATACCCGGTAATGGGATTGCTGGGTCAAATGGTATTTTTAGATCCTTGAGGAACTGCCACACTGTCTTCCACAATGGTTGAACTAATTTATACACCCACAAACAATGTTAAAGTGCTCCTATTTCTCCACATCCTCTCCAGCATCTGTTGTTTCCTGACTCTTTAATGATCTCTAAAACTCTCAATAAACTAGGTATTGATGGAACATATCTCAAAATAATAAGAGCTATTCATGACAAACCCACAGACAATGTCATACTGAATGAGCAAAAGCTGGAAGCATTCCTTTTGAAAACTGGCACAAGACAAGGATGCCCTCTCTCAACACTCCTGTTCAACATAGTATTGGAAGTTCTAGCCAGGGCAATCAGACAAAAGAAAGAAATAAAGGGTATTCAAATTTTCTCTGTTTGCAGATGACATGATTGTATATTTAGAAAACCCCATTGTCTCAGCCCCAAATCTCCTTAAGCTGATAAGCAACTTCAGCAAAGTCTCAGGATACAAAATCAATGTGCAAAAATCACAAGCATTCCTATACACCACTATTGACAAACAGAGAGCCAAAGCATGAGTGAACTCCCATTCACAGCAGCCCCAGTTCTTAACATCACTTCATTCAGCTGTGACATTGAACAGTTTGGTTTAAAAACAAAAAAATCTGTGGTGACAGGGTGGTTCTCACGAAGTGTTCTCTGAGTAAGGTAAGCTAAAGAAAATGCTTCAGAATGTAGCTTTTCATTGAGCAGCCAGATAAGTCAAACAGTGACAGTTCTCTAGGGATGGGTCTTTTGGGGAGCGCCAAACCCTTTCTGCCTCCTCTCGTGGCTGCTATGCTCTTGTTTTTCACAATTACCAAAGCTGTTCATTTTAGAAACTGCTGGAGAGCTGAGGAGAGATAAATGTAAATAGAGTAAGTTAAAATGCCACAAACTCACTATTCTTACCAAGGTTCAGCTAATTCCTTGAATAAATGTTCCCCATTTCCAAATTTCTGAAAAAGTTGATTTTGACAATTTTATAGTGTTCTAATTACTTTTATTAAGAAACACACTTTCAAAGTATTTACACTGCCATCCCAGAAATGCTTCACTTCAATATAATTTTATTTAAGTGTTTTAGTTATAGTTTTTTATATCCTATATTTTATCATTTCAATTTCTGATATTATTGTGTAGTTAATTCTGTCGTATTTTTTCTGTTGCATCTCAATCATTGTAGCTTTTCATGTATTTGCTGATTTTTATTATTAGCTCATACATTTAAATTTTAAAAACAATTAGAATCATTCCTTCCTAGTGATATTTATAAGGTCACAAATAAATGTCTACCCTCAGTAACTTCTCCTTAGCCCATTCCTTTAGAGTTGCTGCTTTTATGAGTCACTGCTAGTGACTAAATTAATGTTTTGGAAAAATATATTATAGAGAACCCTTGTGAAAATGAGAAAATGATTCATCTTCACGTCCCTGATGAAGCCTGGTCTTTTTTTATTTTTATTTTTATTTTTTTATTTGAGACAGGGTCTCACTTTGTCACCCAGGCTGGACTGCAGTGGAGTGATCTCAGCTCACTCACTGCAGTCTCTGCCTCCTGGGCTCAAGTGAACCTCCCACCTCAGCCTCCTGAGCAGCTGGCATTACAAGTATAAGCTTCCGTGCCCAGTGACGAAGCCTGTTCTTTAATTCATTTTTTTCAATATCCCTTAGCATTAATCAAAGAAGCTGAGAACTATGTGCATGTTCCTTGACATTGTTTACACCTGACAGCACTGATTTCTTTTTTTTGTTTTTTGGTTTGTTTAAGGTTTGTTATGCAGCACTTATTTCTTATAATCTCTTATTTAGACTAATGGTTATTATACATTGCTAATAATTATAATGTACTGAGCAATTTATGTTATTACAAATTTTATTACTAGCGCATCTCTTCCCTCCTGCCATAGTATTTCAGTGGGTTTGATGCAACTGGGCTTATTTGGCATTGCCTCTGAACTCAGGCTAACCTACAGAATCCAGAACAAGCTCCTGGTGTAGTGGATAGTGTCAGTACTTGTATGTTTTGGAAGATAGACTGTTAGTCTACGTCTGTCTCAGAGTGGAACCAGAGGCTCCAGAGATCGATCCTGTATTTCTACACCTACTGAATGCATAGTTAGAATAAAAATACTTGTCAAAAAATAAATAATTCTACATTGGGTACCTGGCCAATCTAGTGAGCATTATTATGGTAGAAAAGTCTAAGTACAAGACCTTGCATCCAACCCTCTCTACTAATATAGTTGACCAAAACAATGTCACATTGCTGAGTGAATTGCAGAGATTAGTATCTTCATGAGAAACTTGGAAGATGCAGGTATAGTGATTCCCATTTTAACTCAATTATTTCACATATATGCAAGACCTCTGAATCTTATAATAGTATAACACACCTGATCAAGTATTGTGTACAATTGCTACTGGACCCTTACAGAAACTAAATTCTTGTCCATGAATTTAATATGACCCTAAGAACTGAACTATCTATAATAAACTGGATGCCATTTCTTATAGCAAACCATAAAGTTACTCATAATGAAGCTCCTGAAGGCACAAGAAAGGTACATGAACAAGTTGCTCAAACTCTCATTATAATACCTATCTTTGCTACATTGTCATATATTCCTTAACACACACCTATGGCTTCATGGGAAGCTCCTTAAAGCCAGTTAAGAAAGAATAAAAATATACAAGCTTGATTTAAAGATAGTTCTGCAGGCAAAACAAGCATCAGCTGAGTTGATTGCTGCAGTATTATGGGCCTTGTGAGGGTGACTCAGAAAGCCAGAGGATGAGAAATTTTCATAGTAAGCAGAACTTTGATCATTACATTTGATTGTTCAACTTTTGGAGCTGGAGAGATACATTCAGAAATATTACTACTTCGTTGGCATTGTCTTATGGTTTGTCTGCGTTTCAAGAGGCTTGTACAACACAGATTGGAGAATTGGTGACAAGGAGGTTTGAGAAAGAGGTAGGATGATAGGAAGAGGATAATGATGTGAGGATGGATGCTGTTGTGAGTTGAACTGTGTGATACCCAGATTCATATGTTGAGGTCTTAATTCCTAGCACCTAGAATATGACCTTATTTGGAAATGAGCTAATCAAGAAAAAGGGAGGTCGTGGGGAGTCCCTAGTCCAACGAGACTGATGTCCTTATTAAATGGGGAAATTTGTATACAGTTGTTCATAGAGAAAACAGAATGTTAAGAGACATAAGGAGATGCCATCACAAGCCAATGAGAAAGGCCAGAAGCAAACAATTCCCTCTCAGCTCTTGCAAGGAAGCAACCCTAATGACAAGTTGATTTTGGACTTCCGGCCTTAATATCTGTAAGACAAAAAATTTATATTATTTATGCTACCCAGTCTGTAGGACTTTGCAACAGTAGCCCTAGCAAACTGATATAGATTCTAGTAATTGGAAGTGTGATGCTTCTGTAACAAATACCTAACAATGTGGAAGTGGCTTTAAACTAGATTACAGGCAGAGTGGTATCAAAATACCAGCTGAAAATATATTACATACATAAACTATCCTCTTTATAATTTGAGAAGATTTCTTCTAATTTAAAATATATAACCTCTCTTAAAAACAATAGCCTATTCTGCTTACAATTCTTTAGTCTGATATCACATTAAAGAAGATTCCTAAATTTTTTCTCCAAATTTGTTCTACAGTAACTGAACATTCATAAATGTATGCATGTAGGTGGCTTCCTTTTAAGAATGCACTGCTCATAAAAGTTTACTTCTAGCTAGGATGGTAATCTTTTGCATTCTTGTTGTTAATGTGTGCGCTTGAGTGTGTATTTGTCATAAACTAATTTTCCTTAATCACCAGGATATTTTTTGGCTTCCATAATTGTCATCTCAATTTGTAAGGAAACTTTTTATTTTTCTATTGTGTATTTGAAAACGTTTTATACTGACTAATGCATGTTATGTAGCATTAAGAAACCATGGTATAACATTTGAAGAGTTGTGAAACAATAATCCTGTATTTAAAAAAGTCCCTTTGGCACATGTTAGTGTTATGAAAAGGTACACAAAAACTAATAAGGTTTCCTGGCATGCTTCATTGCAGGGTTATACAGTAGGGAGAGGAAAAGCTCAGAAGAGATCATAAGGAAATTGGAAATTTATGCAGCTTCTAAGAGAGGGCAAGTCGTGGTTTGAATTAATGTTGTACGCACTATTGATTAAAGAGAGAGGATTTTCTTATTGAAAGAACAGAATTAAATACAAATATTGAAGTTATTTGGACAAAAAATCTCATTGAACCTTTCAATAGCTGTGTCAATCTATGTCTTTTTTGTCAATGTATGTATTTTTAAAATTGCCTGTGTGACAAGAAAATAATCAAATTTTTTGAACTTTGTTCTTACTACTTTAAAAATAATTTAGATATGTAACCCTTTAATGGTCATATTTCGATCTTTGGTCTCTCACTTAATATTATATTGTATTTTCTAATCTATAGCTAATAAGAATAGGATATTGTAAACTCCAATTAAAATATATTAACCAGGCACAGTGCGGTGGCTCACATCTGTAATTCCAGCACTCTGAGAGGCTGAGATGGGAGGATCGCTTGAACGTAGGAGTTCTAGACCATCCAGGCCAACATATGGCAAAACTGCCTCTCTACAAAAAACAAATAAATAAATAAAAATTAGGCAGGCATGGTCGTTTGCACCCATAGTCCTAGCTACTCAGGTGCACACCACCAAGCCTAATTTTATTATTTTATTATTTTTTTAATTTTTTTCAAATGAAGTCTCACTCTGTCACCCAGGCTGGAGTGCAATGGAACGATCTTGGCTCACTGCAGCCTCCACCTCCCAAGTTCAAGCGATTTTCCTGCCTCAGCCTCCAGAGTAGCTGGGATTATAGGTGTGTGACACCACACCTGGCTAATTTTTTTTTGTATTTTTAGTAGAGACAGGGTTTCACCATGTTGGCCAGGCTGGTCTCAAAGTGCTGACCTCAAGTGATATGCCTGCCTCTGCCTCTCAAAGTGCTGGGACTACAGGCAAGAGTCACTGCGCCAGGCCACTAATTTTTTATGTGTATGTGGAGAGACCGTTTTGTCACTCAGGAGGCTGAAATGGGAGGATATTTTGAGCCCAGGAACTTGAGGCTGTGGTGAGCCATGATTGCACCAGTGCACTCCAGCCTGGGCGACAGAGAGACACTGTCCTGAATAAAAAATAAAATAAAATAAACAGGTAAAAATATTGTTCAGCATTCTACAATTGAGGTTGTTCCATTTAGGACTATATGTGCTATATGCAGACAGGTTTAAATTTTTAAATATACAAATATTTTAGCTAGTGCTGTTTGAACTTTTTCACTAAAGGGCAATGTATTTTTGAATAATAATTTTAAATAGTTTTAGAGAAAAAGAGCTTGATTAGTTCATCCATTAATCACAAAATATCCACTGGCAGTGTAGTTTATGTGTAATGTTTTGCTTTGCTTTATATTTCCATACTATATAAAAGAACAATAAAGTAGTATGGAAAACTTGAAAACAAATGATTCATAATAAAAAAATTAAAATTTTCAGATGGATTAGAAGTTCTTGAAAATGAAGTCCCAGAATGGAATTCTGTCATTTTTACAAAAAAGTAGAAAATATGATAGGGAAGATAAGAGCCTAAAAAATATTTTCAGTAATTACAATATTTGACAACTAAGCTTTAGAAAAAGAAAGCGGGAAACACAATGGAAGTAGTTATGAAAACAGTAACAGATGTGGGCCCTCTAAATTGAAGGATGTCCTGGTTGCTCCGAGTGAAAAAGACCATTGGAGAGAAATAAGCAGATTGGGTAAAAGAAAAAAATGTACTAATGCGTACAAATTGTAAAATTATAAAATTGTGTAAGACTAAGGCATAAAAAGACAGTTCTAAAACTTCCAAAATTTACTGGGGAAGAGTATGTGTGTGTGAACATACATTTAAAAGACTTACCTTACAGTGGAGCAATCTATTTTACACTGTGGTAATAAACTATGTCCTAGTCTCAGTAGCTTAACAAAACTACTGTTCATATTTCTCTCAAGCAAAGTCCACTGTAGTTTCTTAGATGCTCTCCAGGGCAGTTGCCCTCAATGAAGTCACAGAAAATTTGGGGCAGCTATGATCTTATAGCACTATCGTCTAAACTTGCAGTCTCATATAATCTTCATAGCAGGCACAGAGAGCACAAATTGGCTCCTCCATGCTTCAGTTTGTAACTGACAGTTTATTTCTACTTACATTCTCTGAACCAGAACCTATATAGTTTCTGCATACTCCAAAGAAGTTGAGAATATGGGTGACCAAAAAGGATATTTGCAAAGTATTACCATTCCCTGCTTTCTGGGAGACTTATTTCCTCATCCACTCTATCTAACTATTTTAAAACTTTTATAAATCAAAAACATTTTTCAAAATATCTGAGAGCCCTCTTTCAATTCTCTGATTGTTTCTCTTTAAAGCAACTTGTTCTTGTCTCTTATGGAGATTGGATTGCATGGATTTGGAACTTGAAAATTTATGGATGACAGAATATCTACTTTTTTTTCATGAAAAGCCAATTCTCACAATACCTGTCTTAGATTGTCTAACAGAATGATTCAATTTATCTTGGAATAAATATAATACACATGAAAAGTCTCTATATGGTGAACGGTAGAACTTTTCTAAATATATAAAAGAACACATGAAAGCCAATTCTCACAATACCTGCCTTAGATTTTCTAACAGAATAATTCATCTTGGAATAAATATAATACACATGAAAAGTCTATATATGGTGAACTGTAGAACTGTTTTAAGTATATAAAAGAACACCTAAATGCAAAGACCATATATCTAGATTGAAAGATTAAATGTAGTCAATGTATCAATTCTCCCAAAATGAAAAGAAATAATTCAGTGTAATTCAAATTTAAATTCTGCCATGTGTTTTAAAAAACATAAAAAGTCAATTCTAAAATATATTTTGAAAGAAAAATCACAATATTAGCTAAGAAAATTAAAGAGAAAAATAATTGGGTAATTTGTATTTAAAATGATGTTTCACGGTACTTTTAATTTGCAATTCTCTAATAGATGAGAATAATTGTATTTTCATAAGTTTATTGAATATTGGATTATCCTTTTCCTTTAATTTTCTGCTCATCTGACCATGTTGATTATATACGTATTAATTTTATTTAAATATAATGTAAATATATACTTATTGATTACATTGTATATTTATTTTATTTAATCTTGCTGTCATCTTTTTTATTTAATTTCTTTAGATATAGTTTAATACTTCTTTTGGTAAGTTTTTTTAATTGATGAGATAAACTTTATTAAGAATTTATGCTCATCCAAAAATACTAAGAGAATAAATAGTGAAGCCATAGGGTGGGAGAAGGAATTGTAATACGTGTATCCCCTAAAGAATTCACATTTTTAATATACAATAGGCATATTGATTAGGAAAACATAGACAACTCAGTAAATGACAAAAACTTGAACCGATATTTCACAAAGATGTCCAAGTGGACAGTGAGCATAAGAATAGGCCTTCAGTATCAAATCTTCAGGACATTGCAAATTAAGTTCTATCTAAAAAATACAACATGAACACTCCTACAATGTCTAAAATTAAAACAGAATAATAGATAACTGATTTTTGAAGTGGATACTGGGTCACTAATTTCTCACATTTCCTTCTTTTTTATTATATGTATTTAAAGCTGCAAGATTTTCCTCTAAACTGGTCTGAAATGCATCTTAAAACTCTCACTGTCATTCGGTAGCAAACATATTCTAATTTATATTATTGCTTTTGTCTCCCAGCACTTAAGATTCTTTCCTTCATCTTGACTTTAGATAACCTGTTGACTATGTGCCTAGGAGGTGATATTTTTGTGATAAATTTCCCAGGAATTCTTTGAGCTTCTTGTGTTTGGCTGTCTAGACCTCTTGAAGGCCAGGGGAGTTTTCCTCAAGTATTTCCTCAAATAAGTTTTTCAAACTTTGAGATTTCTCTTTTTCCTCAGGAACACCAATTATTCTTAGGTTCAGACATTTAACATAATCCCAAACCTCTTGGAGACATTGTTCTGGTTCTTTTTTCTTTGTCTTTGTCGAGTTAGGAGAATTCAAAAGCCTGTCTTCAAGCTCCTTTTTCTACTTGTTCTACTGAATGATTTAAACTTTATACTGCATTTTGTATTTCTCTAAGTGTATCTTTTATTTCCAAAAATTGTGATTTTTTTATAACATCTATTTCCGTGGAGAAGTTCTCATCCATATTCTGTTTTTTGTCTGTCTGTTTGTTTGTTTGTTTAAGTTAGTGTTCACCTTTCTCTGGTATCTCCTTGAGTAGCTTAATAACCAACCTTCTGAATTCTTTATCTGGCAATTCAGATTTCTTCTTGGTTTGGAACAATTGCAGGGGAGCTAGTGTGATATGTTGAAGGTGTTATAGAACACTGCTTTGTGATAGTACCAGAATTACTTTTCTGTTTCTTCTCGTTTGGGTAGACTATTTCTTATAATTGTTCTTGAATTTATTTTTGATCAGACTATGGTTTTTGTTTGTAGTGGTGTTGTTTTTTCCTTTTTTTTTTTTTTTTTTGCGATCTCGGCTCACTGCAAGCTCCGACTCTCAGGTTCATGCCATTCTCCTGCCTCAGCCTCCCGGTAGCTGGGACTACAGGCGCCCGCCAGCACGCCCGGCTAATTTTTTGTATTTTTAGTACAGACAGAGTTTCACAGTGTTAACCAGGATGGTCTCAATCTCCTGACCTCGTGATCTGCCCACCTCGGTCTCCCAAATTTCTGGGATTACAGGAGTGAGCCACCTCGCCTGGCCCTGTTTTTCCCTCTTAAGAATCAGGCTTTAATATCTATTTTAGCTTAATTTGATTCTTGGTGCTTGTAGACATGAAGATTCTTTTGTCCCACGGGGTAATCCCTTGATGTGGTACTTCCCTCTATCCCCTAGTTATGGGGGCTTCCTGGGAGCCAGACTACTGTGATTGTTATTGCTCTTCTGAGTCTAGCTACCCAGCAGTGCCACCAAGCTCCAGCTGGTGTTGGGTAATGGCTGCAAAGAGTCCTGTGATGTGGTGTGTCTTCAGGTTTTTCAGCTGTGAATACCAGGACCTGATCTGGTGGTAGTAGCAGGGGAGTGAAATAGATTCCATGAGAATTTTTGATCATAGATACATTTAGGGTGCTGGCTTTCTCAAATGCTGGTTATGTCAGCAGTCAGTGAAGTTGTCACACGGACAGACTCAGGGCTGCTTGTTAGCCAGTATGTTTCAGGCGTGGTATTAATGGTCATTTCTCCTTCCTTGGAGCAGGGTTGTTCTGTCATGAGTTGCTGTAAAGGCCTGAGTTGGTTGGCCTCCAGCCAAACAGTGGCAGTTGTAAGAGAGCACCAGCTGTGGTGGGATATAAGCTTGCCCTAGGTTGGCCAGGGAAGGTATTCTGGTTACTCAGGCAATGGGCAGGGTCATAAAGCAACCAAGACTGTACGTCTTTTGTGTTTGGCTACCAGGGCTGGTAGAAAAATACCATCGGGTTGGGGCAAGATTAAGTGGGTCTTGCCTCAAACTCTCCTTTGCCAGGGCTTGCTGTGCCCACCGTGGGGGATGGGGGTGGTTCTCAGGCCAATGAAGTTATGTCCTAGAGGGGAGTGTGGCTGCCTCTGCTTAGCAATATTGTTTGTCAGGGAAGTGGGAGCTAGTCAGTAGCAAAGACTTCACCCACCTCCCATGCAGTTGGCAGGGCCGGTCTGGCTTCCACAGTGCCCTGGTCTCCACTAAAACTGCTGGGTTTAAATCCAGACAGCTTGCTGATGCAGAACTCAGACCTTTTCCCAGGCCATAAGACTGAACTGATCAAGCAAGCTCAGCTTTCCAGCCTTGCCCCTAACTTCCTGGCCACAATACTGGCTGTGGCTCTTGTCCTCATATGTGTCGCAGTTCTTGTTTTCCCCCCATATTCTGCTCAAAAAAGTTAGTTCCCATTCAAAATCATTGCAAAATTCAGTTGGAAGCTTCTGACACCTTGTGACCCCTCCGTAATTTTGCTGGATGCCTTTCCTGAGGGCCTCTGTGAGATGTAGTCAAAGATGGCTTCCCTGTGCTCCAGCTGGAGAATGGGAGTACCCATAAGGCTCTTCCCACTGTTGCTTTTACTTTTATATTTTCCATGGCTCCCTAAATCCATTCCAGCTCTAGGTAAGGTTAAATCCTTCTCCTGTGATCTGCATTTTTAGATTCCCCAGTGGGATGGTGTGTTTGGAAGCAGGTTTTTCCTCTCTCACACTTTGATAACTCACAGTTTTTTGCCTATCTCATGCCACTTCTTTCAAAGGATCTGTGAATTCTTTCTGTTTTCATGGTACGGTCCTGCAATGGTTCTTGCAGCAAAAATTCTCAGTGTGAGTCTTCACACACTGTTTTGTCAGTCCAAATGGGAGCTGCATGTTAGCCCTGTCTTCTGTCTGCCATTTTCTCCCACCTCTGCATGTGTTTTAATTCTACATAAATTAAAAATACTGCAAGAAATTATAAATGTTGTCCTGTATGCTAATATTTGTTATAATTTATCCGTGAATTTTCCCTAGTATTTTATTTTTTTTTTCTAAATTGGTGTGCCTTTTCTCTGGCATCATTTTGCTTCTGTATAAACTCATTAATATCCTTTTTAATATGGTTCTATAATCTACAACTCTTTTTCCTTTTAATTTATGAATCTAAAAACATTTTATAGCCCTTCACCTGTTAAAAATATTTGTATTGACTGTATAGTTAATACTTAGCAGTATTTTCCAACATTTTATATGCCTTTATCTTCCAGGTTCCAAATTTCAGTTAAAGCATTAACTGTCTGTCTCATTGTTACTTCTGTGAATAGAAAGTATCTTTTTCCAGGATGCTTTATATATGTTTCTTTTTCTCACTGTTTTTCGACCCAGTAACTTTGATTATGACTGGGTAATGTTATTGAAGTTATTTTGCTTGGAGCTTCCTGGGTTTCATAAATATGTGGTGTGATGTTTTATGCCACTTTTGGAATATTATCTCGTCGAATACTATTTTTGTAATAATACTTGTGTTAGTCTTTTCTACCATGTTATTCGTGTACACTTTTGTCTGTTTTCTGTTTTTTTCTCTCCCTGCTTTAGTCTGTATAGTTTCCACTATTTCTTCAACTCAATAGTCTTCACTTCAACTTTACCCACTCTACTCTTCTTTTAAACAGTTTTATTGAAGTATAATCAATATATAAACAACTGCACATATTTAATGCATACATGTGGATAGATTTAGACATATGCAAACACCCATGATACCATTAACACAATCAAGGTAATAAACTAAATCTACTCTTAAATACGTACATTGAGTTCTGAATTTCAGTTGCTGTGTTTTTGTTTCTCTTTTATGCTTTTCACTTCATTTTGTTTTTACATTCAGTTCCTCTATTATTAATGCTATTTTCTTGAAAATAATAATTATAGTTATTTTAGAGTTTCTGTCTAATAAATTTAATACCTGAATCACTTTTGGATCAATTATATTGTCATCATCCATCTTGTTTCTTGAAATATACATTCACTTTTATTTGACTATTGTATAATATTTTGAAAATTTGAGGCTCTGGTATGTTACTATCTAGCTCTAGAAAAAATTAGACTTTTATTTTTGCAGGCATGATTAAGATAATTAAAGAAAAGTCTCTTTATTCAATCAGGAATTCAGGTAATTTTACTCTGGATCTCAATCACTGTGCATTCTTCTTTACTTCTAGTCTGCCATTAACACAAGAAAAATCCCATTAAGTGTCAATTGAAGACTTGTTGTGTGTGCCACGTTCCCAACAATAATAATGATGAAAACTTTAATCATTATCTCATTTTGTAGAAGAAACTTTCCAGTTAGTTAATCAACCTCTCCTCCTCAGGCTTCTTACAAACAAATAACACCTAAAATGGATACCTGAGGCCTCATCATTGTCCCCTTATTAATGTGGGACATATGGAGACCGGGCAGTGTAGTTTTAGGCCAGTTTCAGTTTATGCTGTGTTCACTGGATCCATGGACCAATCTAGTGTTTATTTTCCTTAGTCTCCAAATACATAATTAGATTGAATATACTTGGTAGTTAACAGAAACTTTATTTTGGGTTTTTGAAGTATGTGTAAGAACTATTATAATAAAAAGATTAAGTGAAAATTTCTGACAACCTTCACCTCAGCCAAAATAATAAATTGTAAACAATATCACATAAAAGAGGTTAATAGGTTAGTGCCATGTTTAAACACGTTATGAACATAGAAATTGTATTCATTATTATATACCCATTTAGTTTACCAGTTTGGCTCTTATGGAAATTAGATGAAATTTGGCAGATCATAGTGAATTAGCACAAACTCAAATAGAAATTAATTCCCTTTGCAGCTGCTATGTTATATGTATATTTACTAGAGAAGATCCTCACAGCTTCAGACACATGACATTTACCTTTTAATCTGGCATAAACAAATGTCCTTTTCCATCCACAAAAGAATAAAGGTCAAAAGCAGAAGAATAATATTCATGTAGAATGAAAAGACAACACATAATTATGCATTTGCTTTAGGGTTTTTTAAAATATTTGTTACATTCTGATGTTGGTGGGATACAACACAATGACCATCTGGAGAGAAGAAAGGCAGAATTCCTTCTTACTTAAAGTTCCAAAAAAGAGAAGGCTGCCACGCAGGGCCACAAACTGAGTTACACTCAGGGAAAGAGTTACAGAGCTGGCACTATAGGAGATGGCCTATGTATGGCAAGCAATGAATAGTTAGCTAGGATTTGGGAGCTATTTTGGGGTTAATTTTTTAAAAATAATTCTGTGAGCCTAATGAAAAAAAGACTGTATTAGTCCATTCACACATTGCTATAAAAAAACTATCCGAGACTGGGTAATTTATAAAGAAAAAATGAATAATTGACTGACAGTTTTGCAGGCTGTACAGGAGGCATGGCTGGGGAAGCCTCAGAAAACTTACAATCACGGCAGAAGGCAAAGAGGAAGCCAGCATGTCTTACATAGTCGGAGCAGGAGGAAGAGAGCAAAGGGAGAAGTGATACACGCTTTAAACAACCAGTCTTGTGAGAACTCTATTATGAGACAGCACTAGTGGGATGATGCTAAACCATTATAAACCACCCACATGATCTAATAACCTCCCACCAGGCCCCACCTCCAACACTTGAGATCACATTTAAAAATGAGATTTGTGTGGAGACACAGATCCAAACCATATCGTTCTGCCTCTGGCCTTTCCCAAAGCTCATGTCCTTCTCATAGTTCAATATACAATCATACCTTCACAACAGTCCCCCAAAGTCTTACCTCATTCCAGCATTAAACCAAAAGTCCAAGTCCAAAGTCTTATCAGAGACATGGCAAGTCCCTTCTGCCTGTGAGCCTGTAAAATCAAAAACAAGTTAGTTACTTGCAAGATACAATGAGGGTAAATGAATTGGTTAAATGATCCCATTCTACATGGGAGAAATTAGCCAAAACAAAGGGGCTACAAGCCCCATGCAAGTCCAAATCCAGCACAGTCATCATTAAACCATAAAGTTCCAAAATAATATCCTTCAACTCCATGTCCCACATCCAGGCCATATTTATGCAAGGGGTGGGCTCCTAACACCTTAGGCAGCTCTACCCCTGTGGCTCTGAACAGTGCAGCCCTCACAGGTTCTTTCATGGGCTGGTGTTGAGTGCCTGCAGCATTTACGGGTGCACAGTGAAAGTGTCGGTTGATCCACCATTCTGGGGTCTGGAGAATAGTGGTCCTCTTCTCATGGCTCCACTAGGAAGTGCCTCAGTGGGGACACTGTGTGGGAGCTCCAACCCCACATTTCCCCCTCTGCACTGTCCTAGTAGAGGTTCTCCATGAGGGCTTCACCCCTGCAACACACGTCTGCCTGGACATCCAAGCATTTTCATACACCCTCTGAAATCTAGGTAAGGGCTCCAAAACCTCAACTCTTGCCTTCTGTGCACCTCCAGGCCCAACACCATGTGGAAGCTGCCAAGTTGGAGCTTGCACTTTCTGAAGCAACAGCCCAAGCTGTACCTTGCCCCTTTTTAGCCACAGCTAGAGCTGCAGTGGCTGGGAGGAAGGATGCCATTTCTTCAGGCTGCACAGAGCAGTGAGGCCCTGGGCCTGGCCCACAAAACTATTTTTTCCCTCCTACTCCTCTGGGCCTGTGATAGGAGGGGCTGCCATAAAAGTCTCTGAAATACCTTGGAGGAATTTTCCCATCGTCTTGGCTATTAATATTTGTCTCTCCTTTACTTATTTTTTTGTTTGTTTCTTTGTTTTTTAATCATTAAGAGTTTTTGTACAAAAAGTGATGGTTTTTTTTCTTCATTTTAAAACACCAGGGTGTGGGGGAGGGATGCAAACAAATAACAAAAAAGATGCTTTTGTAACATTATTTTCCCTGTTTAGAAAGAAAAAAATCACTCCAATAGTATTGAAAAGTCCAAAGATCAAAGTTTCATTTTCCTTTCCTAAGGCTTATAAAAGGCCCCCTGCCTGTTGATTCCATCCCTCTTTTGTGTCCAGTGGAGACCTGTTACTCTTCAGTGGCCCAGGGGTTCACTATTAAAGAAAGATCAGCCCAGGTTTCTGGGCACATGGCCTAAACAGGAAGATGGAAGCATCAGAGGATTAAAAACCTTTCCCCACAGAAATGTGGGCAAGAAGACACTTCCCTGAGCCAGCAGAAGGGACAGGTGCAGCAGCATTCCACACCCAGCACAGAGGACAGCAGAGCCCTCGATGTCCCACTTCTGCTTCCGTTCCCTTTCTAGATTGAAAATAAGGTCAAAACCACATACCCGTGGAGAAAGTGCGACATATGTTTAGAAATACTGGTATAGGGAACCAGGAGTAAGAAAAGCTTTACCAGCTTTTACTACAAATGGATGAGAGACATCAGGATCCCACCACCGCAAGGTAAAGTGACTTCCCTTTTCTGGAACCCCTGTGGCACAGGAGTTCCAATTTTCCTTTCCAACGGACTGGATTTCTGGATAGGCATTTTGGCTGTATGTGGACAGATAAGACCACAATCCTTAGCCCAATCCCAGCTATACAGTCACCCCAATTTCCACAAGTCATGTGATGGTACCGTATAATCCTGTAATTGGGAACTTTCACATTTTTCCTGTCCTAATCCCAGAGGTGGGAGAAGCAAGTCTAGAACATCTCCAGGCTCAGACTAAATGAGAGTACTTGGACTGCAACCAAGTAATCACTGCAAAGTAGTTCCAAGCAGCAAGAAATACCAGATTCTCATGGAGACTACTATAAGGTACAGAATAACAACATGAAAGCAATCAAACCTGTATAAATAACGTTTCTTGGCATTTTTTTAAATTAAAGAAATCCAGTGTCTCAAAAACTTGTGAAAATGTGTTTAAAAAACAAAGGGCCAGTGAGCCTGCCACACCATTTTGCCCATATGCCTATTGTACCTTCTGATGTCAAGAGACAGTGCAAAAGCCTCTATTTTCACAGGCCCTATTATATTAACTCTGACTTACAACTGTACCTCTCTAGAGAAAAAACAGAAAATAAGGAACAAAGGGAAGGCAGTTTTACTAGTGAGAAGATGCAAATCAAAAGCAAAACTGGAAAGCAAGAGCAATAGTAAGGGTGAGATGAGGGACTGGAGTTGAGACTGCTTGAGAAATCTGGCTGTGTAGCTTTGGTTTGGGGGACTGAGGAAGAGGCTGGACATATAAAGTGCAATCTACATTGGTAATAAATGGTCATCCCTTTCATCTGACTCCTCCCCCAGCTGGTCATCCCCCACACCACGACATGCTGCAGGCACATTTCGAGGTTTAGAATGGCAGACGAAGTCACACCCATCTGCTACCAGATTGCCAAGATCCTGCCAGAAGGCTAAGTGGGGAAACTGCTCCATTCCTTTGGCTCCCACCACCAGTCGCTGGTATAGGAAACCCCCAACAACATAAACAGCAACCAGTGATGCAAACGTGACAAGTAAGATAGAACCCACACTGAGGTGGGAGCTCTCTGGGGAACAGGCCAGGCTGCTGTCCATCTCAAAGAGGTAGAAACAATCTTGGACTTTGCCACGCTCCTCTGACACAGGATTAAAATTGTCCACTAGGGTGCGTCAATTGCAGGAGATCATCACCACTGCAGGACGCTGCTCCTTGCCACAGTGGTTGTCATATTCATCACCCCCTTTATAGATCAGCATGATCCAATTACTTCCGTTGAAGATGTGAGTCTCGTTCAGTCTCCCTACCACTGTCTCCTTCCCATTACTTTTGTTGATTTGCACCAGGCCTGCCCCAGAAGTGTGGTTGCCAGCTTCCCGGCACACCCTGAAGATGTACATGTATGTGTCTGAACCCTGGCCCACAGTGCTCTCAAAGCTTTTATTAAACAGTAGTTTCAGCCTCTTCACTAGAGCCAACTCTTTCTCTGACTCTTTACCCTTTTCTCCTACCAAGTCGCAGGTTGTTTCTTCTGTCTGCCAGGATTCTCTCACTGCCACAGCCAGGAGTAGTAGCAGTAGCAGTCCAGTCCTCCAGCAGCTGTAGAAAGGGAACATTGTGTCGTGAGAAACTGGAGCAGCCAAAGCTCAGAATCCCCAGTGAATACCCTTCTGGGGATGGGAGACGGGGCCAGCTAGGGGCCGGCCGCAGACCCCGGTCCCAGAGCTAGTTTCAGAGGCCAGCGTTCCCCCTAGCGCCTCGCTGTGCCCCACTCTGGGAACCGGAAACCTCTCTCCTTTACTTATGCGAATTTCTGCAGCTGGCTTGAATTTCTCCCTGAAAAATATTTTGTTGTTGTTGTTGTTTTCGTTTTTTTTTTCTACAACATTGGTAGACTGCAAATTTTCCAAGCTTTTACACTCTGCTTCCCTTTTAAATACAAGTTCCTGTTTTAGATAGTCCCTTTGTTTGTGCAAATGTGTGTAGGCTTGCATCTCACTTTATGCAGAGCTGGAAAATATTACCCTTTCACTGGATCCTTTGCCAACACAAAGAAAAATGTGACCCAGTTACTTATTTAAGGTATAAAGTATACTGTGTAGATAACTGGCATGCTTTTAAATAAACATGTAAATAATTTCAGTTTGGCGGTTGTATTCATATATACAGAGAAAATACTATGCCATTCTTTTTTGGCTTTCTTTTTCGATACTCTGGGAAGTCTACAGTAAATCTAACATCTCTTGTAAATATCTGTCTTTTCTCTTTGGTTGTTTTTAAGTTCACTATATTAATAATGTTCTGAAATTTTGCTACAAAGATGTGGATTTTTTTTTTTTTGCTATTTATCTTGTTTAGATTTTACTATGTTTCTGAGTCTTACAATAGATGTCTTTCATCATTCTGGCATTTTTAAATAAATAATATTTTCCAATATCTACTCTTGTCATTGAAATACTATTAAACATATGTTGGACGTTTTCATTCTGCCACCCTTGTCTCTCAGTTGTCTTTCATATCTCTTTTAACGTCTTCTGAGTAATATTTTTCAGATCCAACTTTCAGTTTACTAGTTATTTCATTGAATGTGATATGGTGTTTACCCGATCTGTTGAGTTTTTACTTTTAGTTATTTTATTATTCATTTCACAAGATTATATTGTATCTTAAAAAGTATTTTAAAAATTCTCTCTTTTTTTGAAGATGGTTGTTCTTGATTCATTATGTTGAATTTAATTATTTTAATTATTTTTTTTTTTTGACGGAGTCTTGCTCTGTCACCAGGCTGTAATGCAGTGGCACAATCTCGGCTCACTGCAACCTCCACCTCCCGGGTTCAATTGATTCCCTTGCCTCAGCTTCCCAAGTAGCTTGGACTACAAGTGTGCACCACCACACCCGACTACTTTTTTGTGTTTTAGTAGAGACGGGGTTTCATCATGTTGGCCAAGATGGCCTCGATCTCCTGACCTCGTGTTCCACACACCTCAGCCTCCCAAAGTGTTGGGATTACAGGCATTAGCCACTGTGCCTAGCCTTAAATATGTATTTTTAATCTCTGCAACTTGTTCTATCATAGAAAATTATGACAGTTTATTTTTATAATAGATTTTCTCATTTTTGCTGTAAATGTTGGATTTGAAACACTCTTAACTAATATTTTATATGCAATAATTTTGTTCTGACTGCATAAGAGAGCTTTTACTGCTCCTGGGATGTACCTCAATTTATCACCAACATTGATTTGCCAATCTGGGCCCAACTTGCCATTATCAGCTTGAGATTTCCTTGCCTACATAGAAATTAAACACTTAAAACACAAACTTTTATACAGGTGTGCCTATATGTAAACATTTTAAGGGGAGAATTTTATTATAATTATAACACAAGCCAGTACAAAGCAAGTTTCTGTGTGTTTGTATGTTTACCTTTTACTGTACTATTTTACTGTGGATAAATCTTTTATATATGATTTGAGTTTTAAAAAAGATCACTGCTCCGTTTCTATCATAGCACAGTCCAAGACCTTACTTTTTTTTCTTGTAAAGGCATTAAAACCAAATAATCCTGTCAACGAAATTGTAAAACTCTCCATGTTTGCTAAGGTGTAATTTTAAATGATAAGTGCTTTATTTTTTTTTAATTTTAGACTCTATTTTCTTGCAAGTTTCTGTTCACTGTCCTACACATTATTCTGACATTCACTTCCTTTTTACCCTCCGAAACCTGGGAATTCTCTTCTATTAATTTGGTGTTTGTTTATGTATTTTAACATTTCATTTATATTGGTTCCAGAATTTCTATATTGTAGAGGCAGAGGGGGAATTCTCTCATTACTCTAGTCTACAATATTTTACATTTACACATTAATTATATTTTTAATATAGATAAAAGAAAAAAGTATGTAGTGGTTGGTTTTCTTCACTTGGTACAAAAGAAAATTTACTTAATCTAAATAGATTTTTATTTATGTCTGTCATTAATAATTAGATTGCAGATATATGCATCAAGAAAATACAAGTAGCAATGTGTTTTAAAGATTAACCAGGTGGCTAAAAAAGATCAGCAAGGAAAAAAAACTTTCGGCAATGGCAATATAATCAGATATCAACAAAGTCAGTTTTGGTCATAATACTTACATTTAAAGAGCCCTGTACATACTTAAACTTAAAAATATTATACTATTCTATAATATGTCATAATAATACAGGCATTTTTAAATTAATTTCCATAGTCTTAAATATAATGGTTTCTTAAAGCTCTAGCTTTCCTCATGACTTCCTTAGTGCACTTTAGAAATTATAAGGCTAGTATAAAGAAAACCATTTTCATTTCTTCTCTGTAGTCAATGTAACTATAACCTACAAACTTTAATATGCCACAATTGGCACACAGATATTAAACACAGGACTTCAATGATAATATAATTATTCCATTACTATCTGCAATTTGATGTTGAGCAGTTTCATGAAATTTAGACTTTTGTTTTGTTTTGCAAAATTTATTATTTCACTGAAGATTAGTGAGATATGAAAACTTCTCAAGTAATAATAAGTAAAAAGCAAAAGACTGTCTTTACTATTGTGTCCCTAAAAGAAATGCTACTCAAAAAGAAGTTCTGACCATAATTCATAAATTTTAGTTGCAAATTATACATTAGTACTACTTATCACTCATCTCACTTACTGCTCTTGTCACAATAGGCTTGCATTTATCATGACTTGTATTTTTAGTGTGATTGTCCTTACTGTTGCCAATACTTCTCTTAATACACATATAGCCAAATTGAATTAAATGCAACCTTATATTTCATACTTAAGTCATGAATTGAAACTTGATTGACTAGCACTGAACAGTAAATTGTAAAATAAAGTGACCGGCCCAATTTTATCTAGCAAAACAATGTAGACACTACGATGAAATGGCTGATCTGACAGTCTTATTTTATGATCTGTTGTATTAAACTCATACTTAACATGATTTTCATAGATACTCAGAGTGTGAATATTGGAGAAACCTAAAGTACTTATTTTACATCAAATAAAACTGCATTACCAGATAATACCTAAAATTTTGTTGGCTCACAAGATATTTAATAGCTTCAGACTTTTTATCCAGGAATATATCTATATCTATATCTATATATTTCTTGCTGTTATTACACTTCTTAAATTTATATATATATACACACATACGTGTGTGTGTGTATATATCTATATATATATCTCCACTTCAAGGATCTCTCACAAGCCATTTTTACTCTGTAGCATATGTCACAAATGGGAAAATGGCTATATATATATATGTGTGTATATACACACACACACACACACACATATGCATATGCTGCAGTGCAAAAATGGCTTGTGAGAGATTCTTGAAGTAGATATATATATATATAATTTTAGAAAGTGTAACAACAGCAAATATATAGATATATGTATATATATGTGTGTATATATACACCTACATATATTTAGGAAGTGTAACAACAGCAAGTAGTTAGGTAGACATGAGATTTTTTTTTTTTTTTTTTTTTGAGATGGAGTCTCGCTCTGTCACCCAGGCTGGAGTGCAGTGGCGCAATCTCGGCTCACTGCAAGCTCCGCCTCCCGGGTTCACGCCATTCTCCTGCCTCAGCCTCTCCGAGTAGCTGGGACTACAGGCGCCCGCCACCACGCCCGGCTAATTTTTTTGTATTTTTAGTAGAGACGGGGTTTCACTGTGGTCTCGATCTCCTGACCTCGTGATCCGCCCGCCTCGGCCTCCCAAAGTGCTGGGATTACAAGCGTGAGCCACCGCGCCCGGCCAAGAGATTTTTATTTGTTTGCTTTCTTACTCTGTTTTCTGAGACCTGAAAAGCAGTGAACCATCTTGAATTGTACCAGGAGAAATTAGGGTAAAAGTTGTGAAAAGCTACACACCAAAAAACTTTCCAAATACCAGAGTATAAAACAAAAGATTAGAATTTGGTGAGTGAATTTCAACATAATAGACTGTCAACCAATGGCCTAAAAATTCAGTGAAAATAAATATGTTTTGATTCTGAGGCTATAATTCTTAAAGTGACTAAAAACATTCAAGAACAGCTATAAAATTATCTCCTGCAGATTTAATAAGTGCTACTTATCTGCCTGTAGTAGACAACAACCAGTGTGAATGCGGCAGAAATAGCTAGGTAACTCTGGAAGCTATCGATATTCTGAGATCACAGTGAAATGGGAAAGGTTCCCCTTCCCCCTCGTAGAGCATGCATTCTTCAGTGCCCCACTGCTCCAACCTCTAGGCGAGCATACAGACAGGCAGGTTGTGGGGCTCTGACCATAAGGCAGTGTCTAGGGGTTAATGTTTACAGCTGAAGCCCCAGTGGGCATGTGTTACAGGGTGCCCTTTTACTTTGCCATCTATAGGTGGCTTGTGTTAACCAGCTGAATTAGACCCCTTTCCTTATCACAAGGACAGGGGAATTTCTGTATCCCAGGGTTTCTTGCCTTCGTGTCCTGGAATGATTGGATCACACGTGGGCTTAGAGAATGAGTGTAAGGTTTTATTGAGTGGAAGTAGCTCTCAGCAGATGGGGGAGCCAAAGGCAAATGGTTTTCCCCTGGAGTTGGGCTGCTGGACTCTTCTCCTAACACTCTGGACAAACTCCGCATCATTCCACTGGTCGATGGCCTGCCAGCCTGCTAGTGCCTGTCGGGCATGCTCCTTCCCCTGATGTGCTGTTGATGACCAGCCACTTTTGTCTTCTTCCACCGATGTGCTCCTCACAACATTTAGCCACTTGTGTGCCTGCCTTGCTAGGGTCTCGAGTTTTTGTAGGCCCAGGATGGGGGCATGGCAAGCCAAGGTGGTCTTGGAAGATGCAACATTTGGTCATGAAGGCAGAAGTGCCTACCCTCACCTAGGTCCATGGAGGTGGAGCCCTAGTCAGGGACTGCACTCTCCTCTACCAGGCACTTCTCTTCCCCGCTTCTGTATTATTTAAATGGACTATGCACTTCCTTTCCCAGCACTTCCATATCAATAGAAAATTCTAGGCACCATCTATGTATTAAAATTCAATGTATTAGCCCTGGTAATTATACGTTTTGTTTGTGATAAATCCAAACTAGATAAATATTGAAAAAAAATGAAATATTGCTGAACTCTATTCACTGTTCTCAGCTAAGCTTACCTTAGAATGCTACATTGATTACCCCAGTAAACTTCCAATAAATTATATAATTATAATATTCTTGCTAATAATTTCATCAAAAAAGGAAACCACTCTTGTATCTTTAACTCTGTGAAGAAATAGCTTAATTTCATTAACATTGTTGTAAAATTAGATTCCAGAAATATTAAATGCATTCCTGTGGTAACACAGGTCAGTTCACAGAATGGTCCATGTATTATTTTGCAATACATTTGAAAATATTACGTATTTGTCACTTTAAGCCAGCAATGTGCTACACATTGCTGGCCTGTAATCCCAGTACTTTGGGAGGCCGAGGTGGCATGAGCACTTGAGGCCAGCAGATCAAGACCAACCTGGTCAACATAATGAGATCCCCATCTCTACAAACAAATTAAATAAACAATTATCTGGGCCTGGTGGTACGTGCCCGTAGCCCCAGATACTTGGGAGGCTGAGGCAGCATGATTGCTTGAGTCCAGGAGGTTGAGGCTGCAGTGAGCTATGATTGCACTACTGTACTCCAACCTTGGTTACTGAGTGAAACTCTGTCTATAAAATGAATAGAACATCAGTTGCTTTAATGTCATTTAGGTGTTTTGACAGCATTTATTTTTAAATAGAAAGACTCCTGTATCTTGGTAAACATTTTTACAACTTGACAGTACCATATTAAAGCTCTGAATTTTCAAGCAAGTGTGATGTTTTTATTGTGATCAATTTCATGGCTTCTGGCAGCTGAGCATCAGCTTTTGCTTCACCTGTTAGAAAAGTATCAAATAATTGAGTTGATTTTATAATTATTAGAATTAAAGGAATTCTTGCCTTTCTAGTATAGCTGTCTCAAAGCGATATCAGAGCTGCTGCTTTTAGTAATTTATATATATACGTGTATATATATATATATATCTAAATATCCTTAAAATATATATACATCTTTTTTTGATTCATTTACCCAATACATCTTTCCTACTAGAGGAGACAATTTTGCAACTTTTGTTTTGAATGCCATTGTCTTCTCTGACTAGTTCAAGGATCTCACACAAGCCATTTGTGCCCTGAAACATATGTCACAAATGGCAAGAATGTCTGGCTAAGTTGGCATGTAAATGTTTCTTTTGTCGCTGGCTATTTTGAAGATATTTGTCCTGTGACTTCAATTTCCATTGCTTGACAGACCTTAAATTTTCAACAGCTTAAAACATATTTGCAAATGCAATGCAAACATAGCAGCTATGTTTTATATATAAAACTTTTCTGTAAGACACTGATCTTTATTACAAATTTAGAGAGTATTACTAAATACACTAATAATTATATGTCTTGGATGCCCTAACTTCATTTTACAGTATGAAAATATATTGGAGAGCCATAAAAAATTACCATTGGTTTATTCAGTCAGTTTCATGATTTTTATTTCATCTATCAAAATTCTAGAAAAGTCTTAAGTTTCTTGAAATTGTGCATTAAAATTTTTCTTAAAAAACATTTGAAATGTATTGGTTCCTGACTTTGTTTAAATAGCACTTTAGTTGTACACATCGAATAGCTCAATTTAAAAAAATGTAAATTAAATTAGCATTAAATGTTCTTTTCCTTAGTTATATTAATCTATACATTAACTACCCTTCT
>NW_026652282.1:73284520-73363745 GCF_009828535.3 Hylobates moloch
AACAAAAAACCGGTAACTATAAAAATACTAGAAAGAAAACTAAAAAAGGCTCATCTAGACATAGGCCTTGGCAAAAAGTATTTGATTAAGAATTTATCACAGGTGATAAAATCAAAAATACACAGATGAGACTTTTAAAAAAATTTTAAACTTTTAATTTTTGTGAGTACATAGTAAGTGTCTATATTTATAGGGCACTTGGAATATTTTGACTCAGGCATAAAATGCATAATAATCACATCATGGAAGATGGAGTATTCATCCCCTCAAGCATCCTTTGGGCTACAAACAATCCAATTATATTATTTTAGTCATTTTAAAATGTAAAATTAAACTATTATTTACTATAGTCACCCTGTTATGCTATCAAATATGAGGCCATATTTATTAATTATAACAATTATTTTGGTTTCATTAATCATTCCCTCCTTCCCCTGTACCCTCTCATTGTTCTTACCAGCCTCTGATAACCATTCTCACACTATCTTCAAGGTTTTAGTTGTTTTGAGTTTTAGATCCCAGAAATAAGTTTAGTAGAGACAGGGTTTCACCATGTTGGCCAGGATGATCTCGATCTCCTTACCTTGTGATCCGCCCACCTCAGCCTCCCAAAGTGCTGGGATTACAGGCATGAGCCACTGTGCCTGCCCACCTATTATCATTTGTTTTAGCAACAGTTTCTTTGTTGTCTGTTCTCTTCCTTTGGTCTATTTGTCTTATTTTATGCCAAAACCATGCTGTTGTTTTGTTTACTTTAGCTCTGTAGTTTCATATAAACTCAGGTAATGTAATTCTTGTGGCTTATTTTATTTTATTTCATTTTTTGCTTAGAATGGCTTTGGCTATTCTGGGTCTTTTTTGGTTCTATATGAATTTTAGAATTTTTTTTTTATTTCTGTGAAGAATGTTATTGGTATTTTGATAGGGATTGCACTGTATCTGTAAATTGTCTTGGGTATATGGACATTCCAACAATATTGATTCTTCCAATCTATAAGGAAAATATTTTTCCATTTTTTGGTATTACCTTCAATTTCTTTCATCAAGGTTTTATAGTTTTTATTACAGAGATCTTTCATTTTTCTTTGATTAGGTTAATTTCTAGGTACTTTATTTTATTTGTGGTTATTGTAATTGGGACTAGTTTTTAAATTTAGTTTTTAGTTTTTTTGTTGTTGATATATACAAATGATACTGATATTTTGTATCTTGCAATATAACTGATTTACTTATGAGTTTTAATAGTTTTCTTGTATAGTCTTTAAGTTTTTCCAAATATAAAATTAAATCATTTGCAACTGAAGATAATTTGACTTCTCATTTTCCAATTTGGATGCTTTTATATCTTTCTCTTTTCTAATTGCTCTAGGTGGGACTTCCAGTACTATGTTGAATAACAGTGGTAAAAGTGGGCATTCTTCTTGTGCTCCAGATCTTAGAGAAAAAGTTTTCAGTTTTTTTCTCCGATTCAGTACAATAGTAGGTGCGGGTGTGTTATATATGGCTTCTATTATTTTGAGTTATATTCCTGCAATACTCAGTTTTATGAATGTTTTTTATCTTTAAGGGAAGTTGAATTTTATCAAATGTTTTTCAGCATTAATTGAAATGAGGATATGATTTTTGTCCTTCATTCTGTTGATAGGATGTATCACATTTATTGATTTGCATATATTGAACCATCTTTGGATCCTAAGAATAAAACACAATTCATAATGATTAATGATCTTTTTAATGTATTATGGAATTTGGTTTGCTAATATTTTGTATAGAATTTTTGAATCTATATATTCATATCAAGGATACTGGGCTGTAGTTTTCTCTTTTTGATTTGTCTTTGTATGTTTTTGGTATCGGGGGTAATACTGGTCTCATAGAATCAGTTTGGAAGGACTCCCTCCTCCTATATTTCTTAAAATAGTTTGAGTAGGATTTACGTTAGTTCTTTAAAACCTTTGGTAGAATTTAGAAGTAAAGCCATAGGGTCCTGAGCTTTTATTTACTTTGATAATTTTTATTATTATTTCTTTGATCTCGTTATTGGTCTGTTCAGACTTTGTATTTCCTTATGGTTCAACCGTGACAGGCTCTATTTGTCTAGGAATTTATGTATCTCCTCTAGATTTGGGGATTTATTGACATATGGTTGCTCATAGTAGTCACTAATGACCCTTTGAATTTCTGCAATATCAATTGTAATGTTTCCTGTTTCATCTCTAATTTTATTTGTTTGGATCTACTTTTTTTTTTTTTTTTAGTTTGGCTAAAGGTTTGTCTATATTGTTTCAGTTTTCAAAAAGTACATTTTGTTCTATTAATCTTTTGTATTGTTTTGTTGATTGCAATTTCATTTACTTCTGCTCTATTATTTCTTTTATTAATTTTGGATTTGGTTTGTTTCTGCTTTTCTAGCTCTTTAAGATGCATCATTAGGTTGTTTATTTGAACTTTTTCTTCCTTCTTTATGTAGGGATATATAGCTATAAACTTCCCACTTAGTACTGCTTTTGCTGTATCCCATAGCTTTTGGTATGTTTGTTTACATTATCATCTGTTTAAAAAATTATTCATTTTTCTTCCTGATTTTTTTATTGACCCACTGGTCATTCAGAAGCATATTGTTTAATTTCTATGTAGTTGCATACTCCTCGGAATTTCTTGTCCTATTGACATGTAATTTTATTTCATTGTGGTCAGAGAATATGCTTGGTATTATTTCCATTTTTTTTTTTTTTTTTTTTACTGTTTTGAGACTTATTTTGTAACCTAACATATGGTCTATATTTGAGAATAATCCATTTGCTGAGGAATAGGTGGTGTTTTCTGCAGCCATTGGGTAAAATGTTCTGATAACATCTATTAAATCTATGTGTTCTATAGTGAAAAATAAATCTGATTTTTTTTGTTGTTGTTGATTTTCTGTCTGGAAGATCTGTCTAATGCTGAAAATGGGTGCTGAAGTCTCCAGCTCTTATTGCATTGGATTCTATCTCCTTTTTAGCTCTAATAATGTTTGCATTATACATCCAAGTGCTCCATTGTTGGGTGCATATATATTTAAAATTGTTATATTTTCATGCTAAATTGACTCCTTTGTCATTAAATAGCAACCTTCTTTCCTTTTCCTATACTTTCTTTCTTAAAATTTATTTTGTCTGGTATAAATAGAGCTACTCCTGCTCTTCTTTTCATTTTCATTGGCACGTAATATTTTTCCAAACCCTTTATTTTCAGTCTATATGTGTCTTTATAGGTGTAGTGTGTTTCTAGTAGGCAATGGATCAATCAGTCTTCTTATTTCATCCATTCAGCCAGTCTTCCTTTTTATTGGAGAATTTAGTTCATTTACATTCAATTTGGTGTTATTGATAAGTAAGGACTTACTCTTGCCATTTGATTATTTGTTTTCTGATTGTTTTGTGATCTTCTCTTCCTTCTTTCTTCCTGTCTTACTATTACTGAAGGTAATTTTCTCCGGTAAAATAATTCTGTTTTATTATTTTTATTTTTTTGTTTGCTTCTGTTGTACATTTTTTGGTTTTAGGTTGCCTTGAGTCCTGCAGATACTGTCTTTTAACTTATTGTTTTATGTTGATAACAACTTAACGCTTTGAAAAATGAACAAGTAAAAAAACTGATAGACTCCACCTCAACTTTTTCTCCCTGCTTTTCAACTTTTTGTTATTATTTATATTTTTTTTTACTGCTTATGCCTTGAAAAGTTATTGCAGTTATTGTTTTTGAGTGGTATATCATTTAGTCTTTTGACTTAAGAGTACTTTACACACGAGGGTTATGGTGTTATAGTATTCTATGTTTTTCTATGTACTTACTACTATCAGTTGGTTTTGTATCCTCAGATGATTTCTTATTGCTCATTAACAGTTTTTTTTTTTTTTTTTTCTGATTGAATTACTCCCTTCAGCATTTTTTGTAGGCTAGGTCTGGTGCTGATGCAGTCTCTCAGCCTTTGTTTTCCTGGGAAAGTTCTTTTTTTTAATCATATTTGAAGGATAATCTCAATAGATAGACTATTCTAGGATAAAAGTTTTATTGTTCCTTCAACACTTCATATATATATATATATATATATATATATATACACACACACGTAAATTTTTTATTATACTTTAAGTTCTGGAATACATGTGCAGTAGGTGCAGGTTTGTTACATAGGTATACACGTGACATGGTGATTTGCTATACCTATCAAACCATCATTTACGTTAGGTATTTCTCCTAATGCTCTCCCTCCCCTTGCCCCCTACCCCCCAACAGGCCCTGGTGTGTGATATTTCCTTCCCTGTGTCCATGTGTTCTCATTGTTCAACTCCCACTTATGAGCGAGAACATGTGGTGTTTGGTTTTCTGTTCCTGTGTTAGTTTGCTGTGAATGGTGGTTTCCAGTTGCATCCATGTAGCTGCAAAAAACATGAACTCATCCTTTTTTATGGCTGCATAGTATTCCATGGTGTATATGTGCCACATTTTCTTGTTGTTTCCAAGTCTTTGGTATTGTGAATAGTGCTTCAATAAACATATGTGTGCATGTGTCTTTATAGTAGAATGATTTCTAATCCTTTGGGTATATACCCAGTAATGGGATTTCTGGGTCAAATGGTATTTCTGGTTCTAAATCCTTGAGGAATCACCACACTGTCTTCCACAATGGTTGAACTAATTTACACTCCCACCAACAGTGTAAAGGCATTCCTATTTCACCACATCCTCTCCAGCATGTATTGTTTCCTGACTTTTTAATGATTGCCATTCTAAGTGGTGTGAGATGGTATCTCACAGTGGTTTTGATTTGCATTTCTCTAATGACCAGCGAAGATGCGTTTTTTTTTCATGTTTGTTGGCTGCATAAATGTCTTCTTTTGAGAATTGTCTGTTCATATTCTTTGCCCACTTTTTGATGGGGTTGTTTGTTTTTTTTTCTGTAAATTTGAGTTCCTTGTAGATTTTGGATGTTAGCCTTTGTCACGTGAATAGATTGCAAAAATTTTCTCCCATTCTTTAGGTTGCCTCTTCACTCTGATGATAGTTTCTTTTGCTGTGCAGAAGCTCTTTAGTTTAATTAAATCACAGTTGTCAATTTTGGCTTTTGTTGCCATTGCTTTTGGTGTTTTAGTCACGAAGTCTTTGCCCATGCCTACGTCCTGAATGGTATTGTCTAGGTGTTCTTCTAGGGTTTTTATGGTTTTAGGTGTTACGTTTAAGTCTTTAATCCATCTGGAGTTAATTTTTGTATATGGTGTAATGAAGGGGTCCAGTTTCAGTTTTCTACATATGGCTAGCCAGTTTTCCCAGCACCATTTATTAAATAGGGAGTCCTTTCCTCATTGCTTGTTTTGTCAAAGATCAGATGGTTGTAGATGTGTGGCATTATCAGGTTTGTCAAAGACCAGATGGTTGTAGATGTGTGGCATTATTTCTGAGGCCTCTGTTCTGTTCCATTGGTCTATATCTCTGTTTTGGTACCAGTAGCTTGCTGTTTTGGTTACTGTAGCCTTGTAGTATAGTTTGAAGTCAGGTAGTGTGATGCCTCTAGCTATGTTCTTTTTCTTTAGGATTTTCTTGGCTATACCAGCTTTTTTTGTGTTCCATATGAAATTTAAAGTAGATTTTTCTAATTCTGTAAGGGAAGTCAATGGTAGCTTGATGGGGATAGCTTTGAATCTATAAATTACTTTGAACAATATGGCCATTTTCACGACATTGATTCTTCTTATCCATGAGAATGGATTGTTTTTCCATTTGTTTGTATCCTCTCTTACTTCCTTGAGCAGTGGTTTGTAGTTCTCCTTGAAGAGGTCCTTCAAATCCCTTGTAAGTTGTATTCCTAGGTATATTATTCTCTTTGAAGCAATTGTGAATGGGAGTTCACTCATGATTTGGCTCTCTGTTTGTCTATTATTGGTGTATAGGAATGCTTGTGAGGAGATCTTGGATGGAGATGATGGAGTTTTCTAAACAAACAATCATGCCATCTGCAAACAGAGACAATTTGACTTCATCTCTTTCTATTTGAATGCCCTTTACTTCTTTCTCTTCCTGATTGCCCTGGCCAGAACTTCCAATACTATCTTGAATAGGAGTGGTGAGAGAGGGTATCCTTGTCTTGTGCCAGTTTTCAAAGGGAATGCTTCCAGCTTTGCCCATTCAGTATGACATTGGCTGTGGATTTGTCATAAATAGCTCTTATTATTTTGAGATACATTTGATCAATACCTAGTTTATTGAGAGTTTTTAGCACGAAGGGGTGTTAAATTTAATCGAAGGTCTTTTCTGTATCTATAGAGATAATCATGTGGTTTTTGTCATTGGTTCTGTTTATGTGATGGATTATGTTTATTGATTTGCATTTATTGAACCAGCCGCACATCCCAGGGATGAAGCCAACTTGACTGTGGTGGATAAACTTTTCAATGTGCTGCTGGGTTTGGTTTGCCAGTATTTTCTTTGTTTTGTTTTGCTTGTTTTTTGAGATGGAGCTTCGCTCTGTCATGGAGGCTAGAGTGCAGTGGCATGATCTCGGCTCACTTCAACCTTCGTCTCCCAGGTTCAAGTGATTCTCCCTACCTCAACCTCCTCAGTAGCTGGGATTACAGGCACACACCACCACGCTCGGCTAATTTTTGTGGTTTTTTTTTTTTTTTTTAGTAGAGACAGGGTTTCACCATGTTGGTCAGGCTGGTCTCGAACTCCTGATCTCGTGATCTGCCTGCCTCGCCTCCCAAAGTGCTGTGATTACAGGCATGAGCCACCACACCTGGCCAAGTTAGCTGGTATTTTATTGAGGACTTTCACACTGATGTTCATCAGGGATATTGGCCTGAAATTTTCTTTTTTTGTTGTGTCTCTGCCAGGTTTTGGTATCAAGATGATGCTGGCCTCATAAAATGAGTTAGGAAGGAGTCCTATTTTTCTATTGTTTGGAATAGTTTCAGAAGAAATGGTACCAGCTTCTTTTTGTACCTCTGGTAGAATTAGGCTGTGAATCCATCTGGTCCTGGGCTTTTTTTTGTTGGTAGGCTATTAATTACTGCCTTAATTTCAGAACTTGTTATTGGTCGATTCAGGGATTCAACGTCTTCCTGGTTTAGTCTTGGGAGGGTGTATGTGTCCAGGAATTTATCCATTTCTTCTATGTTTTCTAGTTTATTTGCATAGAGGTGTTTATAGTATTCTCCGATGGTAGTTTGTATTTCTGTGAGATCAGTGGTAATACCCCCTTTATCATTTCTTTTTTTTTTTTTCAGGGGAAAACATACATGCATTTATTTTTAAGAATCCCAGTAAGGGGGGAAAAGGCAACATCTTTAAAAATATGTTTATTTTTTTAAAAGTCAGTTGTGTACAAAAGTGTTTCATAGTTTTTAATTCTCAAGACAGATACCCCAACCCTCCACCCACAGCCCACCCGGCTTCTATGGTATTTCTGGTAATCCACCCATTTTTGCCTTACAGGAAGTTAACAGTTCAGAATAGACCCTCCTACAGAATTTACAATCAATAACAGATTGTTTAGAATAGAGATCTAGAGAAGCTAACAAGCAAGATTCCCTATAATGGCAGTAGACTTCCAGCAGCCACCACAACAAACCGTCAATTGCTGAAAGCTAAAAAATAGATATTATTTTCAATAATATGTCATTTTCTATTGGAAAAGTTTTTAAAACTACATTAAATAAGTCTCTTTCTCCCCAAAGAAATAGTCTAGCTTTTATTGTGCTGCCTGTAAAAATTAGGTAACAGCAAGCAGACAAGGATTGTTAACAGCACAGTGTAATGATTTCTATCCACTCACACCTAGAATCAAACTGACAAACTGTGCCACACCTGATTATATATAGCAGCATGGTTGAAATAAGCAAGCAAAAGGTGACACATTCAAAACTTCCATTTAGGTGATTGCAAGTTCATGAAGGTAGATCAATCCAGTAAAGCAGTAACAGAACAAATGGGACAAGGGAGGTACTAACACTCCCCCACCCCTATGCCACAAGATTTTTTATCTATATTGCAGCAGTGCCAATAGAACGTGTGACATAATATGTAGACACTGAAGAAAAGTCACACTTGGAAATAAAGGCAATTTATCAGTAAATACTTCCAGTTACCTTCTTCCTAGTGACAGCAACTGACTGATGGTAAGCATTTATTTTAAACTGGTACTAAAAGAATGGAAATGTAATTTTTTTAAATCAATGGTTTGTACTCTGGAATTGAAATTCCTTAAACTAGAAAAAGTGATTAATACAACATCATTCTGTAGAAGTCCATGAAATAAAGTTAACTGTAAACAGACAGCTTCCTTTTTCGTATCTAAAGGCTGTTTCCCTCTACATACTAGAAGGTATACCTGGCTCCAGCTCTTGCCTACCCCAATCCATCCTAAATCTTTCAAACAACAACAAAAAATTCATAATGTCCTATTTTGCTACATAGGATTGTAAAACATTATCATACACCTACTGCACAGTTTTAAAAGATCAAAGCAGGCATACACTTATACCCAAGATCTGCTTTTCACATTGGTAAACTTATTAAGCAGCCCCAACAGTAATACAGTATGCTGCATTCTGTAGTGCATAAATAAGCAAAATCCATTTAAACTGCCAATTCTTTCTTACAGATACTTATAAAGAAGTATTTTGCATAGGTTTATGTGCCACCAACAATCATAAATGTGTGTTGCTTCTAAAAAATGAAAAAAAATCAATTTTTCATTTCATAGATTACTCTTCTCAAAGGCAAAATACTTAGACTCCAAACATTTATATATCCTTGAATGTGTTATGTGTTTAAGTAAACCATAGTTGTAATTCCAAACATTTTGGGGTGCCAACTCAGAGCATCTAATTCAAATATTTATATACCCAGTTCCTCAAATATTTATCACCGAATACTAGTTTGGGTCCACTAACTGCTATTCATTCATTAATTCATTCAGTAATCAGTACTGAAATGCTATACAGCTAATTATTTCTTCTTTTAAAAGAGGCATATACTCAGGAAACAGGTCTGATTATAACAAAAGCTTACTGGAGTATCAGTGACTTCTAGCAAATCTGCCTGCCCTAAATGGGACTTCACTGGATTTTTTTTAAACATAATTTTTGAGGCTTTTTAAACTGACAAATAAAGCCAACTCAAAAACATTAAGAATTACAAAAATAATTTCCACCAGGGTACTTTTCCCCTAGGCTTGATCTTTTAGTGTTTTTCCAAACATATTTAAGACCAGAGGAAAAATGCAATTGCTTTAGTTTCTATGATTGGGTAACTAAATCTACCCACACATAAGAGAAAAACAAAAACCAAACAGTACAGTGAGAAATATACCAGAAAAAAAAAGATCATCACATTAAATGTAAATGAGGTAAATTTTTATAATAAAGAATCTATTATGAAGAATGTCTCAAACCAAATATTTTACTTTCCAATTTCTTGGGCACTGGGGATGTTGAAGTGTAGTTAGATGAGTACATACCCTACATGGTTCATGTGCTTAAAAATCAAACAGTATGTAGCTGCCTCCAAGAGCATGTATGTATGTATGTAGTGCTTGACCTTTAGTAACCTCTGTGCTATCTCACCTTTGTCTAACCAAAGGACAATTAAATATATCTGATAATACAAGCAAAAAATAAACTGGGTAGATGTGTCTGATATTTTTAAACCCAAATTCTACTAATACTACCAAGTTGCCCTTCACTTAAAAAAAAAAAAAAATTCTAACCAACAATGGAGAAAAACCATTCACATTTTTACACAATCCAACCTTGTTTCAAAAAATAAAGTACAAGGTTTCAGATATTTAAAATAAAGAAAGAAAAATCCTGTCTCCTTTGGCATCTTTAGAAAATACATTACAGCAATAAAAGGAGGTGATTGTATAAAGAAATGCTTAAGCAAACATATAGGGAAAAGCAGAAACTTATGTTTAGTATGCAAAGATATCAACTACAAAAGTTTACTGTTAATTAGGAAAGCCTTACAAATTTTTGAAAGAACCTTCACATCTTTAACGTTACAATATATTTAATACTGATTCTTTTATTGTTTCTAGTATCAAGATTATTGAGAAGTAAAATGAAGTTATGCTGGTTATGATTCAAAAATTGTCTTTGAAACACTTAACGATTATAATTTAAGATAAGTAACACCCAAAGAAAGCAAACCTTTTATAATATGACTTTCAATATACAGCCTTACTTTAGTTCAGTCTGATTCCTTTACATTTTTGTTATTTTGTATTGGTCTTATCATTTCTTATTGTGTCTGTTTGATTCTTCTCTCTTTTCTTCTCTATTAGGCTGGCTAGCAGTCTATCCTGAAAGTGATGGGGAGAAAGGAACCAAGTTGGAAAACACTCTTCAGGATATCCTCAAGGAGAACTTTCCCAACCTAACAAGACAGGCCAACATTCAAATTCAGGAAATACAGAGAACACCACAAACATACTCCTCAAGAAGAGCAACCCCAAGACACATAATCATCAGATTCACCAAAGTTGAAATGGAGGAAAAAATATTAAGAGCAGCCAGAGAGAAAGGTCGGATTACCCACAAAGGGAAGCCCATCAAACTAACAGTGGATCTCTTTGTAGAAACCCTGCAAGCCAGAAGAGATTGGGGGGTTGCAATATTCAACATTCGTAAGGAAAAGAATTTCAACCCAGAAATTCATATCTGCCAAACTAAGCTTCATAAGTGAAGGAGAAATAAAGTCTTTTACAGACAAGCCAATGCTGAGAGATTTTGTCACCACCAGGCCTGCCTTACAAGAGCTCCTGAAAGAAGCACTAAATATGGAAAGGAAAAACCGGCACCAGCCCCTGAAAAAACATACCAAATTGTAAAGACCATCGACACTATGAAGGAACTCCATCAACTAATAGGCAAAATAACCAGCCAGCATCATAATGACAAGATCAAATTCACACATGCCAATATTAACCTTAAATGTAAATGGACTAAATGCCCCAATTAAAAGACACAGACTGGCCTATTGAATAAAGAGTCAAGACCCATTGGTATTCTGTATTCAGAAGACCCATCTCATGTGTAAAGGCACACATAGGCTCAAAATAAAGGGATGGAGAAAGATTTAACAAGCAAATGGAAAGCCAAAAAAAAATAAAAAAGCAAGGTTTGCAATCCTAGTCTCTGATAAAACAGGCTTTAAACCAACAAAGATCAAAAATGACAAAGAAGGGCATTACATAATGGTAAAGGAATCAATGCAACAAGAAGAGCTAACTATCCTAAAAATATATGCACCCAATAGTGGAGCACCCTGATTCATAAAGCAAGTTCTTAGAGGCCTACGAAGAGACTTAGACTCTCACACAATAATAGTGGGAGACTTTAACAACCCACTGTCAATATTAGACAGATCAAAGAGACAGAAAATTAGCAAGGATTTTCAGGACTTGAACTCAGCTCTGGACCAAGCAGACCTCATGGACATCTACAGAACTCTCCACCCCAAATCAACAGAATGTAGATTCTTCTCTGCACCACATCGCACTTACTCTAAAATCAACCACATAATTGGAAGTAAAACACTCCTCAGAAAACGCAAAAGAATGGAAATCATAGCAACCAGTCTCTCAGACCACAGTGCAATCAAATTAGAACTCAGGATTAAGAAACTAACTCAAAACCTGCACAACTACATGGAAACTGAACAACCTGCTCCTGAATGACTACTGGGTAAATAACAAAATTAAGGCAGAAATAAATAAGTTCTTTGAAACCAATGAGAACAAAGACACAACCTACCAGAATCTCTGGGCCACAGCTAAAGCAGTGTTTAGACGGAAATTTATAGCACTAAATGCCCACAGGAGAAAGCGGGAAAGATCTAAATTGGATGCCCTAACATCACAATTAGAGGAACTAGAGAAGCAAGAGCAAACAAATTCAAAAGCTCACAGAACACAAAAAATAACTAAGATCAGAGCAGAACTGAAGGAGAGAGAGAGACACAAAAAACCCTTCAAAAAATCAATTAATTCAGGAGCTGGTTCTTTGAAAAGATTAACAAATAAATAGAACTCTTTTCATATATTATGCTACTCTCTCCTGGCCTGTCAATTTTCCACTGAAAAGTCTGCTGCCAGACACATTGAAGCTCCATTGTGTGTTATTTGTTTCTCTTGCTGCTTTTAAGATTGCTTCTTTATGCCTGATCTTTGAAAGATAGATTATTAAATTTTTTGAGGTAGCCTTTGAGTCAAATCTGCTAGGTGTTCTATAACCTTCTTGTACTTGAATGTTAAGATGTTGATATATTTCTCTACCTGTTTGTTCTTTGTTATTATATCTTTGAATCAACTTTCTACCTTTATCTCTTTTTCTTACCTCCTCATTAAGGTAAGAGATTTGCCATTTTGAGACTATTTCCTAGATCCTATGGGCATGCTTCAAATTTTTAAATTCCTTTTTCTTCCATCTTATCTGACTGTGTGCTTTCAAATAGCCTGTCTTCAAGCTCACTAATTCTTTCTTTCATTTTATCAACTTTGCTATTTACAAATTTCTTAAGCATTCTTCAGTATACCTATTGTATTTGTCATCTCTAGAATTTCTGCTTCATTTTTTTTAATTAATTCAATCTCTTTGTTAAATTTATTTGATAGAATTCTGAATTCCTTGTCTGTGTTATCATGAATTTGAGTTTCCTTAACACTGCTATTTTGAATTCTCTGGCTGAAATATCACCTATCTCTCTTTCTCCAGTATTGCTTCCTGGTGGTTCATTTAGTCCATTTGTTTTTCTGAATCATCCCCATTATTGTAGATATTCATCTTTGAGCACTGAAGAGTTAGATGTTTATTTTAATCTTCACAATCTGGTCTTCCTTGTACACGTCCTTCTTGGTAAGGCTTTCCAGATATTCATCAGGATTTGTGTGTTGCAGTCTAAGCTGTATCTGATTTAGAGGGCACCACAAACTCAGTAACACTTTGGTTCTTATCATACAGCCATGTTAATCTTGGGCAAAATCCAACAAAATTCTCTGGATTACCAGGCAGCCACTCTTCTTCTCATTCCTTCCTTTTTCCAAACTAGTGTAGTGTCTACCTCTGCTTTGAGCCACCGGGAGCTGGGGATGGAGTGAGACAAGCACCCCTATGGCTACCACCTCTAAGACCATACTGGGTCAGACTAGAGGCTAGCACAGCACTGGGTCTTACCCAAGACCTGCTATAACCACTCTCTGGCTACTGCCTAGATTTTCCCAAGCCCTGGATCTCTACAATCATCAGAGGGCAATGTAAAGCAAGTGGCACAGCCATATTTATATACTTTTATTCAGTATGTCAAGTCTTCCTAGGTCCTAGGAAGTTCCAGAGGTGCCATCTGGGAGCCAGAGACTAGCATCAAAAACCTTAGAAGTCCACTTGGTGTTCTATTGTACTGTGGCTGAGCTGGCACTCAAAGCACAAGACTCAGTCCTTCCCATTCTTCCCTCCCCTTTCCAAAGACAGAGGAATCTCTCCCCATGACCACCACCATTTCAGGCTCATAGAAGGTACTTCCAGACTGCTGGCAATATTCCCCTAAGACCCAAAGGGTCTTCATTAAGCTTGTGGTTTATGCTGCCTGTCCTGGGACTCAACCTTCAGGGCAGTGGGCTTCTCTCTGGCCAAGGGAAGGTTCAGAAATGCTGTTTAAGAGCAAAGTCCTAGAATTGAGGACCCCTAAAGCCTGCCTGGTGCTCTACATCCCTGTGGCTGAGTTAGTCCCTAAGGTGCAAGACAAAACCCTATTTACTTTTCCCTCCACCTTTCTCAATCAGGAGTCTTACCCCCTAGCCACCATATCTGGAAATGTGCTGAGTCTCACCTGAGGTCAGAGAGTCTCAGCATCATACCCACGACCCTTGAGGTATTACATGGGTATCACTGCTCATTATTCTGGGCCCAAGGCTCTTCAGTTAGTAGATGATAAATTTTGCCAGGACTGGGTTATTCCTTTCAAGGCTGTAGGGTTCATTCTGGTCCAAGGTGGATCTAGAAATGACTGGAGGTTAGAGCTTGGAATAAAGGCCTCCCAATTCTGACTTGTGTTCTATTCCGCTGTGGCTGAGTTAGTATCCAAGATGCAAGATAAAAGGCTTTCTATTCTTCTGTGTTCTTTCCCCAAGCTGAGGAAAGAGGTTTTTTTGGAGCCATGAGTTGTGCAGCCTATTGCTAGTGGTGGGATAATGCCCAAACTCCCTTATCTGCTCTGCCTTGTGTCTCAGTAGATTGCATGCCCTCAAATCCACTGTCTTTGGGCCCATTTCAACCTTAGGACTCACCTAGGTGTTGCAGTCATTGTCAACTAAAATGTCTTCCAAGTTTATTTGGGACCCCAGAACCCTTTAGCCCACGGTGACAAGGCCTGTGGAAACTCAATTTCAGACCTCTGGAATCAGTGATTCCTCTCTGCTTAGGGCTGGTTTAATTGCACCTTTTGTGACTGGCATCAGCTGAGTTTGGTTCAGTTTTCCTTTCTGCTATAATAAGGGAAGCCTCACAATTGCTGGGATCTTTCTCTCCTCAGGGCATAGAAACACTGTCCACATTATGCTTCCACTGCTGGTGGATGGGGGAGAGGTAGCATCAGTGATTCAAGACTGTTTTTTCTACCTCCTTAGTGTCTCTTCCAGTAACTTTTTAAATTAAAAGCAGGTACTGTGAGTGCTCACCTAATTTTTTTGTTCTTATAAATGTAATTTTGTGTGGTGTGTGTAGATAACTGTTAAATCTCTTATAACCCTTTACAAATTTTGCTAAAGAGAAGATTATTGCTTTAAGGGAATGTTGTTGTGCTCTTATTTCAATGGACCTTCCACAATTTGTTTAAGCCTACAGCTTTACCTCATCCAATTCAAAACAATCTTTTAACCCAAGGTAAAAATTTACATTTGATGCCTTCTTATAATCTTTTACTGAAAACACATTTTACTGCTTTTACCACCTTGCATGTAAATCAATTTTCAGTGATCTCAATTGCCTGTTATAATGGTAAATCTTAGCAATAGTTAACTTTAATGTGGAGTCTAGTAAGCTGTTTCTATTATGCACTAGGCACTGATAATGTTTGACTCCTTCCAGCATAGTTAAAGGCATGGTTAATTGGATATGTCTTCAGGCTTTAGCCTTACCAGTTGTGAAGCAGACAATTTGAACAGTTCTCAAAAGCCAAAGAACCAGTTTATAATATTAAAACATATAACAAACCTATTAACTGACCTGCATAATTTAGACCATGTGTTTATATTTTAATGACATTTGCATTTTACCAATAATCTTTAAGACTGTTGCAATCCTAGTCTCCTATAAAACAGACTTTAGACCAACAAAGATCAAAAAAGACAAAGAAGGGCATTATATAATGATAAAGGGATCAATGCCACAAGAAGAGTTAACTATCCTAAATTTATATGCACCCAATACAGGAGCACCCAGATTCATAAAACGAGTTCTTAGAGACCTACAAAGAGACTTAGACTCCCACACAATAGTAGTGGGAGACTTTAACACCATACTGTCAATATTAGACAGATCAATGAGACAGAAAATTCACAGGGATACTCAGGACTTGAACTCAGCTCTGGATGAAGGAGACCTAATAGACATCTGCAGAACTCTCCAACCCAAATCAACAGAATATACATTTTTCTCAGTGCCACATAGCACTTATTCTAAAATCGACCACATAATAGGAAGTAAAACATTTCTCAGCAAATGCAAAAGAACAGAAATCATAACAGTCTTTCAGTGCAATCAAATTAGAAATCAGGATTAAGAAACTCACTCAATACTGCACAACTATATGGAAATTGAACAACTTGCTCCTGAATGATCACTGGGTAAATAACGAAATTAAGGAGGAAATTATGTTCTTTGAAACCAATGAAAATAAAGACACATCATACTAGAATCTATAGGACAGAGCTAAAGCAGTGTCAAGAGGGAAATTCATAACACTAAATGCTCACGTCAGAAAGCTGGCAAGATCTAAAATCGACACCTTGGTATCACAATTACAATAGCTAGAGAAGCAAGAACAAACACATTCAAAAGCTAGCAGGGGCCAAGAAATAACTGAGATCAGAGCAGAACAGAAAGAGAGAGACATGAAAAACCCTTCAAAAAAAATCAATGAATCCAGGAGCTGTTTTTCTGAAAAGAAGTCTTTAACAAATATTAGCTATTATTGTTTACAATAATCCCATATGAGCAAAAGACAAAAATATGGAAATTACAGAGTAGTGAAATAAGATTAAATTAAAGTCAAGTGCTTTTGTTCTGTTTCTGTAGAGAGAGTGGCATATTGTAATGGATAATCGGGATTATTTACAAAACAACATAGAGAAATGGCCTGATTTCACAAGCACTGGTTTATCATCTAATGCAATGACCTTTCATTAGACATAAAAATGGCGGATATGGAAGAATCATCAGTAAATTGTTACATAAAATCTAAATCTAGTAGAAGAGATAGACCCACATAAATACATAGATCTTTATTCTGCTCTGGTGGGACATTTGGCTTTGAAGTAGACTATGTAGAAATATGATGTAGGCCTGAGTCATGACAATGGCAATTAAAATATAGGGAAGCGGACAGGCCCAAGACAAATTCAGGAGGCAAGATTTTCTGACCATTTAATAGAGGATGCTGAGTTAGCAATCTGTTATTAATGACTGCAAAATATCCAGCTTGGGTGGGTGATATAGATGATATTTATTGAAAGAAGAGAGTAAGACAAAGGTTGAATGCTTTTAAATATAAGATGTAGATAGCTTTTACTTGAGAACTAAGTTACTAATTCCCTCATACTTTTTATTGTCTCAGTAAATAATTTGTATTAATGAGTAGAGGTATTATTCAGTAACCTAGTAATACTTGTTTTTCTAAACCTGCTTATCTTTGGGACATTGATGTTTTCACTTTAGGAGTTTTATTATATAGTTAAGTGGCATGAAATTATTTTACAAAGCAGTTTCTCCACATGATGTATAAACATAATAAAATTAAAGAAATACTTTTATTTGTAATAAAAACCATCAATGGAAAAAGCTAAAATTTATTGTGAGCTCACTACTTTCTAGACACTATGTGTAAACCACTGTGTGAGTATGCACATCATCTCAGTTCTTACAGCATAGGAGGCAGGAGAAATTGTTATCCTTATTTTGTAGATGAGAAAACTGAGGGTTAACAAAGTAAATGAACTTCACCAAAGTCACATAACTAGTAAGGATCAAAGGCAATATTTCAATGTAGATGACTCTTAGCTGCACAATATGTTATCTTAATCACTGTGAAATACACACTAATGTTTGGACATGATTAAGAAAGAATATGAGTACTTTGGAGGAACAAAAAAAAAGAAATGTGTTTTCTCCAAGGAGAGAAGTTCAATTGCACTCTCTCACTTCTGATATGTTAAGCAGAGGTCACAATTCTTTGACAACTGTTTATCTATAAGGATAATACATCTACAGGACACTACTCTTGTCTGCTATTAAGTATCCACGATGCATTTCACTCTGTTAAAACCTAGAAATTCACAAGTATTAGAACTCATATCATATGCCTAATAAAATGGTATAATTTTACAGTTTCTTATTGTCTAAAAAGCATCAATGATGTTGGCTGTAATTCCTGTGTTTAGTCAAGATAGCTCCTTTCATATCTACAAAAACTTTACTGCTCATTTTGACCAACTACATCAATGAATATTCTAGTTTGAAGTCAAACTCGGATCTCCTTATATTTCTAGTAGGGCATAATATTGTGGAAAACTTTTTGTTGAAAAATTTAGAACAACAAGCTGTTGATGCTAAACATTAGGATAAAAACTTGCAATGTATTTTAAAGGAAAAAGCATTATCTTAAGAGTAATTTTAGTATTATAAATGAATGATAGTAATTTCAGATTTATTATTATTCTGATTTTGAAAGTGAATCATTTTCTTTGCTGTTTTCTACTGTTTGAGTTTTAACAAAGATACATTTTTGCTTTACTTTTTCCCTCTTTTATTCTTATATTAAGGGATTCTTCCTACTTAATCAAATGCAGCCTTTGCCTAGTCAAGCCCTAGGAAAGCCACAGCCACTCCAGCTGATGATGTTCTTTGGGTTTCTCAATAACTGGATCAATCTAAATGACAAAGGAAAAAAGAACATTTAAATAAAGAAATTTTATTTTATTGAATGAATTATGGTAGAGTGGGAAAGGGGTAGAGTTAGGGACCAGACAGAAACATATTCAAATCCCGGCTCTGTAATTTACTAATTGTGCAAACTTGGGTAAGACAATTATCTCATGCTCTGGAAATGATATCATTTTCTTTTTTATACTACAAATTTTATATTATAATTTTAAATAATATATATAATAATATAATTTTAAATCTCTTGTTATTTTATCCCAATTATTTCTCTCTCTTTTTTTTTTTCATTTTGAGACAAGGCTTCACTCCCATCCCCTAGGCTGGAGTGCAATAGTGCAATCTTGGCTCACTGCAACCTCCATCTCCTGGCTCAAGTTATTTTCCTGCTTCAGTCTCACCAGTAGCTGGGACTACAGGTGCACGCCACTGCACCCGGCTAACTTTTGTACATTTTGTTGAGATGGGGTTTCACAATGTTGCCCAGGGTAATCTTAAACTCCTGAGCTCAAGTTAGCCTCCCAAAGTGCTGGGATTACATCCAATTATGTCTTTTCTAAAAGCGTATGGCTGTATTTTTGGTCTAATATAATCATTTGGTTTTATAATATTTTGATTACTAATGCATTTAGACTTACTTTCTCTTTACTATTCCCTGATCCTCTTATTTTGCTTTTATTTTTCTATTTTCTTACCTTCTACTGGATTTATAAACATCTGTATACATACTTTTATCTCTTTTACTGGTTTGGATGCTAAAAGTTGTATATATATATATGTATATATATTACTTTAACTGTTAACATGTCGTTTTAAATACATGTACTGAAATACACATTTTTCCAATATATTATACAATTTATTATTTTCTCTCTTCTCTCTGTAAATAACAAGTACCTGAGAACATTTTGCCATCTATTTATCATGTTTTTTTAATCTTGTTATTTTGTTTGTAATTGCAATTTTACTTCTTAAAAACATTTTCAGAACAGTCTATCATCTATCTATCTATCTATCTATCTATCTATCTATCTATCTATCTATCTATCATCTATCATCTATCTATCTGCACAGTATTTGTATATAACCTACTCATATCCTCCTGTATCCTTTCTTTATTTATTTATTTATTTATTTATTTATTTATTTATTTATTTATTTAGAGGCAGAGTCTCACTGTGTGTCCTATGTTGGTCTCAAACTCCTAGGTTCAAGCAATCCTCCTGTCCTTCTTGTAGTTAGGATTACAGGCACATGCCACATCACTCAGCTTGCCAATATATTTTATCCATATTACTCTTCATTGTTTAACCTTTCCTATGCTTATTCATCAAATTCCGTTCTTATGCTGAAATATGTATATTAGTGGCCATCTTTAAATGGTGAACTTGCTTAATTTTTATTTAATTAAAAAGTTTAATTCTATTTTTACTCTGGAATGATAGTTTGGTTCAGTATAAAAAATTAATTTGGCAGTTATTTTTCTTATTATGTATTTTTTGACATTCCTGTCAATTAAATTATCATTCCTTGAACTTAATCTGTCTTTAGTAGCTTTTAAGCTTGTTCTTTTATTCTTCGTATTACGCAGGATTGCTCCTATGTGGATAGATGAGTCAACTTATTTATTTGTATTCAGTTTGATACTGGTAGTGCTTTTTTCATTAGAATACTTTTTTATTGTAACTGTTAATTATTATCATTTTCATTAAACTTTGTATAAAATCTCATTTTTTTGCTTCTGCTATATTGGCACTTCATAACCAATCCTCCACCTTATTTTTTCTCTGTCTAAGATAAAATTTTCCATTCCTTTTTCTTTTTTAGAATTTACAGTATTCTACTTTTTCAAGTTTTTATTTTTCTTTTCGCAGCAACCTAGCTGTTCTCTTTTCTGACAGTCTTTGTTTATTAATTTCTTTTTGCAGGAATTTAATTTTTTCATTTATATTTTTCACATCAGTATATTTATTTTATTTTTATTTTTTATTTTTTTTTAACATTCGTAGGTTATTGGGGAACAAGTGATGTTTAGTTACATGAATACGTTTCTTTGTGGTGATTTGTGAGATTTTGGTGCACCTATCACCTGATCAGTATACACTGCACTCAATTTGTAGTCTTTTGTCCCTCACCCACTTCCCACCCTTTTCCTCAAGTCTCCAAAGTCCGTCATGTCATTCTTATGTCTTTGCATCCTCATAGCTTAGCTCCCCCTTATAAGTGAGCACATACAATGTTTGTTTTTCCATTCCTGAGTTACTTCACTTATAATAATAGTCTCCAATCTCATCCAGATTGCTGTGAATGCCATTACTTCATTCCTTTTTATGGCTGAGTAGTACTCAATTATGTGTGTGTATATATACATATACACACACACTATATATATATACACACACTATATATATACACACACTATATATATATATATAAACTGTGGTTTATGTGCTAAACATTAGGATAAAAACTTGCAATATATTTTAAAGGAAAAAGCATTTTCTTAAGACATATGTTAAAGCAAACTAAATATGGCCTGAAAAGAACTCCGTACTTCTATATTTGAGTTCTTGTGGATGAACTGTAACCTAGCTTAATAGTCAGACAAAATTGAAAACCTAACTTAGTAGTATGTACCTATAACAACAGCTGAGTGTTGGCCAATCCCAGTGGCTATAGTTCAACCACTCATAGACTGCTGAATGTTCAAACTGCATTCAAATAAGGCAAATGCTGAGTTGTAACCAATCTCACTGTTTCTGTACCTCACTTCTGATTCCTGTACGTCACTTTACCTTTTTGTCTATAAATTTGTTCTGACCACGAGGAACCCCTGGAATCTCTGTGAATCTGCTGTGATTCTGGGGGCTGCCTGATTCACGAATCATTTATTGCTCAATTAAACTCTTTTAAACTTAATTTGGCTGAAGTTTTTCTTTTATTACATAGAAATAAATCTATTAGAGTTTACACATGCTAGGGGCCACCTGTATAACTAGATATGTGAATTAACTTCCACGTAGAATACAGTGTTTATGAAAGTATAAGTAATACAAACAGGCTGATTTTACAGATAGATGCACATATAGATAGATGTAGATATATAGATACAGATATATAGATATGTACTTAAAATTCAATATAAGCAGCGGCAATTGTTTAGCACTTTGACCAACAAATGCTTTTCTCTGGAAGTGTTGTTTATTGTAGACATAGTTCAGAATTGTCTTCACATGATAATAATTAAAAGCTGTTTGAATTTTAATTAGCTTTGTTTTTCCTTTATAATTATTTGTAATAAGCTCCCTTAGTACTTGTGTCCAGTTCAATCTTTCCCACTACCATTGCTATGCCATTAGTTTGTGCAAATTTTTCTTGTAGCTATTATTATGTAACAAAACATCTCTTTTCTTTTTCTTTCTTTCTTTTTCTTTCTTTCTTTTTCTTTCTTTCTTTCTCCTTCCTTGCTCTTTCTTTCATTTCTTTTCTTTCTTTTCTCTTTCTTTCTTTCTTTCTCTTTCTCTCTTTCTTCCTCTCTTCCTTTTCCCTTCTTTCCTTTCTTTCTTCCACTCCTTTTTTTTTCTTCTCCTAAGGATATGCTTCAGCATATTCAAGCCCCTGATATGTCCTACAGTAAATAAACCTATTTAACTTTACATAACCAAGCTAGTTAGCATGTATTACAATACTAAACACCTATCATGTAATATGATATTTGATTTTCCCAGTAACTCAATTAGTTAGATACACTATTGTTACTGATATTTTACGGATGAGTAAATTAAACATTATTGAAATTAAAATTTCAAAGATTAAACAGCTAGCAATTGTTTTAAATCCAGCAATTTATTTACTTTGTTAAACACTGGCCACTTCTTTCCTCCACCCACAGCAGATCTGTGAAGAATCTGTGCATATCAGGGGTTAACCATGATTGAAGAGACACTGAAATCATTGTAGAAACATGATATTAGAAATAACCACTTGCATTACAATTTCTGGAAAAGTGAAATTATAGAAGACGGATAAAATCACTATCAGTAATAATAACCATAATATAACCATAGTAATCACTAACCATAATAATCACACCACATAATAAGTAGTGATCTGAGTAGGCAGATCACAGATTGCAAGAAAAGCTCAGAGATTATATGTGCCTGGCTACTGAACTGAACCCAGGAAGAAGGAACTCTGTGGAGAAGTCTCTTGAAGATATTGCCTCTAAGGGTCATAGTAAGTAAGTAAGGTGAGGTAGTCAAGTCCTTGGTGGCACCATTCATGAAAGGATGGTACAAAATTTGAGAAGATACACCGGAAAATGGAGACCACTAGACGTAAGTTTCCATTTATCACTTTGTCATTTTTCCAGTAATTTCAAAAGTGTTGGTTTCTTCTTCATTCCTGCTTTTCAAATCTCATAAAAGATCTGTTTTTGGCTAACTCTAATCTGATAAATGTTCACAATGTGAATCTGAGACACATAGTTCCTAGCTTAGCCAAGTTGACAAAGTACAGTCTAGTATAACCCTATGGAATGATTTTCCACGGAACATTTGTTTCAGGGAAGGTACAGAATCAAAAATGTCAATTTTATATACTGTTTTTTAAAATGTTTTTCAAATCACAGACTTTATTCTAGGTCCTGTCAGGTAACTGCATTGAAATGAGCATCTTAGCAATGAGTAAACATAAGTGCTTATCCAACATCTACATTTCAATTATATTTAGTTTATTTTGTTCAAAATTTACATTATTTTTACTGATATGATGAAAACATCATTGCTTGAGGAAAATTTCTTCTGAAATTAATGTGAACTGCTAGTATTTATGATTACAATAGAGAAACTAATACAGTGTAACAAAAATGGCATTCTTAACAGATGAAGTTAGTATCATGGAGAGAATATGACTAGAATAAAATTATATGTTGAATGAGAGAATATGTCTAGAATGAAGAACTCAGATTCAATCAGACTTTTTTCTGTTTATCTTGCAATAATTAAAATTATCTAAAAAGATTACTCAGTTTTAAGAATAATTATTGTATTTTATAGGAGAACTTACATGCTACAATAATATTTATGAATGGCACATTCATAAGGGCCTCCAGACATATACACAAATATCATAGGTCTACTGGAATTGCTACATCTTTACTTTGAATATGAAAGTGCCACATAGAAAGCAACAGATATCTAAACTAAGACCAAAATTCTAGTTTGAAATTCTAAACATACATAAAAAATAGTGTTTTCTTGGTACAGTCAATTTCCTATTTTTCCTATGTATCTAGAATACCATCCCATGAATGGATTTGTGATGCTGAAATAATTTCCACTTGATCAAAATTGATATGATGTACCAAGAACTATAACTGTGAGGTTTGAAAGTGAAGATAATTTATGATATAAAAGTACATATGTTAAAAAACATTTTATCCATATAATGTCAGAAACAATGTCTCAACATTTCTTATTAAGAAAAATATTGTATGTTGAAATGGTATGTCTAGCTCATGCCGGTTCTGACATTTTAATTTGGAAATGCATAACTTGTTTGATTTCACAGGCTCACTGCAGGACAGGACAACAATTTGCCTCCGCATGAATCGTGCCTGAGTCTCACTTGCGTGATGTTTAGAGGAGACTTCGGACTTCTAAGTTGGTGCTAGAACAAGTTAAGACTCTTCAGACTATTAAGATGGAATCAGTGTATTTTGTGTGTGAGAAGGACACGAGTTTTGTGAGACAAGGGGCACACTGCTATGGTTTGAATGTTTGTCCTTCCAAAACTCATGTTGAAAGTTAAGTGTCCTTGTAAAAGTATTAAGAATTAGGGCCTTTAGGAGGTGATGACCCGTAAGGGCTCCACTTTCATGAATAGTTTAATGCCATTATTGCAGGAGTGGGTTCACAGCAGAAAGACAAATTCAGCCCCTTTTACTCTCTTTTGCCCTCTCTTTGCCCTTTTGCAATGTGATACCTTTGTCCATGTTACGTGTGACACATCAGAAAGGCTCTTGCCAGATATCAGGACTTAGATCATTGACCTCCCAGCATCTGGAATGGTGAGAAATAAATTTTTGTTCATTATAAATTACCTACTCTCAGGTATTCAGTTACAACTGCACAAAACATACATGATAAAAACCAAAAGTAGGTTCTAAATTCACAAAAAATTGATCCATTCCACAAAATGATATCTCACATTGGTTCAGATAACAAAATTTTTCCCTGTTGTTTTTACAGCTGTAATTTTCAAACAGCACCATGATTCATAACATATTTTTCTTCAAGCCGACAAATTATTCAGTCTCTTTCAATTGACACACAGTGGGGGTATTTTTACAAAATAAAGAATGATGAACCATGGGTCTGTAAATATAATCTACATGGAAACAACAGGTGGTGGTGGGATATGAAAAATTAATGTCTTTATTTTTATCTTCTTTACAGATAGTTTTGCAAGGAAAGGAAAAGTTATCATTAAAAACTACTAAATGGAATGACACTTTTGCTCCACCAAGTATATTATTACAGAGATCTCAACTATTATACATGTTAAATATAATAAACTTCTAACATTCACATGTTCACCATTTTTTCTCAATCACTTATGAAACATCCGTATCTTTTATATATAGCTTTCTTATAGCTACCACTGTAAGCAAAGCATAAGCATTAAATTACTTTTATAATATAAATATTTATTTATATTTTTATATGTTATATTTTATATATAGTATATTTTATAATAACGTAGCTCTTCATATTTATGCCTGTTACCAGGCTTGGGCATTTTGGAACTCTATAAAAAAATTCCTAGCCCAATAAAACTTTAGCATGTACTTATGGTCACATATTTTCATTACTGTTTGGTCAACAATGATTTTTCAAACCCTTTCAGCAAATAAAAATTGTACACACATGGATGTCTGTGGCCTTTGTTCTCAATAATATTAAAATTTATTAAGGAAGAAAAAACAAAGAAATAAAATGATCTATATTTAAAAATTAATTGATTGCTCATAAAAGTGAATTAGAAAGAGTGGGTTAGTAAGCATGCTTAAGGAATAAAGATTAAGATGAGAATTAATCACACATGTTTTGAAGGATGTATCACTTCTATTATTTAAAAGGGAATAAATTGGTATCTAAAGAACAGGTGTGTGGTGATTTTACTTCCAACTTGAATTGCCAGACTGTTCATGGCCTGAGATTCACTGGTGTGTGGATTCGTCTGGGGAACTGTTAGAAAAAATGGTGGATAGAGTTTTCTGGAAGTCCGCTTGAGTAGAGGTGCTAAAAAGTATCCTGAGATATATATTGACAGAAAAGTAGCTAGATACGACTATCCTGATCAAATACCAAGCCTTTATTATGAGAATTGGTGGGGGAGCATTATACAAATGTCATATTATTTACAGTTAAGCTTAATCTATCTTCCCAGTTATCCATTGGACTAAAGGATGAATCATCTAGAGAGTAAGGAGACTCTAAGCCAAAACTGGTAGTCATCTACCACTAATTGTTCTATGAAATACTGTGATACAAGCAAAAATGCTTTGATACCACTCCAATATTTCTAATGTGAAAGGAGAATAAAAACTATTTTTCCCTATTGCAACATGGAACACTGCAGGATTTCCATCTTGTGGACTCTGTTACTTCAGAAGCAGCAGGAGATAATGATGACCAACAGATATATAGTCATTAAGAATGAGTTGAGTAGGAATAATACTCCATGGAAATAGACATTCTCATGTGCATATTAGATAATGCTGCAGACTCCATAAATTAACTGGGGCAATTCTGTGATTACTATTAATAATATCCTGTTTGAATGCGTGAGGTAAAAAAACAATAAAATTTTGTTTACTGCTCTTACTATAACCCTTAATAATATATATATAGGTTGCTGAGGTCTAGGAAAAATTTAATTACACAGGAATAAAAAACATTTTAGTTACCACAGTTTTGTTTGTGTAAATGTTGTTGTGTATGAGACAGAGAGAATGAGTACAAGCAAGCACAAAATTAAACTTTAAAAAAAATTGTATGCTAGGGCCTAAAAGAAATTTAAAAAGAAAAAGGCAGAATCTGGAACCAGATTCTCTAAGGCCTTGCTACCCAAAGTGTGGTTCTCCAGCCAGCAGTATTAACATAACATGGAAGTTTGTTAGAAATACAAAATCCCAGGTTTAATGCCAAACCCCTGAATTAGAATCTGTATGTTTTCAAGATCTCCAGGTGATTGATGTGCTCATTACAGATTGAAAAACACTACAAAAGCATTATACCCATTGCCACAAATTTGTGTTTAATATAAGTATTATGAATTTAATGTCAGAATTAGGAAAGGTGTAGTCATCATGTCAAAGAAGTGAAGAATAAGTGAAAGTACTCACAGATACTATGAAAGAGATAGAAGTCAAGTCAATTTTAGAGAAGAAAATGTGGTATACAAATGACAGACTAATGGTGCATATATTAATGTTTATTCACTACTCAGTCTATTTGTAATAATCTGAAATATATGTGCCATAATTACTATGGGTAATTTCTGTGATGAGTTTTGACAAAACTACAAGAGATTGGTGGAAATATAGCTAAGCTTAATGGGGGACCACTGAGTCACTGATTATAAATGACTGATCTGGAAAAAGATACTCCCTCCAAACAGGAAACCTAATTCAGACAGGCTTCTTTAGATTTCCCAGTAAGTTTGGTCTATATGACGTTTTAGCCTTCAGGGCATAAAAATTCTTTGCATTTACATTCCTCAGAAGTGTTGTTTCACAAAAACTTTAGCAACTTACTCTCAGTTATTTTCGTTATTTGTACTCTTTCGGGAAACTACATCCACTATCTTTGGAGGGGAAGGAGTATACACACACATACACACACACAAACACACACACACTCACAGGCACACACACACACACACACACGGAATTCAGATATGATACTTCATTCATCTCTTATAAACTTTCCAAACATCATTTGCATGCTGAACTTACTTGAAGAGTGAAATATCCTTTTACAAAAATGACAGAATAGGCTATTTCAATTATCTCTAAAGCCTGTCAGGAAATTACAGCTTAGCCACATTCTGTCTTACTTCTCCTCCATAGGAATATGACAGTTTTAAATAGCTAAATCTCTTGAATTGTATTGCTGTTAAATGTAATTTAGCTATTTACTGCCTTTTCTGGAGATTTAGTTGATGTTTTATTAAATTCACTGATTAGCATATGTTTTATGGTTACCGAAATATAGTCATAAATAATCAGAGAAGAGCTCTAAAATAATGATGAAACATAGCTGTCTCATCTTCAGCTTTTGGAAACTGTTTGTCATACCAATGACTAGAAACTAAAAAAAAAAAAAATTCATATTTCTTTTTGCTTCAACTGTTAAAAAGTTTTATTTACAATAGAGAGAACACTTTCATTTCATTCGTTTGAGAAGAATAATTTTACAGTCCACATAGCTGAACAGAGAAAGATTTCCTTATAAAGATTTGCCCAAGGCGATTGCAAAGACAAGAAGACAAGGTTTTTATGTAAAAAAACTATATATTTGTCTGTTATGAGTTTCTGCTTATTATAATCACAGTACAGTATTACATATTTCAGTCTTTATCATTTATAGTACCCTCAAATAAAAAGCTTTCCTAATTTCTTATACTTATTTAGATCTGAAAATGATTTCAGCAGAGAGCCTTTGCCTTTATACTACTAAAAAAGGAAAAATAAAATTTTGAGAGTATAAAAATTTGTTTGAACTAAACTTTGAAATTAGTAAGAAGCTACCCCTTCAGTCTAAGGAATAAGCACTTTCTCAAACAAAGTAATTACGTTGCATTTTTATCCCTTGTTGAGAACACCTTTAAAAAATAAAAGTCTAATAAATTTTCAATTATAGTTGAAATAAATACGGTGTATTTTTAGGTGATATCGAATAATAATTAAATCATTATCTCTTAGTTTTAAACCCACCTTTTTATATTTGTATTCTGATGTTGCAACTGGGATTCTACAAACCACATTTCTTCACTGCCAGGTGATTTCTTTATAGTCTCTGCCAACAGGAAGTGAGAGAGACAGAGAGCAATAGAGTTGCAGGAGAGGGGTGTGGGGAGAGAAGGGAGACTAAATTACTGAAGGAGAAAAATGGTTCACATTGTTTTGCCTCATAATATCACAGCAATGTTTTCACCCTGACAATGACATGGGTGATAACATCAATTGGTTCCAAGTTGCTGTTTTCACATATCTATGACCAGGCTAACTGAGTTATTTCAGAGGTACCAGCACTCATTGAGGCTGTCTGATCCTAACTTCGTGAGGGCACTCCTCCAACCTTCTAACTTTTAATAATGTAAATCTCTTCATTTTGTTCCCTGAGATCTAGAGTCTAGGAGTTGCTTCCTGAAGCTACTACTTCTGTGATACTTCATAGTCCTTCCTTTACCTTTACAGTTTTATAATATCTGGTTAACATATTTTATATTATATTATCTCTCTAAAATAATTGGTATAGTATGTGTGTACTGATTAGATTCAACCAACATACAGAACCTGTATTCCAGTATCTAGTCCCTTTTGATAGCTCAAATCAAAATGTTTGTTACTCAATAGAATTTAAACTTTCAACAAGTATTTGTTGAGTTAGTTCTCTTAGCAAGATATTATGCTAGTTAATAGAGAAATTAAAAATCTTCAATCAACTAATGATTTGCTGGTAAAGGCAACACTATACCACAGCAGTTATCATTACCAACTATGGAAACTGAGAAGCTTTGGTTTATTCTCATTTCTACCACATATTTTCTGCATTATAATTTTGAGTACCTACCATTTTTTTTAAAGATGAGTGAGAATATTTAGTAATATATAACTAAAGCATAGAAACATTTTGGGATGTCTAAAGAAAAGAAAGATCCGTAGTAGTATGGATTATTGACTCTAAGTCTTCACTTCTGCATAATGGGATTAAACATTTATGCCACTTGACATATAACTTTACAGTGTTCTCCCATTGTGTGGGGAGAATACTTCCCCAGCTCATTTATATTGGGCAATGCTAAGCAACTTGCATTGATCAATAAAATGTTAGCCTATGGGCTATGAACAAAATCCTTAAATATGCTAGCATAGTTTGACTTGGCTTCTTGTATTCTTTTCCTTCACCATGACAAGAATATGTCATGGGTAGGTGTTGGTTTAAGAAGGCTAGGAAACATTTATTGCAGACCTGAATTCAATCTACAACCTAATTCCAGCCCCAATGACCCTATAGCATTAAGCATTCTGTCTAGACCTAAGAAGAGTTACCCAGTGGAGCTTAGCCTGGATCAGCCAAACAAGAGAAATATAATCATAAGAACAAATATTTGTTGTAGCAAGCCACTAAATTTGGGGATGCTTTGTTTCACAGCATTGTTTCAGAAATAGATGACTAAGAAAATCATCATGAGTTGGTGGGCTGGCGATTTTAGAAATATTACATGACATAAAACATAAATCGCCAGTAAATTTTGAACATGAGTCATACTATATTTAAGGGTGCGTGTGTATGTGTTTGTGTGTGAGTGTGTGTGTGTGTGTGTGTGTGTATTTTCAATGTCTCCAATCAGACAACAATCCTCCTTTAATGGAGGGACTGTTTCTTACTCCTGGATTTTGGAATAAACTGTTAACTAAGAATTACAAGAGGTGAATTTCAGCATCAATTTTCCCACTGACTAATCGACAAACCCTACGATTTTAAGCAAATAATCACTCTGGGCTTATATGACCACATAATCTGTACAACCTTTATCCCCACATCAGTTTATTTTTCTTTCCTTATTTTTAAGTAAATGTTTTAGAAGAAATATTATTTTTCTAGTAAATTTTGCTTGCAAATTTAATGCTGAATAGAAAAAACATGGTTTCTGATTAAAACAGAGGTGGTAACTGGTATCAACTGAGACACAGTCTTCAGAAATGACACTCATGTATTTCAATACATAAGCATAAATAGAGCCAGGAAAGATGAAAAAAGACAGAGTAGGCAATCCACACCTACATTCTGTGGTTTAATGGATGCTACCAATCCCTCATTTCCTCTAAGAAGCTCTCTTTCATGCTTATTCTGGATCTTAACTTCCCACTAGAATATAACAAGGCTAACTTTCGAGAAAAGCCATGTTAAAAATAGGATAATTATCTTAATTGTGGTACTAATGATTAAAGCATAATATCGGCGGGCAATGATAAAAACCACATGATTATCTCAATAGATGCACAAAAGACCTTCAACAAAATTCAACAACGCTTCATGCTAAAAAGTACGAATAAACTAGGTATTGATGGAATGTATCTCAAAATAATAAGAGTTATTTATGACAAACCAACACCCAATATCACACTGAATAGGCAAAAACTAGAAGCATTCCCTTTGAAAACTATCACAAGACAAGGATGCCCTCTCTTGACACTCCCATTTGACATAGTATTGGAAGTTCTGACCAGGGCAGTCAGGCAAGAGAAAGAAATAAAAGGTATTCAAATAGGAAAAGAGGAAGTCAAATTGTCTCTGTTTGCAGATGACATGATTGTGTATTTAGAAAACCCCATCATCTCAGCCCAAAATCTCCTTAAGATGATAAGCAACCTCAGGAAAGTCTCAGGATAAAAAATCAATGTGCGAAAATCACAAGTATTCCTATATACCAAGAACAGACAGAGCCAAATCATGAGTGAACTCCCATTCTCAATTACTACAAAGAGAATAAAATACCTAGGAATACAACCTACAAGGGATTTGAAGGACCTCTTCAAGGAGAACTACAAACCACTGCTCAAGGAAATAAGAGAGGACACAAACAAATGGAAAAACATTCCAGGCTCATGAAAGGGAAGAATCAATATCATGAAAATGGCAATACTGCCCAAAGTAATTTATAGATTCAATGCTATCCCCAACATGTTACCATTAACTTTCTTCATAGAGAAAAAACTACTTTAAATTTCACATGAAAGCAAAAAAGAGCCCGCCTTGCCAAGACAATCTAAAGCAAAAAGAACAAAGCTGGAGACATCATGCTACCTGACTTCAAACTATACTATAAGGCTACAGTAACCAAAACAGCATGCTACTGGTAACAAAACAGATATGTAGACCAATGGAATGGAACAGAGGCCTCAGAAATGACACCACACATCTACAATCATCTGATTTTTGACAAACCTGACAAAAACAAGCAATGGGGAAAGGATTCCCTATTTAATAAATGGTATTGGGAAAACTGGCTAGCCATATGCAGAAAGCTGAAACTGAATCTCTTCCTTACACCTTATACAAAAATTAACTCAAGATAGATTAAAGACTTACATGTAAGACCTAAAACCATAAAGACCCTAAAAGAAAACCTAGGCAATACCATACAGGCATGGGCAAAGCCTTCATGACTAAAACACCAAAAGCAATGGGACCAAAGCCAAAATTGACAAATGAGATCTAATTAAACTAAAGAGCTTCTGCACAGCAAAAGAAACTATCATCAGAGGGAACAGGCAACCTACAGAATGGGAGAAAATTTTTGCAATCTATCCAGCTGACAAAGGACTAACACCCAGAATCTACAAGGAACTTAAACAAATTTACAAGAAAAAAAAAAACACCCCATCAAAATGTGAGTGAAGGATTTCAACAGGTACTTCTCAAAAGAAGACTTCTATGCAGCCAACAAACATGAGAAAGTGCTCATCGTCGCTGGTCATTAGAGAAATGCAAATCAAAATCACAATGAGATACCATCTCACACCAGTTAGAATGGTGATCATTAAAAAGTCAGGAAACAACAGATGCTGGAGAGGATGTGGAGAAATAGGAGCACTTTAACACTGTTTGTGGGAGTATAAATTAGTTCAACCATTGTGGAAGACAGTGTGGCAATTCCTCAAGGATCTAGAACTAGAAATACCATTTGACCAAGCAATCCCATTACTGGGTATATACCCAAAGGATTATAAATCATTCTACTATAAAGACACATGCACACATATGTTTATTGTAGCACTGCTCACAATAGCAATGACTTGGCACCAACCCAAATGCCCATCAATGATAGACTGGATTAAGAAAATGTGGCACATATACACCATGGAATACTATGCAGCCATAAAAAAGGATGAGTTCATGTCCTTTGCAGGGACATGGATGAAGCTGGAAACCATAATTCTCAGCAAACTAACACAGGGACAGAAAACCAAACACCCCATGTTCTCACTCATAAGTGGGAGTTGAACAATGAGAACACATGGACACAGGGAGGGGAACATCACACACCAGGGCTTGTTGGGGGGTGGGGGGCTGGGGGAGAGATAGCATTAGGAGAAATACCTAATGTAGATTATGGATTGATGGGTGCAGCAAACCACCATGGTACATGTATACCTATGTAACAAACCTGCATGTTCTGCACATGTACCCCAGAACTTAAAGTATAATCTCAAAAAGTATTAAAAAAAGCATAATATTAAGTTAAACCACACGAGATTGCTGGGCTTTTCATTCAATATATGTTTTTACCTTATGAATGTAAAGAAAAAATGAGTGACATTTTGGACATGAATAATATGTAGAGAAAAGAAATTTAGAATATTAAAATCTTGATTTTGAGTATTGTAAGACAAGCCCTTGGAGGAATTGATATAAAAAATGGGTTTTAACATCATATTTTGAAGAAATCACAATAATATAAGTGAGTTTTATTGCTTCAGAAAATATTACTCTCAATTGAGAAAAGAAGTAGAAAGAAGTTCATTCTTTTTTTAGTAAGTATCCTTGATAAAAGATGCTATGCTCTTCCACTCTTCAGATGATGGGATGATAGAGGAACATTAGAAATTACCAACCAGACTGTGAAATTCTATGGTAGAATAAAACTGGGTCTTATTTTTAAGCAAAGCCTATGAGAGTTGTCAAGTCATGTAGTGTGTCCTGGTGCACAACAGAACAAAAAATAAACAAAGTAGAAATATGTTGTTGGCTTTGTTTAGGATGAGATGGCTTGAGAAAAAAAAAATTGTCCTGAATTTACAAAATGAATATCTAATATTTCATGTGTTATATAGCAGAAGTGTGGAAATTACTTTAAAAAGGAGAAAGAAAAAGAATATATTTGCAGATATATTCAAGTATTTTACTGGAGATGTGAGAAAAACATGGGCTTCCAGGAAACTTTGCCATAAAAATAGTTGACTGTATATAATTATTTATTCCAGTCTACTAAATGTCACTATTGATGTCTTAATATTTTGTTAGAATTCTTAAAATTTTTATGGATTCTAAGATTTGCTTTTTTCACATTTTTACATATCTAAAATGTGGATGTATCTTATAATCAAAGGCATTTTACAATTGTTGTTTTTCAAGTGGCAACTATAATACAGTAGTCATTTCCTGAACCTGTGATCACATCAGAAGGATTAGCATCACCAACATGTGCAGAGTAGATGTCAGAGGCTGAGAGCCCATAGTGGAGTGTTTAGTTTAACCCCTATGAGACAAATGATTGTAGGAAGAGAGTGGAAGAGTTGGTGCATCACATGTGTTTAACATTTCTAAAGTGAGAATCAAAGTGATCTAACTGCACATAATTTCAAAGCTAGTATAACAGCCCAACATTAATTAATGTGGTTATTTTATAAATTCTTCTAAGAAATGTTGCATTAACCAAACACTTGATAGCAAAAATATTATATTAAAAAACATAGATTTTGATGACTCCGGGATGAAATGTTAATGAGAAGAGTGGTACCGTGTGATATAAAGTAGCTTTAGAATTACTATAATCAAAATATTAATTTTCTAACTCTAAAGGCACGTGCACACATATGTTCATCATAGCACTTTTCACTATAGCAAAAATATGGAATCAACCTAAATGCTTATCAACGGTAGACTGAATAAAGAAAATGTGGTCCACATATCTCATGGAATACTATGCAGTCATAAGTAAGAATGAGATAATATCTTTTACAGCAGCATGGATGGAGCTGGAGGCCATTATTCTAAATAAACTAACACACTAACAGAAAACAAATAACGTATTCTCTCACCTATAAGCAGAAGCTAAACATTGAGTATATATGGACACAAAGAATTGAGTATATATGGACACAAAGAATGAAAGACACAGGGGCCTACTTGGGGGTTGAGGGTGAGTGGAGGATGAGGACTGAAAACCTGCTTATTGAGGACTACACTTATTACCTTAGTGATAAAAACCTTTTGCCATCAGCTGAAGATTCCTGAGACCCTCACCAGAAGCGGATGCTGATGCCATGCTTTTTGTACAGCCTGCAGAGCCATAAGGCAAATAAATATCCTTTCTTTATAAATTACCCAGCCTCAGGTATTATTTCATAGCCATAGAAATGGACCAAAGCAAGAGGTGAATTGATATAGTGGGCAAATTAAATGTGTGGAGAAGCCAAAAATCACCATTAAAACTGATGCGTGTGTATGTATGTATGCGTGTGTTTATATTTGTGTGTGTTTGATTAAATAACTCAATTATGCTTCATAGAGTGTTTACATTTTCAGGTCTTTTTCATTTCTCACTTAGGAATATATAAAACTGACTTTAGTCTCATAAGTAATGTTCAATCATTGCTCATTGTGTAGATAAACTGTAAATGTCCTGATGAAAGTGAAGCCTTTGTTTACATGTATCCTTCTACCCTTTCTGAAAAATAATATGGAACATGTATGAATTTCTATAATTTCCACAGGACCCTACATGTAGTAAGCACTGGAAAATTATTTGTTGAATAACAAAGTGTATTTCTAAATTAAAGTTTCTTTTGAGGAGTTAGGTTTTTTGGATAACTCTTTCAATTTTTCATTCACCTATAATGTAAGACATTCACAATATTTTGCATTAATAACCTCATGTGCTGGGTTCATACATAGAATATAGCTATTCTTCTTTATTCTTTAGTAGCTGTGAAATCTTTTTATTGAAATGAGGTGGACTCGCTAATAGATTTCAGAGAGATGGGGTTTTTTATTCTACTAGAAACTTTCTTTAAGACAGCACTTTTCTCAGGACAGTTGTTTTATTATTTATTTGGCAACATTTAAATGGTATTACTATGTAAATATTAATAAAATCTCAGTGTGTTTTGGTTTGAAGTGAATAAATGAATATTAATGTAATAACTGAGATTTATAAAATAATTGGGACATTTTTATGTAATTACACTAACTGGAAACACCAAATAAGATTAAACTTCATTACTACACCCTTAGGGGTTAGTTCCAGATGGGGCACATAAAACTGAGACCACTGTTTTCACTGCTTTGGGGAATTGGGATTAAAGTATACAACATTTGGCAAACATGTCTTACAGCTTATGTGTTTTAAATTACTGCATGATTTCCAAAAGAAACTGAGATACTAGAACTAAATTTTGATCTTATTAGTGAACAGTAAAATGGCATTTAATGGGCAGAATGTCATAACTAATAAGTCATATGATTGTTGTGGCATTAGTATGGGAATCTTAGATAATATTTCCTGTTAAATGATAGTGAAATATCTATTGCTGTGCAGTGTATTTTAGAGTTAATTTTACCTAAACTCTTACTAATCCACTATCCTTTTCAAGACCCCACCCCTTGCACCAGATTTCATACACCATGATATGTGCATTTAGTTAGTGGAGCTGGTGTTGGAATGCAGGTATCTTTTGTGTTTCAGGATATCCAAGTATCAAAGGAACGATCTAGAAAGTGAGTCCTCTGTATTTAAAATATAAATTAAAATAACTGTCAAACTAAAAATTTAGGAGCAGGCCAGGCGTGTGGTGACTCCTTCCTGTAATCCCAAAACTTTGGGAGGTCCACATGGGTAGATCGCTTGAGCCCAGGAGTGAAACCCCATCTCTATAAAAAATACAAAAACTGTGCAGGCGTGGTGGCCCATACCTGTAGTCCCAGCTACTCGGGAGGCGGAGGTGGGAGGATCGCTTGAGCCAGGGAGTTGGAGGTTGCGGTGAGTTGAGATCTCACCACTGCGCTCCAGCCTGGGCAACAGAGCAAGACCCTGTCTCAAAATAAATAAATAAAGTGCAGTATAGGGCCATTGCTACTTAGCTGTTCATAACAAAAATAATATATTCATTGTTGAAAATATAGATTTTTTAAAAAGTAAAATTAGCTATTTAATGTTTTAAATGTTGCCACATTTATTTCAAGGTATAATGGAAGAATCAAAAATGTGCAAATAAACAAAATGAATGAGAGTATCTTAAAAATAAGTTCAGTCTTTGGTAGCACATGCATAATGCCAACCGAAAATACTGCAAAATCAGAGACAGAGAGAGGATAAAAAATAGTTAAGTGATTGAGAGTTGGCATTTGGTAGCATGAGGATTACCTCTTTTCTTCCCTTTACTCTAGTGAACTATTACTCTGATATATCCAGGCACGGCCTGACATTTAGTTCAATTCTGAGTAAGTAAAGGAAAATGGAAAAAGAATAATTTGGTAGAAATGGTGAAAAGTTACACAGTATAAAGACAAAATCAGTAACAGTTTCTAAAGATATTTACAGAAAATGTTACAGGCTTTTTGTAAAACAAGCTTTACAAGTTAACGCTGTTATATAGTTGTGTGTTTATTTATTTATTATCCCATATAATACAGTAAGGACTAAAGTATGGAAGCAACAGGAAGGTAAATTTAACTATAATGTCTATTAATTAGGAATTGCATTTAGCAGTTGTTAAGAGAGACCAATATACAGCGGGATAAAAATTAGAGTGGATGGCATTCTCTTTGTAAAAGACATTTGAAAAGAGGCAACCCAGAGCTAGTACGTAGGCTTCATAAAATCGTTTGGGCCAGTTTCTTTCAGCTCCAACACACAGTTTTCATCCTTTAATTTAGGGTACAATGTGACCTTCACGGGTGTGCCACCAGGACAGTTGCAGAGGACCCTGAACTCAGAATAATCCTGTACTTGAGATTGAACGCACTGAGGTTGCTGGCTTAAAATTCTGAATATTTTAATCTTTGTATTTAATTTTTTATAAGTTAAGACTAATGGGATATTGGAGTATGTGCCCATATATTGGAATATTGGCCCATAAGCAATCGTAACTATTGCCTTCTCCCTGGCTTCTGAGGACAACTTATCAGCCTCTCTTTCCCTGCCCTTGCCTCACTACTGTGCTGCTCTGTGCCCAGGTGGTGTATGGGATGCTGGGGATAGGCCCCCAAATCTGGCCATAAACTGGCCCCAAAGCTGGCCATAAAGAAAATCTCTGCAGCACTGTGACCTGTTCGTGATGGCCAGGACGCCCATGATGAAGGTTGTGAGTTTACCGGAATGAGAGCAAGGAACACGTAGACCACCCAGGGTGGAAAACTGCTTAAAGGCGTTCCTGAACCACAAACAATGGCATGAGCAATCTGTGCCTTAAGGACATGTTCCTGCTGCAGATAACTAGCCAGAGCCCATCCCTTTGTTTTGGCCTATCCCTTTGTTTCCCATAAGGAATACTTTTAGTTAATCCATAATCTATAGAAACAGTGTTTATCACTGGCTTGCTGTCAATAAATATGTGGGTAAATCTCTGTTCTGTGCTCTGAGCTCTGAAGGCTGTGAGTCCCCTGATTTCCTACTCCACACACTATATTCCTGTGTATGTGTCTTTATTTCCTCTAGTGCCACTGGGTTAGGGTCTCTACAACTGAGCTGGTCTCAGCAATGGGATGCATTGGTGGGGGAGGGCCTGTGTTCCTCCATTGCCCTCCACCCCAGGTAGGGGGCTAAATAAGAGCGTGGAAAATTTTGAGGTTGGGTTTGCACCCCATGGCATCTCAGGGAGAGAAAAAATAGCAACCATGCCAACACTAGGCTGACAGCTCAACAGGCAACTCACTGGGGACTTCTTGCCTCCTCACATACCAGGTTGCAAGCACAATCAGCAGGGATTGCTCAACAATATTATATTGTTGAGATTCATCCATGTTGCAGGATTTATTTTATTTTCATCATTGTATATTCTACTGTATGGGTATACTTTCATCCATACATCCAGTCTTTTTGTTGGACATTTCAATTGTATCTATTTTCTGTCAATTGTGAACAGTGCTGATGTAAAAATTCTTGTATATCACGTTTAGTAAACATATGCATGTGCATATATTGGGTTTAAACCTGGGAGTGGATTTGTTGTATTATAGGGTGTGCGTGCACTCAACTTCAGTAGGCCTTATCTAGCATTTTTCCAAAGTCATTGTGTCACTTGACGCTTTAAACCAGCAGTGTATGAGTGGTTCATATACTTTGGAAGTTGCTCATCTCCCATAAGTCAGGATGGTGGGTCCATGAGAAAGGAAGATTGACTTCCTCACCCTCAATCAGGGCTCTGCATTTTTGTTTCGCACTGGACCCTGAAAAATTATGCAGCTACCCCTGATTTAGGCATTATGTTAACAAGGAAGAAGAGGAAACCGAATATTGCATAATCAACTAGCAGTCTCCAGTGCAACACAAAAAAAAGATGTATAAAAATTACAGCTGTCTGAAAAGTAGTGAGATTTCTGGGGAAGTAGTAGGGAGTTTTGTGCTCACTGTATGCAAACAGAGCAACTGTAACTTATACAATTGTTGTACAGTCAAGATAAAAATCAATGAGAGGTTATATAGTAGGTGAGCTCTAATATCCTTTTACTTCTGAGTTTCTATGATTTTAGGTGAGCAATATAAGGTTGGTAGATCTGATTAATTTTATCTCAATTTGTCTTACAGATGTTGGAGTTGGGTGTTATAGGACTTTGTATATTAGCTATATGATCTTTTAAAAAGTAATACATATATCAGTATAATATTAATTTCTTAATTCCAAGAAATGTGCTCCAATAAAAAGACCCCTATTGTTACTTCCATGTGAAAAAAAAGTACAGATTTCCATTTATTATCCAAGAATAAGGTAATAATTATCTAAATATTTGTTTAAATATTGTATAAAATATTGAGTGTTATTAAAATATTTATATATAAATATTCATTATATTTAGTTTGACATAGCTCCATATAGTCAGAATGTCTCACATCCTTCCAATCTCATTAACTTAAGTGCCTCAAAAGTTAAGTGTACTTTATGATTCTCCTATATAATCCATCTATTAGAACAATCTAAATTCTGTTTATATAAATTAAAGGCATGTGTAACATATCATTTAATTTCAAGTCTATAGTCCTAAGAGTAAAGAGAGGTTGGGATTGTGGGGTTGCTCAACAGTATTCTCTCATTAAACTTCTCAGATGTCAAAGTAAAGTAAAAGGTTATGTTAAACTACTCATTATTCATAAGTAGAATACAGTTATACACCGGGAAGCATCTTTCTCCAGGTTAGAAAGTTTAACAGCATCTGCTCCCTGCTTGATAATGAACACTTTGTCAAGGCCAGAGAATAGTTTTTATATAATAACAGAAGAAAATCACTCTGCATTGGTCCTTGCAAACTATAATCAACATAACATAGTTATAGAAATATGACTTACCTTCCATGCTTCTGTATGTATGATGTTTTAGGGGAATAAATCTTAGAAGAACATAGGAATATTTTGATTCCCATAAAGATCTTACCAAACAGTTTAACTGTATATTGTTATCAGATGGAATTTCTGTGATTGCTATTCTGTAACATAATTATACACCAGAACACCTGGATCCAAAAACAATTATACATCTATTACCTAACTTTATGTAATGAAAGTGTGCAGAAATGAGTAGTAAAATTCTGCATAATATTCCTGTTCTTGATTGTTTTTTGCAATAGACCAGTTCCACAAAATAGCAATTGACTAAGAAAATTGCCTTAGTGTGAGCATAACCCGAGTACCATGGGCAGTTTCAGGCTAATTTAATAATAGCCCAATAATAGCTATAATATAATTAAAAGGTAGAATTATAGAAACTTTATGTGAATATTCATGGCCTTTTTATGACAACTCTAGTTATCATTTTTTGTCTTAATAGACTGTCATTGTTTTCTTTGATCTTTTTTTATGAACTCTTTTTGTTCTCAATTTTTTTTATTGAAGTGTAACATACATTCGGAAAAGTACATGAGTGATGACTATACAGCTCAATGAATGTTTAGAAAGTGAACACATCTGTGAAACAACCATCCATGTCAAGAAATATGTGCTGCCCCAGGAGTCTCTCTCAAGCTCCCTTCCAATCACTTTTCATCCCACCCACAAGGGTAAGGATTATCCTGACTATCATGGCTCTTTGATTTTTCCAACTTTTGAACTTTAAATATACAATCATGCAGTATGCATTCTTGTTTCTGGCTTTTATTAAATATTATATTGTTGAGATTCATCTATGTTGCAGAATTTATTTTATTTTCATCATTGTATATTCTACTGTATGGGTATACTTTCATCTATATATCCAGTCTTTCTGTTGGATATTTCAATTGTATCTATTTTCTGTCAATTGTGAACAGTGCTGATGTAAAAATTCTTGTATATCACTTTTAGTAAACATATGCATGTACATATATTGGGTTTAAACCTGGGAGTGGATTTGTTGTATTATAGGGTGTGCATGCACTCAACTTCAGTAGGCCTTACCTAGCATTTTTCCAAAGTCATTGTGTCACTTGATGCTTTAAACCAGCAGTATATGAGTGGTTCAGTTATTACTTCACATCCTCGACACCATTTGATATTATTATCTGTGTTTTTCATTTAACCAAGTAACAGTATCTCATTATAATTCAAATTTTAATTTCCCTAATGAGAACATCCTCATATATGTTTTTTGGCAATGGAGATTTTCTTTTGTGAAATATTATAATTTTGGCTCTTCCTTTTTTATTTTTGTAAATTACATTTCTGTTATTTTCTTATTGATTTGTAGACAATCATATATTTTGGATGTAAATATTTTGTCACATATGTGTATTGCAGTAGTCACACGTATGTCACATATTTGTATTGCAGTAGATTTGTCAGTAGTTTTATGGTGTTTTTGATTAATGAAATTCTTAACAAGAATTGTAAAGCACCGCTGGGTTTTGTAAAATTATAGAATAATTTTTTCCAGAGGAAAAAATGTGTTGCTGAGAACACTTTTTCTCACTAGAAACCTTATTCTGTCAAAGCTTTCATTTTTAATAATTTATAGTTTTAATTTATCACAAACACATTATTGTATTTCTTCTCTAAGAAAGAAAAATTGAAACAAAAGCTTTCTGACATAAAAACCAGGTAAGTACCTTTTTAAAATTTTTTGGATTAACTGTCAATTTTACTAAGGCTCCTAATGATTTACCATTGAAATTAATCATAGTGGTGCATGGAGATAGTCCTTCTCCTTTTTTCAGTGACAATTGATGCTTGTACTATATTTATGCAGCAGCAACTGACAAGAAATATTCTAAAATTTTGTCTTCTGAGAATACATTTTAGATGCTCAGACTTAGTATGTATGTCCTGGAGACAGTTTTATGGTAGGTTTTTTCTTTTTTGTTTTTGAAAAAATAAGAGGATTTTTAAATGTCACCATAGTAGGTATACTTATGTACATTATTAACAACTCACTCAAGTAAAGTTTAAAAATAAATAGAAGTTGGGCTTCAAGTTTCAATGTAATCACTAAGCCCTTGATTCTAACAAATCCTCACTCCACAAATACTAGCAAATAGAAGTTTAAGATGAACAACATGGTCTAACACTTGGGTTTTTTAATCTACGTCTCACCAATTTAACTAATTTGCCTCGATTAAAAATATCAATTATTCAAATGTCAAGTAGGGGTAATCTAAAAGAACATTTAAAAATCTGAAAAGTATAACACAACTAAAGGCATCAATACAATTAATTATAATGATAGGCTCAGTGATAATGAATATGTCAGGATCCAGTCCATGGACCAATTGCCTGGCCTTGACCTAGAAAATAAAAGTCTCTAGAGGTTGAACCATTCAAGGAGAGTAGTAGAGGGCCCTCTTGAATGGCATGTCAGGATGCCCAAGTACACCAAAATCCCTGTAAAGGCTAAGTCTGGCTGTCTTAATGCCAGAAATAAAATCCAACACATAAACCTGACCTATTTTCTCATAAATGCTAATTCTCTTACCGCACACCTTTTCTGATTTTGAATCCAAGCAATACATCATACTTTCTGCAAAAATAAACATAGTACATTTAGAAAATATGTTAACATTTTAGCAAAAGATGGCAAACAACATTCAATAGTGATGCAATAAATCACTATTGAAACATACTCCATGTGAGAGGGGAACAACACACACCAGGGCTTATGTGGGGGTGGTGGTTGGGAGGAGGGAGAGAATCAGGAAAAATAACTAATGGGTACAAGAGCTAATCCCTGGGTGATGAAATAATCTGTACAACAAACCCCCATGACACAAGTATACCTATGTAACAAACCTGCACATATACCCCTGAACTTAAAATAAAAGTTAAAAAGAAGAAACATACTCCATGTGGCTTAGTTAGATATAGTAAACATAAAAGTAATTAGCCACCAAATTTGATTAATATGAACAGCCATATCTTATACTTCAAGTTAAAAATGAAAAAAAAAACTGGCAACTGGAAACTTCACTAACTACTATCACTATGTAAATACAGCCAGTATCTTTACAGATAATATGTGGACAATATTAAAATTTTGGATACTTCTGCAACTTGCAATAGAGAGGAGGGATAATGAAGTTTGGTTATTTTTTGCTTTTTCAGGTTACTGTCTACAGTGACCAAAATGTTCACATAAATGCCTACCTCTTATTTAATATTGGCTACTTCTGTTTGACTGTAAAGTAGTATTTGACCAGGAATAAAACCACTTACATTGTTGTAAGCTTGGATTGCCAGATAAAATACATGACTCCTGGTTATATTTGAATCTTAAGTAAACAATAAATACTTTAACATAAATATGTCCTATGTAATATTGGGACATACTTATACAAAAAATTATTATTTATCTGAAATTTAAATTTAACTAACTGTCCTGTGTTTTTATTTGCTAAATCTGGCAGCTCTATTTTAGGGGAGATTTTCATTGGTCTATTCATGAGGATGATACATTGCAATGATTAGTAAAGGCAAAGTATAGGCAGAAAAAAAACATGGACTAGGATGTTAACTGTTCTGAGTTTGTATCTAGTCTTAATCACTGTGATATTAGGCAAATTGTCTAACCTCCTAAACCTTCACTCTTAATCTATAAAATAAAGTTAATAGACTGCAATATCTACCTCAAGTTCTTGTGGAGCACAAATAAGTTAATATATAAGAAACCTAAATTGAAAACTAAAGTGAAAAAAACACCAATGAGTATAAGGTACTACAGTCTCTTTTTGTAGTTCAGCTACTATGAACTATTTATGTGTTAATGAACCTAGAGTGAATATGTATCATGCTGTTTTTTGTAAAGATTTAATATTTGTCTTTTTGCTTAATTAATAGATATGTAGCTTAAATACCACTGAACAAATCTAATATTTTATTACATTAATATTTTGCCAAGTAAAATGGCTTTTCTTTCTTTTACCACCAGCACCACTATCATTAGTACATAGTGTCTTATTTTTGTCACTTTATCACACAATATCTTATGCCACCTAAACAAAACAGTTACCATGATTTTGATCTACATACATACATATTTACATATACAAATGTGTGCATATAATATATACATATGTGTGCATTTATACACATACATACATATATGTGCATCTTTATGTGCACATATACATACATGTGCAACTTTATGTGCACATATACATACATGTGCATATATACACACATATATGTATGTGTGTTTGCCCCCATGTTTCTAGTGTTGAATCCTCAATAAAATTTCCATAACAAATACTGGTCACCTATATGTATTTATTTACCTTTAAATTTTTAGTTGACATGTGAAAGTTACGTGTATTATGGGATCGAAGGTGATATCTCAATGCATATGTACAATGTGTAATGATAAAATAAGGGTAATTAGCATACCATTACTTCAAATATTTATTATTTGTTTGTGTTGGGAACATTCAAAATCCTTTCTTCTACCTATTTGGAAATATAAAATAAAGCATTGTTAACTATACTTACAAGATAGTGCTATAGAACACTAGAATTGATTTTTCCTGTAACCTTGTATTCATTAACCAAACTCTGCCTAGTCTCTTCTTCATGCTCCTCTTCTCAGTCTCTAATACCACAATCCTACTCTCCTCTTATATATGCTCAACTTATTATCATTCACATATTACTGAAAATATGTGGTGTTTACCCTTCCGTGTCTGACTTATTTCACTTAACATTCTATTCTCCAGGTTTATCCATACTGCTGCCAATGACAGAAATTCAATCTCTTTTATGGCTGAATAGTATTTTGTTGTGTATATATATCACATTTTCTGTATCCAGACACTTAGATTCATATCTTGACTATAGTGAATAATGCAGCAATAAACATGGAGGTGCAAATATCTCTTCGAGATACTGATTTCTTTTCCTTTGGATAAATACCCAGTAGTGGGATTACTGGATCATATGGTAGTTCTATTTTCATTTTATTGAAAACATTTCATAATGTGTTTTACAGTGGCTGTACTAATTTGCATTTCCACCAACAGTTTAAAAGAGTTCCCTTTTCTCTGCATCTTCACCTTCGTTTTTGTCTTTTTGATAATGGCCATTTTAACTAGAGTGAGAGCATATCTCATTGTGCTTTTGATTTGCTTTGCTTTAATGATTAGTGATGTGGAGCATTATATCATATAGCTATTGGTCACTAGTATGTCTTCCTTTGAGTAATATCTATTCAGTTCCTTTGCCCTTTTTTTAATAAAATTACTTGATTTTTTGCTATTGTTTGAGCTTCTTGTATATTTCAGATATTAGTCATTGTCAGAAGAATAGCTTGCAAATACTTTCTACCATTCTACAGGTAGTCTCTTTATTCTGTTGATTTTTTCCCTTGCTGTAAAGATTTTTAATTTGAAATATTTGATTTGCCTGTTTTTGTTTCTGTTGCTGGTGCTTTTGAAGTCTTATCCACAAAACATTTGCCCAGACCAATGTCCTGAAGTGTTCCCCCTATGTTTTCTTCAATAGTTTTCTAACTTTGTTTCTTATATTTAAGTCTTTAATACATTTTGAGTTGATTTTTGTATATGGTGAGAGATAGGGGTTCAGATTTATTCTCCTGCATCTGATTATCCAGTTTTCCCAGCACTGTTTATTGAAAATAGTGGCCTTTCTCCAATGTATGTGATTGATGACTGTATTCAAGATCAGTTAGTTGTAAATATGTGGATTTATTTCTATATGCTCTGCATTAGTCCATCGTTATGCTACTGAAAAAGACATACCCGAGACGGAGAAGAAAAAGAGGTTTAATTTGGCTCACGCTTGTAATCCCAGCACTTTGGGAGGCCCAGGTGGGCGGATCACGAGGTCAGGAGATCGAGACCACGGTGAAACCCCGTCTCTACTAAAAATACAAAAAAAAATTAGCCGGGCGTGGTGGCGGGCGCCTGTAGTCCCAGCTACTAGGATAGGCTGAGGCAGGAGAATGGCGTGAACCCAGGAGGCGGAGCTTGCAGTGAGCCGAGATTGTGCCACTGCACTCCAGCCTGGGCGACAAAGTGAGACTCCGTCTCAAAAAAAAAAAAAGAAAAAGAAAAAGAGGTTTAATTCACTTACGGTTCCACATGGCTGGGGAGGCCTCACAATCATGGTGGAAGGCGAGGAAGAGAAAATGATGTATTACATGGATGGCAGCAGGCAAAGAGAGAGAGATCTTGCACAGGGGAACTCCTCTTTTTAAAACCATCTGATCTCATGAGACTTATTCACTATCACAAGAACAGCACAAGAAAGACCTTTCACCATGATTCAGTTACCTCCCACCGGGTTCCTCACACAAAATATGGGAATTTTGGGAGTTACAATTCAAGATAAGATTTGGGTGTGGACATAACCAAACTGTATGATGCTCCATTGGTCTATGGGTCTATTTTTAAAGCAAAACCATGGTGTTTTGGTTACTATAACCTTGTAATATGATTTAAAGTCAGTTAATGCGATGCCTCCAGCTTTGTTCTTTTTGCTCCAGATTGCTTCAGGTGTATGGGTTCATTTTTGGTTCCAAAGAATTTTGGAGATTATTTTATCTGTTTCTGTAAAGAATGTTACTGGTATTTTAATGGAGATTTTATTGAGTTTGTATATTGCTTTGTGTAAAATGTTCCTTTTAAGAATATTAATTATTCCAGTCCATGAAGATAGGATGTCTATTCATTTTTGGTGTGTGTAATCTTCAATTTTCATTTTCATCAGTGTTTTTTAGTTTTCATTGGAGAGATCTTATATCCCCTTAGCTAATTTCATTTCTAGGCATAATGTATTTTTTATAGCTATTAAAAGTGATATTGCTTTCTTGATTTCCTTGTCAGTTAGTTTGATATTGATGTATAGGAATGTTACTAATTTTTGTATGTTGATTTTGTGTTCTGCAACTTTACTGAATTTATTTATCAGTTTTGGTGTGTTTTTTTTGTGGGATATTTAGGTTTCACAGATATAAGATCATATTGTCTGTAAAGAGGGACAATTTGACTTTCTCTATTTTAATTGTGGAAGCCCTATGTTTTCTTCTATTTCTTATTGGTCTGGCTAGGATATTCAGTACAATGATGAATAAGAGTGGTAAAAGTGGGCATCCTTGTCTTTTTCCAGTTGTTAGAGAAAAATCCTTCTACTTTTCCCCATTTAGTATAATTTTTGCTGTGGGTTTGTCAAACACAGCCTTTATTGTGTTGATATATGTAACTACTATGCATAATTTATGGAGTTTTTATCATGAAGGGAAGGTGAATCTCCTCAAATGTGTTTTCCACATCCATTGAGATGATCATGTGATTGTTATGTGATATAACACATATCACATCATGTAGTTTTTATATGATATATCACATTTATTCTATTGATGTGATATATCACATCTATTGATTTGAATATGTTGAATCATCCTTGTATTTTTGAGATAACTCCCACGTGATCATAGTTTATCATATTTTTGATGTGCTGTTTGATTAGTCTTATAGTATTTTGTTGAGAATTTTTATTTATTATTTATTTATTTATTTTTGAGATGGAGTCTCTCTCTGTAGCCCAGGCTGAAGTACAATGGCGTGATCTCGGATCACTGCAACCTCTGCCTCCAGGGCTCAAGCAATTCTGGTGCCTTAGTCTCCTGAATAGGTGGGACTACAGGTGTATGCCACCATGCCTGGATAATTTTTTTTGTATTTTAGTAGAGACGGGGTTTCACCATTTGCCCAGGATGGTCTCAAACTCCTGAGCTCAAGAGATCCATCTACCTTGGACTTCCAGAGTGCTGGGACTACAGGTATGAGCCACCATGCCCAGACTTGTTGAGGATTTTTACATCTATGTTCATCAGGGATATTGGAGCCTATAGTTTTCTGTTTGTTTGTTTGTTTGTTTGCATCTTTGTCTGGTTTTCATAAAAAGATAGTGCTGTTTTTGTTGAATAAGGAAGAATTCCCCTTTTTCTATTTTTTTGAATAGTTTGAGAAGAATCGATATTAGTGCTTTTTTAAAAGTCTGGTAGAATTCAGCAGTAAATTTTAATAAAACTTTGTTAAAATTTGTTTTCTGACCAAACATATGGTCTATGCTAGAGAATGTTTCATGTGCTGATGAGAATAATGTGTACTATGCAACTGTTGAATGAAATGTTCTATAAATGACAGGTTCGTTTGGTTTATGGTGCAAGTTAAATTCAATGCTTCTTTCATAATGTTATATCTAGATTACACTGTAGTCTGAGAGACTGTTTGTTACGATTTCAGTTCTTTTGCATTTCCTGAGGAGTGTTTTAATTCCAATTATGTGGTCGATTTTAGAAAAAGTGCCAAGTGGCATTGAAAAGAATGTATATTCTGTTGATTTGGGGTAGAGAGTTCTGTAGACGTCTACCAGGTCCCCTTGATCCAGAGCTGAGTTCAAGTCCTGAATATCCTTGTTAATTTTCTGTCTCATTGATCTGTCTGATATTGACAGTTTGGTGTTAAAGGCTCCCACTATTATTGTGTAGGAGTCTAAGTCTCTTTGTAGTCTCTAAGAACTTGTTTTATGAATCTGGGTGCTCCTGTATTGGGTGCATATATATTCAGAATAGTTAGCACTTCTTGTTGGATTGTTCCCTTTACCATTATGTAATGCCCTTCTTGTCTTTTTTTATCTTTGTTGATTTAAAGTCTGTTTTGTCAGAGACTAAGACTGCAACCCCTGCTTTTTTTCTGCTTTTTGTTTGCTTGGTAAATTTTCCACCATCCCTTTGTTTGAGCCTATGTGTGTCTTTCCATATGAGATAGATCTCCTGAATACAACACACCAATGGATATTGACTCTTTATCCAATTTTCCAGTATGTGTATTTTAATTGAGGCATTTAGCCCATTTACATTTAAGGTTAGTATTGTTATGTGTGAATTTGATCCTGTCATCATGATGCTATCTGGTTATTTTGCACACTAGTTGATGCAGTTTCTTCATAGTGTCATTTGTCTTTATATTTTGGTGTGTTTTTGCAGTGGCTGGTACTGGTTTTTCCTCTCTGTATTTAGTGCTTCTTGCAGGATCTCTTGCAAGGCAGACCTAATGGTAACGAAATCCCTCAGCATTTGCTTGTCTGGAAAGGATTTTATTTCTCCTTTTTTATGAAGCTCAGTTTGGCTGAATATGAAATTCTGGGTTGAAAATTCTTTTCTTTAATAATGCTGAATATTGGCCCCCAGTCTCTTCTGACTTGTAGAGCTTCTGCTGAGAGCTCTGCTGTTAATCTGGTGAACTGGTGGCCTGGCCTTTCTCTCTGGCTGTCCTTAACAATTTTTCCTTCATTTCGACCTTGGTATAGCTGATGATTATGTCTCTTGGGGTTGATCTTCTCATGGAGTATCTTAGTGGTGTTTTCTGTATTTCCCGAATTTGCATGTTGGCCTGCCTTGCTAGGTTGGGGAAGTTCTCCTGGATAATATCCTGAAGTGTGTTTTCCAGCTTGGTTCCATTCTCCCCATCTCCTTCTGGTACTCCAATCAATCACAGGTTCAGTCTTTTTATGAAGTCCCACATTTCTTGGAGGCTTTGTTCATTCCTTTTCATTCTTTTTTCTCTAGTCTTATCTACATGCCTTATTTCAGCAAAGTGGTCTTCAAACTGATATCCTTTCTTCTGTTTGGTCAATTTAGTTATTGATACTTGTATATGATTCATGAAGTTCTTATGCTGTATTTTTCAGCTCCATCACTTCATTTATGTTCCTCTCTAAACTGGTTATTCTAATTAGCAACTCCTCTAACTTTTTATCAAGGTTCTTAGCTTATTTGCTTTGGGTTAAAACATGCTCCTTTAGCTCAGCGTAGTTTTTTATTACCCATCTTCTGAAGCCTCCTTCTCTCAATTCAACCATCTCATCCTCCATCCAGTTCTGCACCCTTGCTGGAGAGACATTGTGATAATTTGGAGGAGTAGAAGCACTCTGGCCTTCTGGGTTTTTGGCATTTTTTTTTTTTTAATTGTTGTTGATTCTTTCTCATCTTTCTGAGTTTGCCTGGTTTCAATCTTTGCGGCTGCTGACCCTTGGATAGGGTTTTTTGGGGCGTTTTGTTGTTGATGCTGTTGTTGTTGCTTTCTGTTTGTTTGTTTTTCTTTCAACGCACAGATCCCTCTTCTGTAGGACTGCTACAGTTTTCTGTGGGTTCACTTTAGAGCCTATTCACCTGGTTCACTCCCACGCCTGGAGATGCCACTTAAGGAGGCTGGAGAACAGCAGAGATAGGTGCCTGCTCCTTCTTCTGGGATATCTGACCTCGAAGGGCACCAACCTGATGCCAGTAGGCTCCTGTGTAGGATGTCTTACAACCCCTGTTGGAGGGTCCAACCCAGTTGGGTGGCACAGGAAACAGGACCCATTTAATGAAGCACTTTGTCCCTTGGTGGAGGGGATGTGTTTCACTGGGGAAAAACCCACTAGTCTGGGCTGCGTGGATTCCTCAGAACTACCAGGAGAAAAGGCTATGTCTGCTGGTTAGCAGAGACTGTGGCCACCCCTCCCCCTGGAGCCTCAGGCCCAGGGAGATCCAGGTTCTGTCCCTGAGCCTCTAGCTAGAGTTACTGGAGTTCCCAGTGAGGAAGGATGAGTCAGAGTCAAGCCTGAAGAGGCACTGTGGCTGCAGTCTGCCACAGCCAGTGTGTTGGGCTGTGGGGGACAGGTCTTTTGACCAAGTGGTCCAGCCTCCCTGGCTCCAGCAGGGGAAAAGCACAGCCTAGAGCTATAGAGATGGATGCCACCCTTCCATTGCTCAGGGAGCTTAGCATGTTAGGCAGTTGTGAGTCCCAGTGCTGAGTGCTTCTCATCCCCTGAGGAGCTCAAATGGCTTAGACAGCAGGCAGCCGCAGCTGTGGTGTTGGTCAATCCTTCCCCCAGGAGCCTGCTAGGCTTAAGCAGATTCCAGCTGAGAGTCTGTTGAGAATCTGCAGGGGTCTGGGGTTGGGATGTTAGTCCCCTGTGGCATGGGTTCACGAGCGAGATCTTCTAATCTGTGGGTTGCACAGTTCTGTGGAAAAAGCAATTTCCCTGGCTGGGTAGCATGCTCACTCACTGCCTCCTTTGGCTGGGGTGGTGGGGGCTCTCTTGCCCCATGTGGCTCTCAGGTGGGCTACAGCACCACATTGGTCTTCCTTGCTCTCCGTGGATCACGCCAGCCTCCTAGTCAGTTCTGATGAGAGAACCTGGATACCTTGGTTGCTAGTAAAGGATTCACATGCTTATTATGGTTTGTTTTGATGGGAGTCTCTGAACGCCACTGTTTCTAGTGAGCCATCTAAAAACCATTATATATAAAGTTTCAGTGCCACAAAAGAAACAGCAGTTGAATATAAAATTTTCTTTTTAATTCTCAGAAAGGCAAGGTACTTCTATAGAAGGGTGCACCCTCACAGATGGAGTAATGGTGAGTGCACACCTGGACAAGGGAGGGAAAGGGGTTCTTATCCCTGACACACATGGTGCCTGCTGCTGTGTCATTCCCCTATTGGCTAGGGTTAGACTACACAGGCTAAACTGATTCCAACTGGCTAATTTAGAGAATGATGGGGTGAGTGCTTTGGTGGGAAAAAAAAATGGTTATGCAGGGTGGAGAAAAATAAGTCAGGGTGGAGCAGGTGATCGGAATGAGTCAGGGTAGAGTAGGTAATGGAAACAGGTTGCTTTACGAGGAAGCTAAGTTTAAAAGTACAAGACAAAGAACTGAGCATACTGATATATTAATTCTTTGAAGAGAAATTTAGAATTCATATTTAACATTTCTTTACTTAAAAAGACTTCTCAAGTTTCTTTGACAACTATACCCTTAAAGTATTTCTAAATTAAATTAAATGATAGGTATTTATCTTAATTCTAAATCATTTTTAACTAAGATAAAATGTGTTACCAAATAATAACTAAGATAAATAAGTTAAACATTCTAATTACTATTTTATGTAACTATGTAATTAAACACTAAAACTAAAAGAACAATTATAGTATACAAAATTTGCAAAAATGTAAGATATGTCTGTATGAACAAAGGTAAGAAAAAGGCATGAGGATGTGGTTTTTGCTAAAGAAAACGTAATTTTGTCTAGTTTATCTGGTATTTAAAAGTTGTTTCAAATTTTTTAAATTAAAAATTATATGGATAAACTAAAACGAGTACAAATATTATAAAGATTTATAAAATAAGATACGCCTAATGCTAAATGACGAGTTAATGGGTGCAGGAAATCAACATGGCACATGGATACATATGTAACAAACCTGCACATTGTGCACATGTACCCTAAAACCCTAAAGTATAATAAAAAAAAAAAAAAGAAACTTACAAAATAATTTTATGTGTGATCAAACTAACTACAATTAATAAATTTATTATAAGGATTTTTAAAAATGAGCCTTCATCAATGACAGATAGCAGGCAAGACTAACTTGTGGCTCCCACTTGGATGGACAGAACAGCATGTGGAGCATCGTGAACTTTTGTTCCAAGCACTACTGCAGGAAAGTATCATGAAAACTGAAAGAATTCACAGACCCCCCTGCAAACTCCATAATAAAGACAAAACACTGGGACAAAGCAAGCCCCACCCAAGGAGAGTAGGGCTCAGACATGCCTTGCCCTACCCCAGCTGATGTTCTTTCTCTACTAGCCCTGGTAGCCAAAGACAAAAGACATAATCACTTGGGAGGTCTATAGCCCCACCCATCACCTGAGAAACCCGAATATCTATCCAGGAAACCTTAGAGCAAGCTTGTATGCCTCCTATACTACTGCAGCTAATGCTCTCTTGAAAGTATCACCTCCTGGCTGAAGGCCAACCAACTCAACCCATTACACCAACTCATTGAAGAACAACCCTGCTTCAAGAAAGGAGAAGACAACAGCTAATTCCACTGCAGGGAACATTCTGGCTAACCAGAGGTCTTGAGCCTGTCCACATGACAACTTCATTGCTAGCACACCCAGCACTGGGGAAAACCAGCACACTAAACAAAACTACATCCAAGGACACTCACAGGGTCCACTTTACTCTCCTGCTACCTCTCCTGGATCAGGTGGTGGTATGCATACCTGAGAGACCGAAAGATAGATCATACCATATGACTCTTTGCAGACACTACCCTGTACCAGTCCAGAGCCCAGTAGCTCTGCTGGGAGACTAGACCCAGAGGAGCAATAACAATCACTGCAGTCCAGCTCTCAGGAAGTCCTATCCTTAGGAGAAAGGTGAGTGCACCACATCAAAGAATCACACCCACCCCATGGGACAAAAGAAGCTTACCAGCAGCCCTTGAGCCCCAGATCTTTCCTCTGACATAGTCTACCCAAAAGAGAAAGAAATAGAAAAACAATTCTGGTAATATGACAAAACAAAATTTGTCAACACCCCCAAAATTACACATTAGCTCACCAGCAATGGATCCAAACCAAGAAGAAATCACTGAATTGTCAGAAAAATAATTTAGGAGGTCAATTATTAAGCTACTCAAGGAGGCACCAAGGAAAGGTAAAAATCAGCTTAAAGAAATTAAGAAAACAATACAGGATTTGGAAGAAAAAAATCTCCAGAGAAATAGATAGCACTAATAAAAAACAATAAAAACTTCTGGAAATGAAAGGCACACTTAGAGAGGAGCAAAATGCACTGGAAAGTTTCAACAGTTGAATCAAACAAGTAGAAAAAAGAACTGCATAACTCAAAGACAAGGCTTTCAAATTAACCCAATCTGATGAAGAGAAAAAAAAAAGAATAAAAAAATGAACAAAGTTTTTAAGCACTTTGGAATTATGTTAAATGACCAAACCTAAGAATAATTGGAGTTCCCAGGAAACAAGATAAATCTAAAAGTTTTGGAAAATTATTTGAGGAAAACTTCCCTGATCTTGCTAGAGATCTAGGCATCCAAATAGAGGAAGCTCAAAGAACAGCTGGGAAATTCATCATAAAAAGATCATCACCTAGGCACACAGTCATCAGATTATATAAATTGAGATGAAGGAAAGAATATGAAGAGCTGTGAGGCAAAAACATCAGGTAACCTATAAAGTAAAACCTATCAGGTAAACAGCAGATTTCTCAGCAGAAAGCCTACAAGCTAGAAGAGATTAGGGTCCTACTTTTAGCCTCCTTAAACAAAACCATTATTGGCTAAGAATTTTGTATCCAGCAAGACTAAGCTTCACAAATGAAGAAAAGATACAGTCTTTTTCAGACAAACAAATGCTGAGAGAAATCATCACTACCAAGTCAGCACCATGAAAACGGCTAAAAGGAACTCTAAATTTTGAAACAAATCTTCAATATACACCAACATGAACCCGCTTAAAGCATAAATCTCACATGACCTATAAAAAGATAACACAATGAAAAAACAAACAAGCAAAAAAACAAAAACAAGGCATTCAAGCAACAACTAGTATAATGAATAGAATAATACCACACATCTCAATACTACCATTGAATATAAATGGACTATATGTTCCAATTAAAGGATACATAATGGCAGAATGGATAAGACTTCAGCAGCCAAGTATCTGTTGTCTTCAAGAGATTCACCTAACATATAAGGACTCACATAAACTTAAGGTAAAAGGGTGGAAAAAGATATTTTATTCAAAATGAAACCAAGAACTAGCAGGAGAAGCTGTTGTTATATCAGACAAAACAGACATTAAAGCAAAAACAGTTAAAAAAAAAAACAAAGAGAGACATTATATAACTAGTAAAAAGACTAGTCCAACAGGAAAATATCGCAATCCTAAATATAAATGCACCTAACACTGGAGCTTCTAAGTTTATAAAACAATTACTACTAGACCTAAGAAATCTCATAGATGGTCACACAATAATAGTGGGGGACTACAATATTCCTCTGACAGCACTAGACAGGTCATCAAGACAGAAAGTCAATAAACAATGGACTTAAACTATATCCTAGAACAAGTGGACTTAACAGATATTTATACAACATTCTACTAAACAACTGCAGAATATACATGCTGTTCATCAGCACATAAAACATTCTCCAGGATAGACTTTATGGTAGGACACAAAACAAGTCTCGATAAATTTAAGAAAACAGAAATTTTATCAAGTACTCTTTCAGACCACAGTGGAATAAAATTAGAAATAAACTCCAAAAGAAACCCTCAAAACCATGCAAATAGATACAAATTAAATGATCTGTTCGTGAATGATTGTTGGGTCAACAATGAAATCAAGATGAAAATTTAAAAAAAAACTTTGAACTGAATTACAACAGTGAAACAATTTATCAAAACCTCTCAGATACAGCAAAAGTGGCGCTAAGAAGAAAGTTCATAGCATTAAGTGCCTCCATCAAAAAGTCTGAAAGAGCTCAAATAGATAATCAATAGTCACACCTCAAGGAACTAGAGGAACAGGAACAAATCAAACCCAAGCCCAACAGAAGAAAAGAAATAACAAAGATCAGAGCAGAACTAAATGAAATTGAAACAAAAAAATACAAAAAGTAAATGAAACAAAAAGATGGTTCTTCAAAAAGATAAACAAACTTCGTAGAGACCATTAGTGAGATCAACTATAAAAAGAAGAGAGAAGATCCAAATAAAGTCAATTAGAAACAAAACAGGAGACATAACAATTGATACCACTGAAATATAAAAGATCATTCAAGGCTACTATGAACACCTTTATGCACACAAACAAGAAAACCTAGAGGAGATGGATAATTTTCTAAAAATATGAACCCTCATAGATTAAACCAGGAAGAAATAGAAACTTAGAACAGATCAATAGCAAACAATGAGATTGAAATGGTAACACAAAAATTAGCAAAAAATGTCCAGGACTAGAAAGATTCATTACTGAATTTTATCAGACATTCAAAGAAGAATTGGTACCAATCCTATTGAAGCTATTCCAAAAGATAGAGCAAGTGGAAATCCTCCCTAAATCATTTTATAAAGCCAGCGTCACCCAAATACCTATACCAGGAAATAATATAATAAAAAAGAAAACTACAGACCAATATCCCTGATGAACATAGATGCAAAAATCCTCAACAAAATTCTAGCTAACCAAATCTAAGAGCAGATCAAAAAATAACCAAGAAAAATAAGTGGTTTTATACCAGGAATGCAAGTGTGGCTTAATATACATAAGTCAGTAAATGTGATACACCACATAAAAAGATTGAAAAACAAAAATCACGTGATCATCTCAATATATGCAGAAAAAGCATGAGACAAAAATCTAGCATCACTTTAAGATTAAAATCCTTAGCAAAATCGGCATAGAAGGAACATACCTTAAGGCAGTAAAAGCCAAGGATGACAAACTCACAGCCAACATCATACTGAATGGGGAAATGTTGAAAGCATTTCCCATGAAAACTGGAACAAGACAAGTGTGTGCACTCTCACCACTTCTTTTCAACATAGTACTAGAAATCCTAGCCAGAGCAATCAGACAGAAATAAATAAATAAATAAAGGGCATCCAAATCAGTAAAGAGGAAGTAAAATTGTTGCTGTTCACTGATGATATGATTGTATACCTAGAAAACATTAAAGACTCATCCAAAAAGCTTCTAGATCTGATGAATAAATTCAGTAAAGTTTGAAGGTACAAAATCAATGTACACGAATTAGTAGCACTGCTATACACCAACGGTGACCAAGCTGAGAACCAAATCAAGAACTCAACCCCTTTTATAATAACTGTAAAGTATAAGTAAATAAATAACATACTTAGGAATATACCTATCTAAAGAGGTGAAAGACCTCTACAAGGAAAACTACAAAACACTGCTGAAAGAAATCACAGATGACAAAATCAAGTGTAAACATATCCCATGCTCATGGCTTGGTAGAATCAACATTGTGAAAATGACCATACTGCCAAAAGGAATCTACGAATTCAATCCTCATTGAATTAGTCATCAAAACACCATTATGATTCTCCATCAAAACACCAATCCTCATTGAATTAGTCATCAAAACACCATTATAATTCTTCACAGAACTAGAAAAGACAATGCTGAAATTCATATGGAACCAAAAAAGAGCCTGCATAGCCAAAGCGACACTAAGCAAAAAGAAGAAATCTGGAGGCATCACATTTGCCGACTTCAAACTATACTATTAAGGCTATAGTCACCAAAACAGCATGGTATTGGTATAAAAATACACATACAGATTAATGCAAAACAACAGAGAACCCAAATATAAAGCCAAATTCTTACAGCCAAGCGAACTTTGACAAAGTAAACAAAAACATAAAGTGAAGAATGGACACCCTATTCAACAAATGGTGCTGGGATAATTGGCAAGCCACATGTAGAAGAATAAAACTGGATCCTCATCTCTCACCTATTGAAAACTCAACTCAAAATGGATCACAGACTTAAATCTAAGACCTAAAACCATAAATATTCTAGAAGATGATAAAATCGGAAAAACCCTTCTTGGCTTAGCAAAGATTAGGCAAAGATTTCATGACCAAGAACACAAAAGCAAATGCAACAAAATGCAACAAAAACATAGATACATAGATGGGACTTAATTAAATTAAAAAGCTTCTGCACAGCAAAAGAAATGATCAGCAGAGTAAACAGACAGCTCACAAAGTGAGAAAAAAAAATCTTTGCAAACTATGCATGTATTAAAGGGCTAATATCCAGAATGTACAAGGAACTCAAATCATCAAGAACAAAACAAATGACTCTATCAAAAAGTGGGCTAAAACATGAGGAGACAATTATCAAAAGAAGATGTACAAATGGCCAAGAAACATATGGAAAAATGCTCAACATCACTAATTATCAGGGAAATGCAAGTCAAAACCACAATGCAATACCACCTTACTCCTGCAAGAATGGCCATAATTAAAATAATAATAGTAATAGATGTTGGTTTGGATGTGGTGAAAAGAGAAAAATTTTACACTGCTGGTGGGAATGTAAACTAGTACAATCACTATGGAAAACATTATAGAGATTTAAAGAATCTCTTTAAAGAACTAAAAGTGGATCTACCATTTGATCCAGCAATACCACTAATGGGTATCTGCCAAGACAGAAATAAGTCATTATATGAAAAAGGCACTTGCACATGCATGTTTATAGTGGCACAATTCACAACTGCAAAAATATGGAACTAGCCTAAATGTCCATCAATCAACAAGCAGATAAAGAAAATGTGGTATATAAATGCCATGGAATACCACTCAGCCATTAAAAGAATGAAAGAATGGCATTCACAGCAACCTGGATGGAGTTGGAGACCATTATTCTATGTGAAATAACTCACGAATGGAAAACCAAACATTGTGGATTCTCCCTTGTAAGTTGAAGCTAAGGTATGAGGATGGAAGGGCATACGAATGATACAATGGACTTTGGGGATTCAGGGTGAAGGGTGGGAAAAGGTTAGAGATAAAAGACTACACACTGGTATAGTGTACACTGCTTGGGTGATATGTTTATCAAAATCTCAGAAATGACCTCTAAACAACTTATTCATGTAACCAAACAGTAACTGTTCCCCAAAGATCTATTGAAATAAAAACAAACATAAAAAATATATAAAATAAAAATTTAGAAAATGAGCCTTAATACAACTGATATAAAACTAAAATTTGGTCTTTTTAAACTAAATTTTTTATATGGTATTAACAAAAGATAGTAAAATATTCACATTTTGATTAAACTGCAAAAAGAGTGATATTTTATGTTATCAAAAATTAAATATTAAGAGTTAAGGTTTTGCTTTTCTTATGTAGCTTCTTTTACTTGCTTTTAAAAACTTACAATTATCACTTTGTTCAAATGGATGACTATTATTTTACAATGACCTATGATCCTCTTTTGATCGAGTGTTTTAAACCTTTGATATATTTGACAGTCTTCCTAAAATCAAATTCCAAATTCTAAATTTAGTCTATTTGACCACAAGCTAACTTTTGGACAATCTAGAAGGGCCCGTGGAAAGAAAAGAGAGACTTATTAAATTAATCGGCTAATTTAATATGTTAAAATTATATGGAAAGCTTATCAAATAAGAAATGATGTTTAACTCTGAGTCATATTTGTTTAAATTTGTTATTCATATTTGATCTGAAATGTATGAGATTCCTAGAAATCTGATGTCTTTGTGTAATGGCTAATATTGAGTGTCAACTTGACTGAATTAGGAGATGCCTAGATATCTCATAAAGTATTGTTTCTTGGTTTGTCTGAAGGTGTGTTTAGAGGAGATTGACATTTGAGTCGGTGGAATGAGAGAAAAAGACCACTCTCAATATGGATTCACACTACCCAATCAGTTGCCAGCATTGCTAAAACAAAGCAGGTTGAAAAAAGGGGTTAAGTAGCTTGCTGAGTCCTCTCACTCTCTGTCTCTTTTCAGGCCAGACACTTGCTTCCTCTGCTCCTGCTCTTAAACATCAAACTCCAGATTTTTAGGCTCTGGACTCTGAGACTTTCGTCAGTGGTCTTCCACTTGGGCCTTTGGCATCAAACCAAGGGCTGCACTGTCGGCTTCCCTGGTTTTAAGGCTTTCAGAGTTGGACAGAGCCATGCTACTGACTTGCTTCTCTCTTTCCCCAGCTTGTAGACAGTCTATTGTGGGTCTTTGCCTTGTAATAATGTTAGCCAACTCTCCGAAATAAACTCCCTTTTATATATATACATATATCATATTGGTTCTGTCCCTTTGGAGAATCTTGACTAATGTACTTGGTATACATTATCAGCCATAACTCTAATGTAAATTTGTTGTGTGCTATAAAAATAACCAAATTTCCATGTTGACTATATTATTGTTATAATGAATTCTCTTCAGGCTTTTAAGAATGTCCATTTTAAGTCTTGTGCATAGTAAATTGCTTTATTCTGATGCATTTTTCTTAAAACTTGTTACAAATTTTAAAGTATTGTGTTTTCAAGAAGGTATGTAGAAAAATAATTTTAATATTCTCGTAAGTATAGGTTTCTAACATGCTTGAATTTATAGGATTTGACTAAATTTCCAGAATTCTAATAAAAAAGAAACAAAAACTGGACTCATAAAATTGCTATCCCAACACTAAGCAGAGTAAGAATTAATTACATAACATTCAATTGATTAAAAAGCTATATTTTAATAATGTTTTGTTGAAAACATTGCTGATTTTTTAAATGATTTGCTTTTCAAATGGAGGGAAATATTTTTTAAACTATATATAGCTTGTAGCAAATTGACAAAGCATACTTTTGTGAGTAGAACTGAATTATTTACTTTTATCCTAACTAATTCTTTCAGAATTTGAAAACTATTTATAAATACTCTTATTTTATGACAATATAGTAATTTTCATAAGTTCAAAAATATCTTCTCTTTATAACAGGACAATTGGGGACACTGGTGGTACTACCAAGGCTTTGATTGGAATGTTATATTTCACATATGACCAGTTGGCTTTCAGATACTGAGGTTGGATTTATGACGCCAATTGAAACCTTTGGAAAACCTGGTCTGGTATTTTGTCTAGACAGGCTGGCCTTTCAGTAAGTGAAGAATGTCAGTTTTGACATGCCCAGGATTTTAAGTTATTTAGGGACCTCAAGAAAAGAGGTATTCAACCAATTGATATAAGTAATACAGGCACAGTGATGTTACATTTTTGCTTTGGCTTATTAGCCTCAAGTGGCCTTTCCAAAAGTGTAGTCTGAGGTTTCTTATGAAAGCCTCTCAACAAAGCTAACTTTTAAAAGAGCATATATTATCAATCACCAATCTTGCTAAACTTACATAATCAGTCCAAAAGTGAAACTCATTTAGCAAACACGCCATTCTGACAGTGACTATCTTTGGTTAAATTATGGGGGATTTAGAGAAAAAAATGTTTTAGATAAAACCTATAATGCATCCATTATTAGATTCTATATCTTTTTTTTTAGGTTTTATTATTTACCTGCAATTTGGACTGAATCTTGAATTATTTCCTGTCTTTGAGAATCTAAACCAAGGTTTTCAATTATTTGCCTATTCTTCTTCTTTTTTTTTTTTTTTTTTTTTTTTTTTGAGATGGAGTCTCACTCTGTCGTCCAGGCTGGAGTGCAGTGGCATTATCTAGGCTCACTGAAACCTCTGCCTCCCGGGTTCAAGAGAAATTTCTCCTGCCTCAGCCTCCCAAGTAGCTGGGACTACAGGTGCCCGCCACCACGCCCAGCTAATTTTTATATTTTTAGTAGAGACAGGGTTTCACCATATTGGCCAGGCTGGTCTCAAACTCCTGACCTTATGATCTGCCCACCTCGGCCTCCCAAAGTGCTGCGATTACAGGAATGAGCCACCATGCCCGGCCCTATTTGCCTATTTTTCTTATCTGGAATCATTAGAAATTAAAACTGCCTTTATCTTGAGGCCCTACAAGCCAAAGCAACACAACTTGGATTTGAAGAAAAATCACCACAACAGCTTACATTTGGACAAACTTAATAACATGTAAACTGCAAACTAAAAGACTTTCAGATAGACACTGCCTGCTTCTGCTCAAACTGAAAATGAACCTCAAATGCAAAATCCAGACATTTTCTCAACTACTGGACACAGAAACTACTTAATAAACTACTCCAAATATCACTCTTTGTTTTACTTTCATTTCCATAGAAATGCCTCTTACTAAAACCTGTTTGCCTAGACCATATAGTGGCCTAGCTTTCAGAGACCATCTGCAATGCCATCTTCTAAAATGAGACGCACTGATTTAATTGGACTGACCTATGCCTAGGAATGAGAGACTGGCTTAATTGGACACTTTGCACTCGGCTATTAACTCTATTGTCTCCACAGCTACCAATTTAGGGTTTGTTTGTTTTTGACAGAGCCCTGGTGCGATCTCAGCTCACTGCAACCTCCGCCTGCCAGGTTCAAACAATTCTCCTTTTCCCCATCTCCCCTACCCCTATGTAGCATTGTGTATAAGCATCATTGGGTTATTGGGTAATCATTTTTCTGAAATTATCCTATGCTTATGCATATTAAATAAATTTGCATACTGTTTTCTTCTGTTAATCTGGCTGTTATCAGTTAATATTCAGTAAACCTTTAGAGGGCAAAAGGAAAGCTTTTCCCCTTTAAATAAACCATTATCCAAGTTCTGTGATAAAACTGTTCGTGTCACTGATGAATGAGTGAAGTTCCAACATACACCTTTATTGTTTCATTGTTGTCTCATTCATTAACCTAAACAAAAATGTCAACCAACATTCATGGCAAAAGTACACTCATTTGTCAATTATAATAAGTGGGATATGACAACAAGAGTTCAACAAAAATTTCAAAAATATTCTGTAATAATCAATTGGCAATATGAATTTACAGTAAAGTTTTTTCTTTATTACTTTGCATTGTGTGCTATATATCTTTTATGTTAGTAAAATTTTATATATATATACACATATATACTTCTTTTCCAGAAACTGATTGTTAAACACTTACAAGTAAATACTTGAGTATAATTGTACTGTTCTACGTATATAATGGCTGTGATTTATTTCATGAGATTATTTTTAAAGTGTATAGCTATGTTTAATACAAATATAAGGCTTATTAAGATAACTGGGCTTAAAAATTAAACCAAAAGGTAAATATTTTTTATAGATCACTCTTTTAAAGCATACTACCCAGATGGAGCCTGAATTCCTTACTATTATCAGCCCCAATTTATTTTAATAATGATTTCATAGCTAGAATAGATTATTAGACTTGTTTGATTATTAGATCAGTTTGGACTACCTGAGGTAATTCAATGGATGGTCTTAGTTTATCTTTCTAGCATTGTAATTAAATCGTGTGTGTGTGTGTGTGTGTGTGTGTTATGGTGGGTAAGAGAGAGAGAGAAAATGATAGAGAAAGGGAAAACAAAGCAACAAAAAGTATTATTTTTTAAACATCAAGCACAAGTCATTTATGACTGTGCCCCTAATCTGAGGGGAGCCATTTCCCACTTTTTAAAAATGATAAACATGTTTTTTTCTCCTCATATCATTAATTAACTCTTTTTCTAAATGGTTCTTAAAATTTAAATATAATAGCACATTTATTGGCAGTAAAAATTACCTTAAAAACTGGCTACTCTTTGAAAACTGCCTTCTTAGAAGTCATCAAAAGTCTTTCATTTTAAAAGAATCCTGCTTTAAAATAAGCTTAAATAGAAAACCTAACAAGGTCTTTAAAGATGATTTAAAGAAATTTCATCTATCACAAAGGCTTATGATTGCTTTACTTTATTCTTTGTAGAAGATTCTACATATAAGTGTGAGAAAGATGAATTATACCTCTGTATGCATGGGAAATACCTTGATCCACTAAATCCATAGTATAGGGAAGCAATTTATAACATGGTTTCGCTATTCTGGTTTTCTATTATCATCAGAATATTGTAATCTTTCTGAAGTGTTTCTGGCATTCTCTATGTGACATCTTTAAATCTACCATCACAGTATCTGTCTTTGTCTTCCTTTTATTTGAAAAGCAAATAAACTACCAATTGTTTTTTAATTAACTTGATCAATGATATAAAGCTCTTCATTTAGTTTCTATCTCTGTGGAAACTCACCCACAGCATCTTTTGCTTTCATGTGATTCCAGAAGCAAATTTTATAATAAAGTTTCCCTACAGGTTTTAAAATGATCAAGTTTATATTCTACCTGATTTTCATCGTACTTTATTTCTCCCTATATAATTGTAAAAAGATATTAGAAGACACATTGATTTTATCTGCCTCTATATAGGAAGTCTATATACCAGATGACTGAAAAGAACAAAAAGGAAAACACTTAAACTTCACTGATTATCAGAATCAGGAAAACAATGGTTTAGGAAATAATAGCATTCTGCAATCCACTGAAGACATGCTGAATCAGTTTATTCTAGGTCTGGAAACAAGAAATTTATTTTTTCTCAGCTGTTGAATTATTCCGATGTAAACAGGTTTAGTGCTTAAATTTGGAAATCAGTGTCATAGATGAGTGGTTGTCAAAATGTTGGTCATAGACCAGCAGCATCAGCATCACCTAGGAAAATGTTAGAAATGCAAATTCTTGGGCCCCATCACGCAATCGCTGAGGATGGGACACAGGTGGTTCTGATGCATGCTGATGACTGAGAATCACGGTACAGAATATACTGATGCAAGATTTTCTGCTCCTTAGCTCACCTAAATCCGGGATCTTGTCTCATGATCAGGAAGTAGTAGGCACACGGACACAATGAAGGGGGGTGAAGGCAGAATTTATTAAGTGAAAAGAAAGCACTCAGTAAAGAGAGTTGTCCTGCACACAGGCTTCCACCTCACAAATTTGAATACCAGGCCACCACACGTGAGTTGCAAAGGTGAGGCTCCTCCCCCACAAAAGGTGCAAATTCCTGGGGGTTTGACCCTATTGTCTCAGGGTGAACGCCAACCCTTAGTCTGAGCCACTCCACATTGATTTATTTCCATCACTGTGCATGTGTTAAGGGATGGAATTTTTGACTGTGGGCATATTTAGGCAACCCCCTTGTGTGCAATGATTTGGGCAGGTTGGAGGTTCTTTGGGGGCCCTTCCCTATCTGCTAGGCATTTGTCAGCTTCCTGCCTCTATCATTCCCGCTTCTAAAGAGGTACATCTAACTGTGTTAGAATAAGGATGAAGACTGATCTTAACTGCTTCCTGCTGACAGGGGGCGCTGTTTTGGGAAGGTGGCAGTCAGATCTCCCTCAGTGGCCTATCTAAGGGTCCCCAGTAAAGAGAGCCACCATCTGAAGCATTGTTTGCATAACCATTTAGAGTTTGGTGGCCTGAAGGTGAGAAGAGACAAACCGGATTATTAGAATACATGTATCAAAACGAAACAAAAAGGGGTGGGTAAGGACAGCTCAAAAATCCCAAGACTGATGGCACATCCAGATAGCTGGTGGCTACAGTTATGCCTGCCAAGATTTGGGTGCATGGGACTTGGCTTTGATTAGCTCCCTTGGTCTTATTTTCCCGTATAAAGAAACTTCCGGGTTATGGACAGCCTATTTACTCATATCACCTTGCAGGGTTTGTAGGATTATTGCCCAGAGCTAGAATATTAATCCAGACTTTTACATTATGCATCCCTTCTGTTTCTTCTGAACTGCAGCTAGACATCACTGGTTGATCCATGAAATAAGCAGGGTTAGTTCAAAATGTGGGTAAAAAACTTAAAAACAACTGAGTCTAGAATTTAATGACAAATGTGTGGTAAGTTTTGAAACTTATCACACAGTGGCATGCTCTCAGCTCACTGCAACCTCCACCTCTCCACTTCAAGTGATTCTCATTCCTCAGCCTCCCTAGTAGCTGAATTACAGGTGCACGCCAACATGCCCAACTAATGTTGGTATTTTTAGTGAGACAGGGTTTCTCCACGTTGGCCAGGCTGGTCTCAAAATCCTGGCCTCAAGTGATCCTCCCGACTCAGCCTCCCAAAATCCTGGGATTACAGGAGTGAGCCACCGTGCCTGGTCCATTCTGTTAACACTTGTTCTGTTTGATATTTCTGAACATTTCAGCTATTCATTAATCCTGTATGCTTTTCCTTATTCCAATGTCATAACCTCCAAAGTTATCAGAAACCTGAATTTGAGAGCACCTGTCAAAGTCTTATAGCTGATTATAAATCATCTTTCAAAGAGGATCAAGATGAGACAATTGTCTGTGAATAACAAAATGTCCCGGGTAGTTACAATTAAATACACAATTGACAAAAAATTTGGTTATCACTGTGGTTTACAATAATTTAACCTTGATTATGATTGATAGCAGCATATACTCAGACATTCGAATTTTAGAAATCCCATATAATTTTGGAACATATATTAATATTATTCGCTAAAATGTAACCTGAAGAAGACTAAACATCATTTTAGTAATCTCACGTAACTAAACTCGTCAAATAATTCTGTTTACCTCTCTTTTGGATGCTCCAAGAGCCCTCTGTAGCATCCAAAAACCAGGGGTCAGGAAAGACAACCCTGAAGCTAAAATTTGATTTTGAGAAGCGTTTTAAATGTTAGAGTTTTAAAACATTTAATGTCATGAAATAGAATTCCAGATTACCATAAATTAGTTATTTCGCCAAAATGATGACTCAAAAATTATAAAACAAGGTAAAAACCTTTACTCATTAAGAGGGAAAACAGCTTTGCAAACAATTTGTCTCCTTTCTTCTCTTTCTTTGTCTTAGCAGTTTATCTGCAAGGCAAATGGAAATTTTTCACTATTATTTACTATTACATGAAAATCTTGTACAAGGGAGAGAAAGGCAAATTTTACCCTTACATTAGTTTACTATTAATGTCAACCCCAATTTTTTAAATGAAACATTATAGACAATTCTATCCAATCTTAACCAGTTTGACTATGAGGTAAGATTCTTATAAGCCTTTTACAACCCTTTACAAATTTTGCTAAAGAGCAGATTAGTGCCTTAAGGGAAACTTGTTGTGCTTTTATTTCAATGCACAATTTACAGAAAAATCATATAATATCCTTTTGAATTTAGCTAATATGTTCACACACAGACTTTCTTTTCCAAGATTCGTTTTTACAATCCTTCCACAACTTGTTTAAACCTTCAGTTTTTTTTTTTTTTTTTTTGAGACGGAGTCTCACTCTTTCACCCAGGCTGGAGTGCAGTGGCTCAATCTCGGCTCACTGCAAGCTCCGCCTCCTGGGTTCACGCCATTCTCCTGCCTCAGCCTCTCTGAGTAGCTGGAACTACAGGCGCCCGCCACCACGCCCGGCGAATTTTTTGTATTTTTAGTAGAGACGGGGTTTCACCGTGGTCTCAATCGCCTGACCTCGTGATCCGCCCGCCTCGGCCTCCCAAAGTGCTGGGATTACAAGCGTGAGCCACCGCACCCGGCCCTAAACCTTCAGTTTTATCTCATCTAATTCAAAACAATTCTTTAACCCTAGGCAAAAAATTACATTTCTATACCTTCTTATAATTTTTTACTAAAAAGACACATTTTACTGTCCTTACACATCTTCCATGTAAATCCATTTTCAGTGGTCTCAATTACATATTATAATGTTAACTCTCAGCAATTTTTAACTTTAATGTAAAATCTGGTAAGTTGTTTTAATTACGCACTAGGTGCCAATAAAGTTTGAATCCTATCAGCATAGTTAAGGGAGTGGTTAATTCCATATGTCTCCAGGCCTTACCAAGTTGTAAAGCAGGCAAGTCGGACAGTTATCAATGCCAAAGAAGCAGTTTACAACCATAAAACATTTAGCAAACTTAGTATCTGACCTGCCTAAGTTAGACCACCGTTTTTATTTTAATGACATTTGCATTTTACCAATAATCTTTAAGACTGTTTTTATTTCTCAAAGATTAAAGTTATATGAACTAAAAGGTATTACAGCTTTCACCTTTCCTTCAAAAAATAGTTGATTTAAGTGCTTCGTTTTCTTTAAGCCAATTAATTAGAGCTCTTTTTTATAGACATTACACATAACACATATATAACTACACAGACAGACAGAAAAAGATCCAGTAGTTACAAGATTTTTTGTTTGCCAATCTCCTAATTGGATTATTGGCAACCATGTGGAGCCCTTTAAGAGCAAGGCTAGGAAAACATGCAGTTTCTAGGACCCAATAAACAGGTGTAGCTGAAAGACAAAAACAGATGTTGAGAGTCATACATCTGCTGTCAACCAATTCCTGTGGTTCCCTGAGGAAAACAGGTTTTTCCCAAAGTGGAATCCATGGTGCCTTTTCTGTTTTTCCCAGGGATTCCCAGGCCATCAGAAGTTATCTTAGGGCCTCACATGTGTACATTATGAATGGCAACACAAAGTGGAGAAAAGTAATTCAGTCGACTGAGAAAAAAACCTCTTTCCAGCAAAACAAGATCCAAGAAGAGAAACAAGCATAAAGGTCTTTTAAACATGCCTGTAACTTGAATATCCACTTTTAATTAAGCCAAGCTCTCTTTAAGTCCATTTAAATCACTTATTACCTGACTTTAGACATGCAAAGTGGCCAGTATTTCCGGCTTTTGAACTCTACCAAAGGTAGCCTCCCAGGGGCCCAGAGGAAGGAAAATTCAAGATGGTTTGTGGAGGGGAGGAAAAATCGACAAATGGTAAATGTCACACAGATATCAAACTGGAAAGGACTCCTTACCTATGCTGAGAATTGAACTTGGGCCACCACTATGAAAGAACAAAGCCTTAGCTACTGAGCTATAGCACTGGGCAGTCTTCTTTCCCCTTCCCAGAAGGAGTCTAGAGTAGGTAATTTTGGGCTTGCAAAGGCTTTTAACTACTCAATAATTTTTAGAGAGAACTATGCCATGAACCCCCAAATTCCTGTTCCCTGGAAGATGTAGACCAAGAAGAAGTACCACCATGTGATTACAAGGTCAAGTTCCTCAGGACATAAAACAAGATGGAGACTTCATCCAGTTTGTTTGTTTGTAGAACTGTGGCAAAGTTTGTTGCTGACCAGCTTGCTGCGTCATTTTGAATGGCAAGCTTATGGGGTCCTTAGCCTGTGTTCTATCCTAAGGAACCCCTCTTAAGGGCAGAATGACACAGAAAGACAAATTTATAGCACAAAATAAACCAGATTCACTACAGCTTAAGATCAACCTCATAAATCCTTTTTCATTAATGAAAACTTTACATAGGATATCATTCCTTTTACTGGTTTGCACAGGCAGAGAGAGGCCAAAAGTCTGACTTGTGAAAAAAAACTTTTACCCTTTTGCTGGCCTGTCAGACTTCTGGGTTCCCTTCCCCCAAACTCAATTCAAAGCCAACCCAGTTTAAGATTTGGCAAATTAACTTTCCCTAGTTTAGAGGATTCATCTGAGGGGAGTATCTTGTAGTACAGGGACAAAATTACCCATCTGTAAAGAGAGGACAGAAAAAGAAAAAGGAAAAAAGAAGGCATCTTTTTTTTCAAAGGAGTCAAAGGGGTTCGGGATGCATTTGAAAGTGGTATAGACTGAAGATGGATTGACTACTCATATAGAAAGAGGGGAGCCAGGCATCCCTGGTTCCTTTTTCTTTCTAGCGAATATCCATGATACATGAGGGAGAAAAGGAAAAGCATCTTCTTTCCTTCTTCCATCCTTATATCCCTGAGTCTTGGTGATCTCGACAGGGTGCTGCCATGGGTTTCAAAGTGTCTTTCACCCATGCTAACCGGGGGTCTAAGAGTGGGATCATACACTCTTACCCACGTGTTGCCTTTTCCCTCTGCTGTCAGTAGTCTTCAAGTTCCCTAGACCTCGTTAATACCACGGATACTAGCATGAGCTTTATCCATGAAATGGGATGCTTGGCTTAATTGGCAGGAATTAGTCACGCTTACCTGCACTGTGCCTTTTAACTTCTGTTGTCATCTGCCTCTGGATCAATCAGATCCAGTTTTCTTTCCTCGAGTTTCAACCTGAATCTTGGAATTGAGTTTGGAACAAAGAAATTGCCTCGGGGATGCATAAACTCTTCAAGCCCCAGGTGTCCCTTGACAGACTGGCTGTGGCCTCCTCAAATAAGGGAGATAAATGGGTGTCTTGTAAATGTAAATAGGGGTCCTGACCTAGCAAGATGTCTTCCAAAGGACAAAAAAAAAAAACAAAGAAACAAAACCTCTCGCATAAAAGCTAACTCCTGACAGGGTGAAGAAAAGAGAAAAAAAAGCTTAAGTCTGGGGCAGGGAAGATGACTGAGTGATAAAACTTTTTTTTTTTTTTTTTGAGATGGAGTCTTGCTCTGTTGCCCAGGCTGGAGTGCAGTGGCATGATCTTGGTTCACTACAACCTCTGCCTCCCTGGATTCAAGTGATTCTCCTGCCTCAGCCTCCTGAGTAGCTGAGATTACAGGTGTGTGACACCACGCCCCACTAATTTTTGTATTTTTAGTTGAGATGGGGTTTCATCATGTTGGTCAGGCTGGTCTCGAACTCCTGACTTTGTGATCCACCCGCCTCAGCCTCCCAAATTGCTAGGATTACAGGTATGAGTCGCCACACCTGCCTAACATCCTCTTATTCTTATGCAAATAGGTTATTCCAACAGAGAGAAAAACTTTTAACTGCTGTTGTACTGAGCTGGACCCCTGGGCTGGAGGAGGGGACAGCTCCTTGGATGTGAAGTAGAGAATGGTGGTTTGCCAGCCATGTGGGGCCTGTGGCCCCCGAGACTGCCCTGAGGCCCAGGCAGTGGCTATGGCTCAGTTACGCCCTACGTGGCTGTTTGATGCTTCACGCACAGCAGACACTGCCATGTGCCCCAGCTGGGAGAGGAGGGGGGGCAGGAAAGGGCTCTTTGCCCATCCTTCCTGCTTGTGTGCCTGTGGCTGTTGGGGCGGGGGTGGAACACCCCTAATATTGTAAAAGAAAATATAAGTGCCATTGCAGTCCTGCAAAAAAGAAAGAAAATGCCATAGAAAAGACTCAGTTGCACTGAGGCCGACATTCCTGAACCCTGAGAGCGACGTGGAAGGGCAGTTTCCCTGCCCTCAGAATAAGTCTAAGGTTGAAGAAGCTTAGAAATGAAAGGGAAAGAGATTTTTGGGTCCACATTTTACTTACCCTGCCTCATGTCCCTATACAGGCCACAAAAATGATGCAGGATTTTCTGCTCTTTAGCTCAGCTAAATCTGGGATCTTGTCTCATGACCAGAAAGAAGTAGGCACGTGGACACAATGAAGAGTGAGGAGGATGAAATTTATTATGTGAAAAGTAATCAAAGTTGAATACCAGGCCTCCACGCACAGGAGCTGAAGAGACCAGGCTCCTCCTCAACATAAGGCACAAATTCCTGGTGGCTCCTCCCCATTCTTTTAGTGCCCATGCGGGCCCTAAGTCTGAGCCACTGCACATTGATTTACTTCCCTTACTGCACATGTGTTAAGGGATGGAATTTTTCGCTGTGGGCATGTTTAGGAAAGCCCACTGTGCACAGTGACCTGGGTGTGAAGGAAGTTCGCTGGGGAGCCTTCCCTATCTGCTAGGCATTTGTCTGCCTCCTGGCTCTATCAATACCCATACAAGATAATCAACTTTTGGTTAGCATAGTGTACCTTACATATTTGGTACCTTATTGATAATTTTAATATTCATAAATATTAAATATTCATAGAAGCTACTCTGTAGCTTTCCTCTCTAAAGTGTAGTTTTTATTTTCTTTTTGTTGCTCTATAAAATCTTGGGTGCAGTTAATTTTCAAGAAAATTATTCTTCAATGAGTATAGGTAAGATGAAAAGACTATTCATTCGTTCTTAAGAAAAATAAATCCTGATCTCTGCAGAATCATAATTGGAATCTAGCAGACTTTTTTTTTCTGTGAACTTGTGTAGAGAAGTATCTAGCAGACTTTGTTTTCACAAAGAGAGCCCTAGTCTGTCATGATTTTGGTCAAGGAACTAAAGCTGCAAAGGAATTATTATAACATTTATTGGATAATTATTGTATAAAAATAAATGAGCAGTTGATAAAAATTTTTTCTATAACCCAAGTTTCATGAGATTTCATCAGATATCAAATTCATATTTATTAATACTTATACAAATCATTTTATTCAGTTTCCTCAAGAAATGTGTGGCACCTCTGATATAATTAATTAGAAAGATTATTTCAATTTTAAGGAGAATGAGCTTTTAAAATGAAGCAGCATAAATTTTTTTGTTTGTTTGGATCCTCATGCTTTTTATGCCTTTCTTACCTTTTGTCAATTTAAAATGTTGAAAACTTGTCTTAATCCTTCTGTATTTGTCCATAGATTCTCACTAGAATTAAAAATCAGTAACTTTTTAAGACATAGAAGATAATGTAAAGATCATCCAGTCCAACTCCTTGTTTCATACATGAATAATCAAATTAAAGTACAGTCCATAAATTGCACATAATTCGTTATCTTAAAACTGTTAGTATTAATAATAATGTGAGGACAATAGTGAGGTGAAGAAGAAGGACAAGTACACTGGCTTCTAGAAAAGTATTGGGGATAATTTTAATACAGTCTTCTGTTTGCATTGAGACATAACCAAACCGTTTACTTTCATATTTTATTACTGTAGCCACATAAACAGAGGGCGAAATAATTTCGTAAAAACTCAAATTTGAGATCATAGAACGTGTTAAAGAGATTTGGTAAATGGGACTCTTTAAAAGTGAATGCTTCCCTCATCTTTTCAAATTAATTTATATTGCAACTTTTGAAATATGTTTTAGAAAATCTCAGAAATACTTCCTGAGATTAATTTCTTTTTTTTGTGTTAATATCAAATGAAAAGTAATTTTCAGCTCTAAATTTCCACTTATCACTTTCCTTTGTTTTCTGTCCTTTAGCAACTTTTCAATTCAATAGTTCATTTATCCTCCTTTTCGTGATTCCATACCCTTGACATTAACCTTTGATGTGTAAGCCTGATGAATGCTTTCTGAAAAAACATGTAACATCATTTCAAAGTGTGTCTACATTGCAAAAGTGTCTTCAAATATGTTCAGTGTTTTTCAGGCACAATCTTCAGTTGTGAAAGCATTTTCATTGTTGATCAAACTGTGTTTCTTATCCCAAAATGTTCCTCAGTTGATGCTTGCTTTTTTTAAAGGCTTGAGAATTTCTCTTTTAGTTATGTCAAGCTGATTGAGTTACAACCAAAATGAGGTCTTTCTGGAGTAAGTGAAATCAATGTTTGTGGCTTCACTTCAAATATAAATAGACCTTAAAAAATCCATTGTGCCATTTAGGCTAATATGAACGTATGTTCATATATGTAGTTAGGTGAAGATAGTCACTCATGTTTACATATATTTTGAGAAAGTATACACTTAAATTTTTATATATACCTCGCAAAAATATCTACCTCTTTTTAATATATTAAATATTACAATATTAAACATTAACAATCTTCTACAATATTAAAATAAATGATATATAACAACAGATTATTGAATAATAGCAAGTTCACCTTAAATCATATTAGTGTAGCTTAGATAGAAATTTGAGCTTAAACAGAAACTGATTTCAGTACATAATTACCAACAAGTCTCTTGTACTTGAACTGTTCCCTGAGTGTAAATTAGGTTGTAAACAAGATAGCTCTGTTAGAGGAACCCCTAAGTACCAAGCCTCTGGTTTAATAAATAGCCACATTCCAAGCTGACAACCACTTATAATTACAGAATAATTGTGGACATACAGAGCATCTCCCACCAAGCCTGCCAAGTGTCCAGATGTCCTAAGAATGTAGCCTTCTGTACTTAAAGATAAATTAATGAGCAAGCTTGGGTCAAAAGATTAATAGTCATCAATATGATCATTGATAACACCAATAGCCCCTACCTTTAGTGAGCATGTAGACACATTCCAAGTTTAATTATATATCCTTATAGTTTCTTCTAAGTAGAGGCACTAACAAAAGATGGGGTGTTCCTCTTCCTACTTTCTGAGGACTCCCCACTTTGTATCAGAATAATTTCTAACAAAATTTCTTCTTTCACTGTGCTCTCTGACTTGGTCTGAATTCCTTCCTGTATGAGATCCATGAACCTGCTCTTGGGGACTGAATTGGGACCATGTTTTTAGGCAACACCTCTAGAAACAGCACTAACTAATTTGTAAGCACATTAAAGCAGAGTGGTTTTTCTTTTTTTCTTTTCTTTTCTTTTTTTTTTTTTTGAGGCAGAGTCTGCTTCTGTGGCCCAGGCTTGAGCATAGTGGCATGATCTTGGCTCACTGCAAACTCCGACTCCCAGGTTCAAGCAATTCTCCTGCCTCAGCCTCCTGAGTAGCTGGGATTACAGGTGCATGCTTCCACGCCCGGCTCATTTTTGTATTATTAGTAGAGACGGGTTTCGAGAGGCTGGTCTCGAACTCCTGACCTCAGATGATCCGCCTGCCTCGGCCTCCCGAGGCTGGGATTACAGGCGTGAGCCATCATGCCCAGCCAAAGCAGAGTGTTTTTGCAGCGAGTCTCATAGAACTGTATCCTTCTATTGGAGCCTGTTAGGATTTTATGGGATACTTACAAGTAGCAGTGATAATTCAGTTTTGAAATTTGAATAAAAATCAAATCACTTCAGCTATTCCCTAGCCATACACTGACACAGGTATAAAAATATTTACCTTCTGTAGGTTCATCTCTGCACAATTTCTCAAATAATGAGAGTAAAACTTTGAGTGTATTAAACAGTTTTTTTTCATGAATACACAGGAGTTTTGAATGAGATCATGGCCTCAATCTCAGGGCATCTGAAATCATAATCTGTGCATATGCCGCAGACAGCCTTCTGTCTAACTTCTACTGGGTATATTTAGTTTAACCAACTGAGCTTCTATCTTAGTTTGTGCTTCCCAGTTCCCTAAATTACTAATTATCTCCCAGGGCATTGATTTATCTTTTCTACAGCAGGAATCTTTTTCCTGTACCATCTGTGACAGTTCTTTCTGGAAATACAGTCGTTTTTCACATCTAAAACTGAAGAACCAAAACAAGTCAGAGAAGCCTAGAATCCTTTTGGCCTATCCTTCAGCCGTTTATTACAACCATGTTCTTCATTTTCCCCACACTCCTTTTGAACCATTTGTATAATCATATTAAACTGGATGGGAATTCATTTTCTGCAGCCCCTGCAGATTAAAATCTGCAATGTTAGTCACTCCCTGTGGGAATACAGCCAAACTGTTCCTGGATTATTCTCTTTTTCAGGGGCCTAGATATATATGTAATCCCGAAGTTCTAAGCAGAAGGAACTGGGATAAAATACCTGGCACTTTACATGCAATGTGTCATTGAATTGATCAATAATGCTATCTAGGTAGGTGTGTTTGTCTGTTATATTTTTGAAATGAGGAAACCAAGACCTGGAGATGTGAGGTAATTCGCCCAAAGTCCACAGATACTAAGTGGAAGATACTGGATTCAGACTTATATTTTGGAATCCAAAAATCCGTGTCCTTCTTATATAACACCCAGCCTTATGAGTTATAAAAATCTGTATATAGAAAATATGAAATGGCGAATTTTCATACCTCTCCTCAATCTATTGAACATTCTAATTACACTAATATTCATTTGGGGCTGCTGCTATTGTAATTGTTATTGTTTGAGGAAAGGAAATGGAATATTGGATTTAATTATTTCAGTATTATAATGAGAGAGCCAAACTTGAGGACAGAAAGCAAAGAAGGATAACATATACAAATGATCCGAACAGAGCAGGCATATTGTTACTCTCTATTATCACATGAGCAATTACATAATACTTACACCTGGAAAACCAAGAGCCCCCATACTTCCCATACCTCATGGTGTTCCCTTGGGTGTTAGGAAATAATGTGTTATGCTGTGAACTCTTTCTTGAATGTAGACCTTTGATTTCCTAATCGTCTTTAGGAAATCAAAAAGAGATTCTATGACAAACATTTATCCCTTTTATGGATACTGAGCTTTATTTCTTATTTTGTTAGTAACCCAAAATATTTTGTACACAGAATTAGTAACTCATCACCTCTCAAAGAGTCAGGCATATGAAAGAAGTATAGCAGTCTGTCCAATAGGGCTCTTTTTAAGTTGGTAATTTGGTTACAGTTGCAAAGAACTTTCTATATAAACCGGCAGCTAGTCAGTGACTTTGGTCATACTGATTCAATAATTTTGACTAGGTTACTGAATTATTATTTGCTCAAATTCAGCAGGTTATATTGAAGCTCCTTTGTGAGTAAATACATAGCTTTTGAAAACAGGTTAATAGTGAATTTGCTAAATATAATAATTGCTATATTTATATAGGTGCAATGTTAAAAGAAAATAATAGTTCTTAAAGATCAAGATTGAGTACTGAGTATAAAAGTTTTATTTCCAACCTGGAAACCAATCCAGCACAGTATAAATAAGCTCTAGAGCTAGGAGCTAGTACTTAGGGACGAGGAATGGAACAGGTTTTTAAAAGCCAAAACCCATCTGCCTTTCTTCCTGAATAAAGCAATCTAAAACCATTAGATGGGGCCAAACAAGGCTGTCATCTGTGCAATTTTGAGAGTGAGAGAAGAGCCATGCAGAGATCTGACAGACTATTGGGATCCATACATGGGGATAAGGACATAATGGTACTGGGTACTGATGCCACATGCTGGGCCATTTGGTATCATAATTTGATGATCAAATTATGGCCATTTGGTATCAAATTATGATACCAAATGGCCCAGCATGTGGTATCCGTACCCAAGTGGGCAAACAGGCTGGAACGTGTGGTGGGTGGACAAGGGATAAAATGTTAGAAGCAGTGACTGGTGATTGCTTATACAGAGAGCAGATTAAGCAAACAAGTAAGTATATTTAAGATAACAGAGGTCATAATTTTCGCTGTCAGAAAAGGCAGTCACAGATATGAAAAGGCAGAACATCAGAATGAACACTGTGGTTCTAAATTGAAATTAAAGTTATTGGCATAAACTCTAATCTTTTTCAATATATAAAGAGATGGAGTAGAGGCAGATATAAGTTTAGGTACGTGTGTGTTTGCACATACATATATTTCCTACCTTTGTCTGGGAACGGTGCTACCTAATAGCAGTGAGCATACCTGCACCCAGATCTTGCTTTCTAAATGCCATTGTCCACTGGCAGAAAGAAGGGCTTATTAGAAAAAAATGGCTAATTTCAAAATTGAGATGGGGTTAAAAAAAAAAACAAGATGAGCCTGGAACATTTTGTTATGCTAGAAAGCAAAGAAGTACTCAAATAATGATGGAAGCATGTCAAGAGAATATAGGAGCCAGTTTGAAGGAGCTTCACTGCCAAATTAGGTGTAATTTGAGCATCAAAATAAATAATGATAATAATAAATTTAACCCATTGAATAAAGATTCATGAGCCCATAGTGATATAAATAAATTAATTAATTAATTAATCAGAGAGGAAAAATCTCTTTTTTAACAGTAGAAGATCAACTAGTGAAAATGTAGACATAATATTGGAAGTGAAAATCACCTTTTTATTGCCATGATATTAATAATTATTCCAGCCTCAATTTTAAAGCTGGTGGAGAAAGTTTTCAAAACGGATATTTCCAAAGTATTAATGCATCTCCCCACAAAACACCTGTTTATTACGAAAGCAAACAAGTAACTTTGCAGTGGAGAAAACTGGCAGATATCACCTCAATCAAGTAAGTAAAAGGAACATTATCAGGAATGGAATAAATCAAAATTCTGTGCACTGAAGATGAACTAAGAAGAATGAGAAAAATATGACTTCAGTAATTTTTCAGCCAAAAATGTATAACTTGAATCACACAAACCCAAATTAAGGGACTGCATTAGTCTTCTAGGACTGCCATCACAAATTTTCAAACCTCGATAGCTTAACTCAGAAGAAATTTATTCTCTCACAATTCTTAAGGCTCGAAGCCTGAATTCAAGGTGTCAGCAGAGACATGCTTCCTCTGAAGGCTCTAGAGAAGAACTCATTCTTGCCTCCTTTAAATTCCACTATAGAGACTTTCTACAAAATTTCCGGCCTGTAATCTTCCAATGTGCAAAGGTAATGAACATCAAAGAAAGATTTAGGAACTCTTCAAAAATAAAGGAGAGTAAAGAGACATGTCAATAAAGGAAACAAAAATAATTTTTTCCAAAGTATTGGGGATTATTAAATTAAAGACATTTGAAAATGCAGGGGAACGCTCTGCCTCAGCATTAATATGACTGCAGGTAGGACATAAATCTTTCTTTGCTGAAGACAGCACTTGCTTATCCACCTAGAGATGGCACTAGAAGCACCAGAGAAATCTGGAAACTGATTTTACTATATTTACACATTTTTTCCACCGTTTAGAGGACTGCAACTGCTATATCCTTTGTCTTCTCACTATGTAGGATTTATGGCTCTTTGTTAAAATACTATTTAATTAAGGCCCTTAAGCAGCCACTTTGAGAGAGAAATACTTTTGAACTGTGGCCTTTCTCATATGATGGGATTAATAGCATGCATTAATCAACTTCTTTTTCTTTTATTAATTAGACTTTTATTAATTTTCTTGTGTCTCGACTAAGGAGTCCAAAAAAGGAAAGGAAAGAAATTGTTTTCTCTCCTACACCAACTAAATGTAACACACGAACTTAAATTGGATCTTTCTATTATTAAGGATATTACTGAGACAACTGTTGAAACTTGAATGAAGTCTGACGATAAGATGATAGCAAAGTATCAGTTTTAATTTCCTGATTTCTGTGGTTATATTGTGGTGATGTAGGAAAATGCCCTTGCTTGTAGAAATTTCACACTAACACATTCAGCAATAGTGAGGCATTATGTTGGTATTATGTTGTAGGATACTTGCAATGTTTTTATAAATTTATAATCATATATATTTTTAAAAAACTAGAATCAGAAACTGTCTCTTTCTCATTTTAGGGGAGCAAGCATTCTAAGTGCTGTTGATAAAGTGTTTGTCAGTAAGGTAAGAAGTGTGAAAGATGGTGGCAGGCCTCTGAGCCCAAGCCAAGCCATCGCATCCCCTGTGACTTGCACTGAAAAGCCCAGATGGCCTGAAGTAACTGAAGAATCACAAAAGAAGTGAAAATGCCCTGCCCCGCCTTAACTGATGGCATTCCACCACAAAAGAAGTGAAAATGGTGGATCCTTGCCTTAGGTGATGACATTACCTTGTGAACGTCCTTTTCCTGGCCCATCGTGGCTCAAAAAGCTCCCCCACTGAGCACCTGGAGACCCCTACTCCTGCCCGCCAGAGAACAAACCCCCTTTGACTGTAATTTTCCTTTACCTACCCAAATCCTATAAAACGGCCCCACCCTTATCTCCCTTCACTGACTCTCTTTTCAGACTCAGCCTACCTGCACCCAGGTGATTAAAAGCTTTATTGCTCACACAAAGCCTGTTTGGTGGTCTCTTCACACGGACGCGAGTAAAAGATGGCTGCATACATCTGAGGTAATTTTGAAGCTTATGGCATCAAAATCCCTCTGGTGTTTATACATCTAGCTTTCCTGATTTGTATGTTAGATGCCCAAATTGAAAATATATTACTGAGTCATGGCTATAGTGGTGTCATCAAGCTAAGTTGGACAGTTCAGGGTTTATCAATAGACTTTGATAAGTGGAAAAGATTTCAGGTAAGATCTAGAAAAAATCTTGCCATGTGGCCATTTAAATTATATATATGTACAGCATTTTATTTCACATAAAATAATTTTCCTTATTCATAACTTTTTTCTATAGAGAATTAGAAGCCTGACCGGGTGCGATGGCTCATTCCTGTAATCCTAGCACTTTGGGAGGCTGAGGTGGGTGGATCATGAGGTC
>NW_026652282.1:73363755-73389593 GCF_009828535.3 Hylobates moloch
TAAATATATATTTTTATATATTATTAATACATATTTATATATATTATTACATATATATTTATATATATTTAATACATGCTTGTTGAATTTCATGGAAATTTTACCCAGGCAGAGATGGGCATTCTGTTTTAATGCCAAACAAACATGAAACAAACTTACTTCACACAACCCTGATAATAATCAGTCAACATTTTCTTTTTTTTTTCTTTCTTAGCCCATTTATTTGCCCATACATCTGTAATAGAGATGCACTGTGAGTCAGGTTTACATTTTCCCAGCAAACAGAATCATCAAACAATAGGATTTTAAAGCTCTGTCTTGCTTGTATGTGGGTTGTATTTCCCTAATTTTGCATATGTTAGCATTTGACCTGTTATCATCTGTGGAGTTCCCTAGATTCTGTTTCCTTCTGAAATCTGATTTCAAAAGAGGAGGAATGTTTATAAAATGTTTTACATACCATATCTTATATAAATATGAAAACCACATTTTCAGATGGGAAAAGTTATAATTATTATACCTTCCTTACAATTATGTTGCTAAAAGAAAGTTAATAACTTATCCATATCATTGAGCTTTTCAGTGCCAGAGCTTAGATTTTTACCCAGGTCTGCTTAACTCCAACGCTGATTCTCTTTTCTAAAAAATAAGACCAAACAAAACTATTGTTATCTTATAAAGATTACATTTCCATTGGAAATGTCACATAATAGAAATTAAAATCTATTATAAAGTAGGCCACTATAATTCTTTGATTCAAAAATATGAAATACACTTTTTCCCTCTATATCAACCTTCCATGCACCATTTCCCAACATTTTTCATTCTTTTCAAGCACATATTCACAAAACTTTAAGTTAGAATAATGATTGTGAAACACGCATAAAACAAAGAAAGCTAAACATACCCTAAAAGGCGAATACAGGAAAACACTTTGCATAACTTGGTAAAGATGAATTTTAAATAGTTTATATTGCATAACTTTTAAGACAACAAAACTATTGCAGAATACAATTTTCCTACATATTACACTGAACATCTTATGCCAATTACATTAAGGTTTTTTTGATTCATGTTTTAGCCTGCAATCATGCACTAGATCTCAGAAAACTCATATGAAAAACAAAACAAAAACAAACCAACATGAAATAGACAATTGCTGGTCACAGCGGTAAGATCATAATTTTATGTCACAAGAAAACACAATAAGAATATTTTCCTAAGTAATAAACTGTGTTTCCTTCTGAAATATTTACTACTAGACACTTCATCTCAATCCAGTTGAAACAACCTTTAAAACATCCCAAAGGAGTGCCATAGTCTGTTCCAGAGAATTTTTGTATGTGGTTTCTCTTTGACACCCCTTAGTAATCTATTGCTATTTTTCTCTCTCTTATCGTCTCTTTTTCCTTGCTTTGTTCAACCTGAAGCGTCTCTCTTCCCCAAAGGCTTTAAAACATTTATATTAGTGTTTGTTGAGAGGGAGTCTTGTAATGAATATATTATTAATAAGTCATTAATAACATTTATTAATGGATCATTAATATTTGCTACCTAGATATCTGGCTTTCTTTTTGTGGGTTTCATTTTCCATACTACCATGTGATCATTTAAGTCAAAGATGGAAAATAGATTTCATTTTGTGTTCCATATTCAAATAGATGGTAGTGGCATGCTACATTGAGATAAGAGTTGGAGATCATGTCTTCTTTAAATAGAGAAAAGTTATATGAACATAGATAGTTGGGTGGGTGGCTAGTGATGACAAGTGTGCTACGTATTTCCCATTTTGATTGAAAATGTAGTCACTATTGAAAATATTTTCCTGTTGTATTAATTGAATATGCCCCCAAGATACACGTCTCTGGTCTAGTCATACAAACTGTAAGAAGAATCTAGGATTTCTTGTAACTGCTTTTTGCCCTAGACTGCAATATATTCCATACCAGCATTTATTGAATACGGTCTCTGCATTAGACACAATTTTAATTTGTTTACAGGTGTGTTAGTTACTGTTATTATCTTTAATATGCAGATTAGGTAACTGAGGAAATGGGGTTAAGTAAAAACACTTCAATTTCCTTTAACATATACTTTCTTTAGATAAAATATTTTTGAAGAGTATAAGGCTATGGAAGAACAGGTAGCATTCTTGTTCCTGAAATGGTTAGTTAAATGTAAGTACCATTTATTGGAACTGATTTCAAGCCCATAATTTACAAGTCAGACAATGAACATTCTTTACCCCTGTACAGGATGCCTCAATTTTCTTAATTTCTCCGTTGGACAGACAATACTTGGGAATCAACTATGAAGTTGGTTTAAAAAGTTCAACTCTTTCAAGTTGTTATATTTAAAAAGGTAGTTATGAGTAACAACCAATTCACTTGCTGTGAGAAGAGGTGGATGCGAGTCATAAAATAACTTTTAAGTCAGAAAATTGGATTTAATTCAGACTTTTCCTCCTCTTACATCAATTGAATGACAGGGATAAATGAACTTCGTTTAGCTAGATTTAGAATTGGAGTTGTCTTTCTTATCTATCAAAAGCATGGCAGGACTGATCAGCTGGATATCATCAGCTGATGGTCAAACATGTCAAATTAATGCAGAAAAAATAAAATAATTTGTGGCATTGTATTCTATAATTTATTATGTTGATTTATGACACTTTATTTATTGTAAAAATATGGCATCAAAATTTGGAATTTTATCTACATTGCGAATTGGGTAAAGTAACTTTTAATTACATTGTATACTTTAAGAAATGTATTAGTCATTCTACTGCAATTGTAAAAATATGTCCACCCATTAAATTTAAAACCTCCTAATTGAGATAATTCTAATAAAATTTTTAAAAATTCTTCAAAGCTTCAGAAACTTCATGTATTATATTTCTGATCTTGTAATAAGCATAAAACTAAGAGATGCTTTTTCTGTGTAAGCAATGATTGTTAATATAATAGCTATTGAGTTTTCTCTTTTAGTTGAAAGCATTGTATTTTGACATCAGAAGTTACATGGGAAACAATAATTGTTATAATAATTTAATTACCCACTTTAAATGACCGTATAATAATGTAGTTGCTAATATATGCTGTTTTTTCTACAGAACATGATTGGCAAGATTACATATTCACTATTAGCTTCGAGAACTTTTTATGTACACAGGACTAGTAAAAGCGCATTCAAAATTATGTGTTTTAGGCTGAGGTCTCACTCCTACAGTGCTACAGTGCCTTCAGCAAAGTTTTTGGCCTCAGATCATATTCTCAGGCAAATTGTTTTCTATAAAAACTTCCTTTCTGTATTGAAAGGCTGAAGGAATAAAATAAGGAAAAATCCCTTCATTTCTCTCAGACAGTGCCAAGGGAGAAAAACTCTCTGGATAAATGCACTGACAATTTTATTTAATGATTTGAATAGAAATTTTGTAAGTGTTTAAGAAGTAGTTTAGCTAGTTATACGCTTCCTTTATTTAGACAAATAATACAATCACTTTTTTTGGCATTGTTGGAAATAGCACATAATTTAGGATCAGTTATTTCTAATTCTGATCATTCAAATTTCAAGCTCTGTGACTTGCTATGTTTTTAACATTGGCCAAGTCATTAATCTCTTAAATATTCAATGTATTCAATTTATAACTTTATAAAATGTATAAAATATAGTTAATAATATAGGTACAACCTATTATTCATGACAGAATACAACATCCCAAAATATTCCACTCTGGCATATTGGCAATTTCAGTTAAAGGCACTTAAAAAACAGCAGATTCAAGAAAAACGCTCTGATCTTCCTTTTGTTTCTTAAAAGCAGAAGATGAAATTCCCACGTGAAAGAAGTCCACCCTATATGATATGGCTTTACTGTGTCCCCACCCAAATGTCATCTTGAGTTGTAGCTCCCATAATCCCCATGTGTCATGGGAGGGACCCAGTAGGAGGTAATTGAATCACGGGAGTAGATTTTTCCTGTGCTGTTCTTGTGATACTGAATAAGTCTCATGAGATCTGATGGTTTTATAAAGGGTAGTTTCCCTGCATGTGCTTGTGCCAGCTGCCCTGTAAAGTCGTGTGTTTGCTTCTCCTTTGCCCTTTGCTGTGATTGTGAGGCCTCTCCAGCCATGCGGAACTGTGAGTCCATTAAACCTCTTTTGTTTATAAATTACCCAGTCTTTGGTATGTCTTTATTAGCAGCATGAGAACAGACTAATACACTGTATCGGAAAAAAAGTAACATTCTGCATACTGGGTGAGATAGACACATAAATGCCTCAAATGATCATTCACCAATGTGCTATGTGTTTATGGAGTGAAAAGTAACTTTAAAAATGTTTTAAGATATCTTGTATAGGCATAGGACATAAAAAGTTTTTTTCCTTCAGAGATTTCCTCAAAATGTCACCTATTTAGTGTAATATTCCCTGACCATTGTATTTAAAACTGCAATCTCTTCCTCTCCCAGGTATAACCACCTCAGAGTACCTCTTACTGTCTTTTTAGGTATTATTGTTCTTCTTAATATTTATCACTTTCTGACTTATATATTACAAATATATTTGTTTGTTTGTGTCTCTTCACTATATTTTGAACAGAAATTTTATTTTTCTATTTTGTTCAATACTGTTTCCCCAACTTTTGGAATAATGACTGGCACATAATAGCTGCTCAATAAGTATTTTTTAAATAGATAAATTAGTAAGTGATCAGAAAATGCTTTATATAAATGGCCAATACAGACATATAATTTTAAAATATATGAATTTTCACTTTATTGATTTATTGGCTTTCAGTTCATAGTGATTTCTGACATAAAACTTATACATTTTTAGTTACTAAAACTTATCAAAATTGACCAGGCATGGTGGCTCACGCCTGTAATGTCAGCAATTTGGGAGGCCGAGACCTGCGGATCACCGGAGGTCACGAGTTCAAGACCAGCCTGGCCAACATGGTGAAACCCCGTCTCTACCAGAAATACAAAAATTAGCCAGGTGGTGGTGGTTCATGCCTGTAATCCCAGCTATTCGAGAGGCTGAGGCAGGAGAATCACTGGAATCCGGGAGGTGGAGATTGCAGTGAACCAAGATCATGCCACTGCACTCCAGCCTGTGTGACAGCAAGACTCCGTCTAATAAATAAATAAATAAAAATAAATAAATAAAATTTATCAAAATAACCTTGTTTTTTTCCTTTTTTTTTTTTTCTATGATTACAAGGTATACATTATTAAAAAGCCCTGGGGACATCTCTAATCAGATATTAGAACTGAAAATTAAGTATACGCAATCAAGTTGGTTTCATAAATACATTTTAGAGAAAATAAAAACTAGTAGTATAAACACAATACATCCCAGATTAATTTAAGAATTAAAGGTGTTATTTTTATTTAAAAAATAAAGCAATCATAAAAAAATTCAAGTCTCTATGTATCTGAACTCTTTTCACCCCTTAATTTTATTTTATACAGTTACCTTAGAATGACAGTCACTTTATTTTCAGTTCTTGGACCCTACAAAAAAATGCTGCAATAAATATCTTTGTATATACACTTTTACAATTTGGTATCCAAATCTTCACACTTTTTCATCAGGGTGTTAAAATACAAAGACCCCTACATATCTGCCAATATTAAATGTGTTACTATTTTATATTGGAAGAGACTAATATGATAGCTCTTAATCACTTCAATTGTGATTTCCTTGACTTAGTAAATTTAAAATGTTTTTCATGTGGAATGTTTACCATTTTGGGTTGATCATCTGTGAAGTGTCTAGTCATCTATTTCCCATTCTTTTCTATTGGGATTTTTACATTTTTTCCTCGTCAATTTAAAAGAACTATGTCTGCATTACAGAAGTAACTTTTTGTCTCTCTAGAGTAGTTTTGGTTTCTGACAAAATAATTACTAACCTGAGTTCTCGGTTCTCTCCTCCCAAAATATAAACTCTGGCAAATTATAGAAAGAATATGGAATAGAGAAATCTGCAATAACAAGGAGAAAAATTCCCGGATGTCAAAAGACTGTTTTAACCTTCTGCAGGAGAAAGGGTACGTGTCTATAGTCTATAGCAAGAGGCATCAGGTTCAATATGAAATAATAAATTTGAGCAGTGGTTCTCAAAGTGTGATTCCAGACAACCAGCATCAATGTCACTTGGGAAATTGTTAAAAATGCAAATTTTGGGGCCTCGCCGTGGATTTACTGGATCAGAACACCTGGCTGTGGTAGCCAGTAAACTGTTAGAACAAGCCTATCAGATGATTCTCATTCAGAGTGGAGTGTGAAAATGAATAAATTTTTGAAAAAACTGTTGAATTTTGTTCTTCCATTCTCCTTGCCATTTCTTTTGCAACAATTAATATCTGCTTCTTCACTACAGTAATCCTGAGGCAGTAACTCAGACCACTGACTGAATAGACAAATGGACTATCCCAGATCACGTGTGAAAACAGAACTCTGACCTATAGCCTCTGCTGAAAGCAGCCCAGGAAGTCAAACCTCTTATGTAGCAATCATCCCAGAATAGTCAGGACTTGGTCAGCGACTGCAAGCTTCCCTATTTTTTATTCCCAGCTATGGACTAGGGTCTAATAAGAGAAAGCTGAATATGCTCCCCAAACCAATCAATCACCTAAGATGCCCCACTTCTAGTCAGCATGCCTCTAGCTTTTTCATGCCAACAACCTCCAATCAGAACATAATTGATACTTTCCCTTTTTTTCTATCATAGTTTTTCCACTTCCCTGCATATCTCTGAGTCTGCCAAAATCAAGTGATGTTGGTTGATTTCCTTACTGTAGCAAGTTCTAAATGAACAGCCTCTGTTTGTTTTCATTTGGTTGGTCTTCATTTATTTCCACACTGCTAATCCAAGTGTAAATAATTGTAATATCAGAGCAGTGTATAAAACACTGCTGGGGTGAAGGATTGCTACTAACTGGAGTGTTATTTACCCGCCTCCACTCTTTTTTTCCATTCCCCCAGTTAGTGGTCTACTATGGTCTTCTGAGGATTTAAAATTGAAACAGACCTGAAGAGTTGTTTGGTTAGGTGAATGATTAACTACGGTTCTATGGCCCCTGGGCTTTTCACAATAGAACTTGTTCACCTCCTCTCTGGAATTAGTTCTTTTGGCCCTGAAAAATTAGCACAATCTGAGTAGCCAGTACCCCCAGGTGAATAAGAGCTCACAGGCCAAAATAAAGTTATGCCTTAGGAGACAAGGCGGCCTCAAAAGAAAAGACTGTGTTTTCTTTAAAAAATAAAATTCAAACGTGTATCCTTTTAACTTTACATTTTTTATCTTGGTTAGGGAAGACTCCAACACTCTTCAATTTTACGTGTAGGCTTTTAGATTTTCCTGCAAGATTTTTAAATATTTACATTTTAAACTTTAGTACATCTGGAGATTATTTTTGTTTCCTCTATAAGAGAGTCTCATTTTCATTTATTTCTAGATTAAAGAAGCATATATGCTATTATAATGCATAAAATAGTCTATCTCTCGTTGTTAAACTCAGCCACTGAATTTGTCATGTTAGTTTCCCATATGTCTTAGTATCTGAAAACATAATGATCTGATGTTGACACAAAAGATTATATTCCATAGTTATTCCTCCAAATATCTTATAGGATCTTTTTTTTTTTCTAAATTCTCTCCTCACTGCCACACCCTCTTCAACAAAAATTATATTAAAATTCCCTCCTTACTGCCATACTTCCAACAAAAATCCTATTGAAATCGCACTAAACTTATTGTTGTTGATTTTAAAGCATTAACATACTTGATATGCAATCTTTCTCTATACAACCATCAGAATCTGGGGTTGTTGTCCAACTTACCACAATTTTCCTAGTAGCCATAAATGCTTTGCTTCTTTATTTTGGTAACCTCCCCCTCTCTTCCCCTAGCCTATACTTTCAATTTGAATGGGATTTTCCTTTTTTTTTTTTTTTTCAGTGAATTTGGAAAGTTTATTTGGCCAAGGTTGAGGACACATACCCATGACACAGACTCAGGAGGTTCTGAGGAAGCGTGCCTAAGGTCATCAGAGCAGTTTGGTTTTATACATTCTAGGAACATCAGAGACATCAATCAATTTGTGCAAGATTAACACTGGTTCGGTCTGCAAAGGTGGGACAACTTGAAGCAAAGGCAGGAATTCTCAAAGCGAGGAGGGCACTTCCGAGTTACAGGTAATTGAGAAACAAATGGTTGCATTCTTTTGGGTTTCTGATTCGCCTCTCCAAAGGAGGAAATTAAATATGCATTTATCGCTGTGAGCAGAGGCGTGACTTTGAATAGAATGGGAGGCAGGATGGCCCTAAGCAGTTCCCAGCTTGACTTTTCCCTTTAGCTTAGTGATTTGGAAGCCCCCAAATCTATTTTTCTTTTACACAATTTTTAAAACCCAGATCGAAGTGTCCATGCTTGTTAAAGAAACAAAGGAAGAAAGAAAAGCAAATGATAGGCCAGGCACGGTGGCTCACACCTGTAATCTCAGCACTTTGGGAGGCCGAGATGGGTGGATCACCAGAGGTCAGGAGTTGGAGACTCTATTACAAACACAAAATTAGGCGGGTATAGTGGAGGTTGAGGATGAGGCAAAAGACACATGAAGCCGGAGGCAGAGGATGCAATGCTCTAGCCTTGGCAAAAAGAGTGAAACTCTGTCTAAATAAATAAAGAGGTAAATAAATAAATACAATTATTTTAATCTGTTTGTTAAAGGTATCTGATAGGATTTTGAATTTCTTTTTTTAAACATATTTAAATATTTTATTGAACAAATATAATTAAAACTAAATTAAATCCTCTTATGTATATCTTGAGTTAATAACTTCCACTGGTAAATGATTTTTTTTTTTCTCTTCAACATACTGATTTTATTTCCTTTGGATATATACCCAGTAGTGTGATTGCTGGATCACATTGTAGTTCTACTTTTAATTTTATTATTATTATTATTATACTTTAAGTTTTAGGGTACATGTGCACAATGTGCAGATTTTCCATTTTTTAATGTTAACCATCCTGTCTCAGTGGTAGTTCATAAAGTATTTATTAATGTGGTTCAAACATATTTCTACTTTTTTTTTTTTTTTTTTTTGAGACAGTCTGTGGCCCAGGCTGGAATACAGTGGCACTATCTCTGCTCGCTACAAGCTCCGCCTCCCGGGTTCAGGCCATTCTGCCTCAGCCTCCCGAGTAGCTGGGACTACAGGCGCCCGCCACCATGCCTGGCTAATTTTTTTAATGTTTTTAGTAGAGACGGGATTTCACCATGTTAGCCAGGATGGTCTCGATCTTCTGACCTCATGATCTGCACACCTCGGCCTCCCAAAGTGCTGGGATTACAGGCGTGAGTCACCGCACCCGGCCCTATTTCCACTCATTTTATAAACTAAAAATCTGTTTCATAGATTTGGTGCTGAAAATATCTTTTCTCCCTTGTTTCTGGACCTGTAAGGTTGTGAGTCAGGTGCCATTGGCAATCCCATTGCTGCTAACAGGCAGAGACAAAGCACATAAGATAATCAGAGTCCTGACGGCATTTAAGCCCATAGTTCCTATAATTTCTGAGACTAGTTTCACTTCTTTCCATCATGTAGTTTGGATATTAAACCAACAGATTTCACTTTTTGCTTAACTTTTTGAAATTGTGTTTCTAACACTTCTTACAGTAAGAGTTTTAATTAATTCTCAGTTAATAAATATGGCATCTCTTCACATAGTTAACATTTTTAAATGTCTAAAATGTATTCATGTCTCCAAATTACAAATTAATTTTGAATTTTCCTCAACTAGGTTTTATGTATTTTTATTTAAGATGCTATCTAGTTAGATAATATATTTTATTCTTATACAAATGTGCTGTTTCCCTAGTTAATATTTCTACCGATTATTTCTGATACATAGAAAAGTTAGTGACGGTTATACATTTGTTTCTTGACCAGCCAACAAACTATGCTATTTTACTATTAAAATATTTGTTTTTCAGCCATTTCTTTTCTGTTTTGAGATAAATTGAATTTTTTTACTTGTCTTTCCACTAATAGCATGCTTTATTTCTGTTTTCTAAACATTTCAGACATTATGAAATTATATTGTATGTTGTATGTATATAGATATACATATATACATATATGTATATATATGCATACATATATATGCACACATGTATGTGTGTGTGTAAAATACATTATATAATATTTGGGATTACGGGGCTAGAAACAATTAGAAAGTTACTATTTATCTTGGCTATTCAGTTGACTTTTTAGAAAAAGAGAATAAATAATAGGGAAATTATTTGATAATATAAATTATCAAAGCAAAATTAAATCGTTTGTTCAAGAAATACAAGAGCCATAAAAAATTTGTATAGGTGTATTTTCTAGCTATTCATAAGTATATCAGAATATTAAACAACTGAACTGATGTGAACACTTAATTCCCTATAAATCTGAATTTGTAAAGTTGCTTTAATATATATTCCTCTAAAAATAAAAAAAATGAACTCCAGCCTGAGTGACAGAGTGAGACTGTCTCAAAATAAATAAATAAACAAATAAAATAAAAGTCATAAAATAGGTTTTCAAAAAAATTATTTTATTTTTAAAATTATTGCACATTAAATTTTGATTGATATTCAGTAAGAGTCTCCTTAACAAAACTCCATTCAAGCTTCTCTGAATTGTCCTCCCAACTAGGATTTGACTCCTGGGTTTTCATGTTCTTCTCTGCATTGCCCAATTTTAGCCAGAACCCTGCTAAGCCAGTTTAGCCAGAATCCCCTACTCTACATCTGATTGTGTTCCTCATCCCCAGCAATCCTCCAAATGATATCTGATGGCTGGTCTGACCTCACCAAGAATCATGTTAGGTAGCTTTAGCCAGAATCCTCCCTTATCCCTGATGTCTTCGATTAGTAATTTCTCTCCAACTACACCTTCTCGCCTACATTCTTGACTGTAAATTTCCACTTTTCTTTATTGTATTTACAATTGATTGCAGTTCTATTCTGAGACATTTTTTCCCCTTATTGCAGTAGTTTTTGGGTAAAATATGTTCTACTGCTTTAACTGCTATTCAGCTCTAGCTTTTCTTTGACAAACATTCATAGATTGTATAACAATCATCGCAATCAACATACAGAATACTACCATCACCTCAAAATCTTTCTCATGTTGTCTCTAAAAGATAATTTTAAAATTTAAGTTTTTATTTTTATACGCTTTGTGTCACAAATATTATACTAAGATGCATTTGTAGAAAAATATAGATTATAAAATTGAACCTAATCAACTGCCAATTATATTTTCTTCTGTGATCTTAAAATACACACAGAAACAGTGAGATAGAAAGGTTCTCCGAGCTAAAAGGCTGACCCTCAGATGAATTTATTTAACCAATAATAGAGATCAAAGATACAAGAAACACACAAAGCTGCAATCATTAACATCAACTATAGATAACATTAAAGAGCTGAAAACAAGGTATTCAATGTTATTAATATTTATCCTGAATTATATTCCTCCTGTAAACGTATCCTTAAAGGCGAATTTCCTCTTCTTAATATGCATATATACGTTATTATTTTTAATACAGAGACATCACGCAGAAGATATTGGTTCACATCACAGATCCCTAACATGTCTGAGTAAAATAGCATATTGATTTATGGTGACTGTTTTCAATTGATATAAAAATATTTACTATTTAATAAAGCTAATTGTTGCTTTTAGAACAATATAAAAAAATGAAGAAACTGTAGATTTCTATATACTTGCAAAAATTACTATGTGTTGAAAAAGATATCAGAAGGTTCTATGCTTTAGACTTCAAACACCACTGCTGCTTTTCCAACGTTACATTAAGGGCTATTCCCAGTGATTGGTCCTCATTATTCTTTTATAAAGTCAGATTTTCAAGGGGCCCTTATTTTGCAATTCAGTTACCTTCTATGTATTTAAGGGGCAGTATAGGTTAAATTCTATCAATTCTTAGACTTGCATCCATAACTACTAAACATATTCAGTTTCTTCTTTATTCTATTAAACTCTAAGTCAGGTAAAGTCCTTTGCAACGAATAATTTTAATGTAAACAAAAGCCCTAAAGACAAAAATTTGATAACAGATTTGAAACCAAAATCTTGACCCAAATGAGGCCCAAATTGCAATGTCGTAATCACTCCATCATTGTAATATACATGACTATCTAGGGGAAGACATTTTTTATTATTTTGGGTCATCTGCATTTAAATGAATACATTATGAAGAAAACATGCATACCACAGGTGAGCTCTTATTTTTCCTTTTAGTTAATGTAGATTTAGTGTGTTTTACTGTTTTAGTTCAAAATAGGCAGGTTCACAGACTTTGAATAATAGTAATATCAGAAATTCAAGTGTACTGAAAGGAGGGGGCAAATACTGTGATTTTTAAGTTCATTTTAGGTAAATGAACCGAATGCTGGTTATTCCTGCGTATAGATTTATTAATGAACAAAATAAGACAACACTGAGAATAGTTTTTGCAGAGTGAGCACAAGCTATCAGCAAATAATTCAGTTCTATAAATAGGGATACCACATTGCAACTCAGTCTGAAAGACTATTTGAGATGAATGACCCCATTTTATTTTGTTATTTTAATATTTTAAAATAAAACATGGAAGTTAAAGATTTAACTGTTTTTTGATGCATCCAAAAACTAGATCCAAATATCTGAAATAATAAGGCTGTTTGGAGGATTGTTTTCATTTAATTTATATAGTATAATATCCATGATTTTCTAAAATAAATTTATTGTGTGAATGTCATGCCATAATTTTTGTTTTTTTAGTATGAATGCCTTCATTCCCCAAAGTCAACCTTTGATATAAGTGTAAATAGACTTCATCAGCATGTTCAGGGAAAAGATAAGAAATATAAAACTGCTAAAAATTTGTATGCATATTTCAAAAAAATTTGTACTTCATCCTTTCTCAGATACAGCCCCAAAGCCAAGACAAATAATATGATAGAAGATTCCATTCTAAATAAAAATCTTCTTTTCTCTTTAAAATGGTAACCTGAAGCTGTATAATAGAATTTGTGCAATAACTAATTCCTATATTGAAAGTTTAGTGAGGTATCTAGGCAGCACTTGCCGTATTTGCAGTTTATTAAGCAGTTTGAAGATGGTTGAATATTAAATAAATACAAAAATAAGTTCAATACTGTTAGGTTTAGTAAGAACATAATGTGTCTTTTCTTTTCTTTTTTTTGAGACGGAGTCTCACTCTGTCGCCCAGGCTGGAGTGCAGTGATGTGATCTCAGCTCACTGCAACCTCCACCTCCTGGGTTCACGCCATTCTCCTGCCTCAGCCTCCCAAGTAGCTGGGACTACAGGCACCCACCACCACGCCCGGCTAATTTTTTTGTATTTTTAGTAGAGACAGGATTTCACTGTGTTAGCCAGGATGGTTTCGATCTCCTGACCTTGTGATCCACCTGTGTCGACCTCCCATAGTGCTGGAATTACGGGTGTGAGCCACCGCGCCCAGCCCATAATGTGTCTTTTTAAATTAATTAACTCTTAAGGTCAGTGGAGCCTGTAGATGTTTACTTATATTTCTACCTTCACTTAGCTGTATCCAGGATGAAAAAAAAGACTAGTGGCTCTGTTAAACCTTGAAAATTAGCTTAATGATCTTACCTCTTCATCCTTCCTACCAATCTGGCCCCTTTTAAACCCCTGAATGTAACCACTGGTACTATCTTCCTCTTGATTTCAGAGAACATCTCCTTGGAAATTTGTTAATTTTTTTCTTTTACTGTATTAAATCACTTACTGAGTAAAGTAATTCTTTCCTTGAAATGTGGTTTGGTTTCTTCTTTACTCTCCATTTCTATGCCATTTCCACTTAGACTTGTCCCCACATTGTTGCAAAAACCTAACTGGTTTCTTTGATGTGACAAAATCAGAGAGATTACCTTTTGCTAGTAAAGTCAAAGCTCACCTACTAATCTGGACATCTAAAGCTCTCCTTCAATCAAATGCTCTCATTCCTCTGCTTCCTATCTTCTTCACTCATTCCATAACATTCCTTGTTACTTCTATGCACACCTCTTCTCTTTCAGTTGACCATGATCCTTTCTATCCCATAGGCACTGCTTTTTCTTTTATAACAATGACTTTACTTATAAAGATCACTTCACTTATGTTCCCTGACACGTTGCTCCCTGTTCAAACAAACCTTCATGAAAACCCAGGTGTTTTAATATTATATTGATAATCGTGTGTGTGTGTGTGTGTGTGTGTGCATGTTTGTGTTTTCTTTTGGCATTGTTTTTATACTTGAAAGAATATTGATGCTTGTGTTTTGATTAACATATGAACATGAGGCCGGGCACGGTGGCTCACGCCTGTAATCCCAGCACTTTGGGAGGCCGAGGTGGGTGAATCACCTGAGGGTCAGGAATTCGAGACCAGCCTGGGCAAGATGGTGAAATCCGTCTCTACTAAAAATACAAAAGATTAGCCGGGCATGGTGGTTCCTGCCTGTAATCTCAGCTAGTCTGGAGGCTGGGGCAGGAGAATCACTTGAACCCAGAAGGCAGAGATTGCAGTGAGCCAAGATCACGCCATTGCACTCGAGCCTAGGCAACGAGAGCGAAACTCCAGCTCTCACCTCATTTACATCATATCCCTAGTTCCTAGTAAAGTTCAGTTAACATCATGAAGTATTAAATAATGCTTAATAAGTGAATGGATCACTCTGCAGCCATTACAAGAAGGAAAACAAAACTTCGTACCCATTTGAGGTGTTTAATTTTACATAGTTTGGACATTCATAGACTCAAACATTTTAGAACTTGAAGGATGGTAAGGGAGTATCTAAATATTTACCTTATTTTATAGGTAATTGCTGTGGTTTGGATACTCCAAAACTCATGTTGAAACCAGATCCCCAGTGTTGGGGGTGGAGCGTAGTGGAAGGTGGTTGGGTCATGGTGGCTGATTCCTCATGAATGGCTTCGTGCTCTCCGTACAGTAACAACTGAGTTCTCTCTCTATTAGTTCATGTGAGAGCTGATTGTTTAATAGAGCCGGGCACCTCCCTCCCCACTCTCTCTATATCCCTCTCCTGCCAGGTGATCTCTGCACCTGCAGCCTCTTCTTCACTTTCTGTCATGAGTGGAAGCAGCCTGCACCACTCACCAGAAGCATATGCAGTCCCCATATTTCTTGTATAGCCTGCAGAACCATTAGCCAAATAAATATATTTTCTATATAAATTACCAAGTATCAGGTATTCTTTTATAGCAACAGAAACAGATTGAGACAATAATGGTACAATAGGAAGAACATAAAGAAAATATTCTAAGAGTTCAATTACTCAGTAGAAAGTCCAAAGCATTATGTTTCTGGGTTTCCAAAGCTCTGCTTCAGTATGTTCCAGGATTGTTCTAGGTAGTCTACTTAGTGCACATTCTTTGAATTCTCAGACACTGCTAGGTGCCTAAGCACAGGAGTTCTACAAATAATGTGTGATAGAGCATTACATTTGTATAGACAACTACTAAGGTAATCAAGTTTTGGTGGATTCAAATCAAGTTTGGTGGATTCAAAATACTGAATCTCCTCTGTCAACTAGAAAACCCCCTTTTGGTTTTATTTACTACAGTGCAGCACAAAAAATTCATATGTCCAAAATGGTAATGTTACCAAAAAATGTGTGTTTTGAGGGTTAGGTCATTCCAGAGTGGCTGGAGTTTAGACAATAGAAGAGCAAATACCAGAAATGTCTCAAAAGGGAGGTAGGAAATAGGTCACCATGCATTGCCTTCAGTGTGTTCAGATTTTATTCTCAAGGTAATGGGAATTCACTGAAGAGGTTTCCACTAGTAAGTGACCTGTCCAAATATGTTTGTTTATTCTATATCAAAGTTATAGGCATACATGTTTTAAAAAACTTGTTGTAGGTGGTCACTAAAATTATTTTAGCTATTTATTGTGGTATTTGCTACTAGGTTTCATAATAACATGCTTATACTATTATTCCTTGATTTTCAGCGCTGTATGTAATGTAATGACTGCTTACGATGGAAGATGAGCCTATTGTTCACTCACCACCACCATCATCACCACACACTAAGGGCACCCCACTGTTCTTTAGCACATGCATACTCTCCCATCCCCATGGTAGTGGCCATGGAAATCTCTTCCTCAGATGGCCAGCTCCAGGGAGCATAGTAGACTGACATTCCATGTTGCCACACCTCTGGATTCACCATTTACATTGTGCTAAAATTTTGCATTCCTTAGGCTGCTCTTGGCCAATGACTAAGTATGCCAGTGGTACCAGAAAATAGTTTTGACCTTACGGATTCATTGAATTTAAGTTGTGAATGACTAGCAGTCCTGGACCACACTTTGAGAACCACTGACCTATGCTGCATTCAATCTACAACAGAGCTGAAATTCAGATATTTGTTTTAGAACAGTCATTCTGACACAACAAAGACACAGGCATACCTAGGAGATATTGCAGATTTGGTGAGAGCTGATTGTTTAATAGTGCCTGGCACCTCCCTCCCCTCTCTCTCTATCTTCCTCCCCTGCCATGTGATCTGCATACATGCAGGCTTCTCTTCGCCTTTGGTCATGTTCCAGACCAACACGATAACGTAAATATCACAATAAAGTAGGCCATGTACATTTTTTGGTTTCCCAATGCACATACAAGTTATGTTTGTACTATATATTAGTCTATTAAGTATGCAACAGCATGTGTCTAAAAATGTATATACTTTAATTATAAATACTTTCTTGCTAAAAAATGTTAATGATCATCTGAGCCTTCAGTGAGTCAATTTTTTGGCTGCTCCAAGGTCTTGTCTTGATGTTGATGGCTGCTTACTGTTTAAGGTGATGATTGCTTAAAGCCAGGTGGCTGTGGCAATTTTAAAAAAATAAAACAGCAATGAAGTTTGCAACATCAGTTAACTCTTCTTCTTAGGAAAGATTTCTCTGTAGCATGCAATGCTGTTTCATAGCATTCTACCCATAGAATATTTTTCAAAATTGAAGTAAATGCTCTCTCAAACTATGCTGCAGATTTATAAACTAAGTTTATGTAACGTTCTAAAACTTTTGTTGTCATTTCAACGTGTTCAGTTTCTTCACCAAAAGTAGATTTTTTCTCAAGAAACCGCTTTCCTTGCTCTCCCATCAGAAGCAACATCTCATCTGTTCAAGTTTTTTCATGAGATTATAGCAATACAAGCACATCTACGGGCTCCACTTCTAGTTCTTTTGCTATTTCCTCCACATCTGAAGCTAATTTCTCCACTGAAGGCTCAAACTTCTCAGAATCATCCATGAGGGTTGGAATCTATATCTTCTAAATTCCTGTTAATGTTGAAGTTTCTACCTCCCCTCATTAATCACAAATGTTCTTAACGGCATCTAGAAGGGTGAATTCTTTACAGAAGGTTTTCAGTGTACTTTGCCCTGGTCCATCAGAGGAATCAACATCTATGGCAGCTAGAGCCTTACAAAATATCTCTCTTAAATAATAAGATTTGAAAGCTTAAATTACTCCTTAATCCATGAGCTAGAGAATAGATATTGTGTTTGCAGGCATAAAAGCAACATTAATCTCCATGGACACGTCCATCATAGCTCTTGGGTGACCAGGTGCATAGTTAACAAGTAGTAATATTTTGAAAGAAATCTTATTTCTGAGCCATAGATCACAAAATTGGGTTTAAAATATTTAATACACAATTCTGTAAACAGGTGTGCTTTCACCCAGGCTTCATTGTTTCATGTATAGAGCACAGGCTTAGTAGATTTAGCATAATTCTTAAAGACCCAAGGATTTCCAGAAAGGCAAATTAGATTCAGCTTCAACTTCAAGTCACGAGCTGCATTAGGCCATAACAAGAGATTCAGCATGCCTTTTGAAGATTTGAAGCCAGACACTGACTTCTCCTCCCTAGCAATGAAAGTCCTTTATAGCATCTTCTACCAATATAACCCTATTTTGTCTGTACTGAAAATCTGTCGTTTAGTGTCGCCACCTTCATCAATTATTTTAGCTAGATCCTCTGAATAATGTGCTGCAGGTTTCACATCAGCCCTTCCTGTTTTGCCTTATGGAGACGGCTTCTTTCCTTAAATCTCAAGAATCAAACTCTGCTAGCTTCAAACTTTTTCTTCTGCAGCTTCCATTCCTTTTCTAGGATTAAAGAGAGTTACGGCCTTTTTCTGAATTAGGCTTTGGCTTAAAGGAATGTTATAGCTAGTTTGATCTATCTAGATTACTAAAACTTTCTTCACATCAGCAATAAGGCTGTTTTGCCTTCTCATCATTTGTGCATTCACTACAGTAGCACTTTTAATTTTCTTCAATAACTTTTCCTTAGCACTCACAAATTGATTAACTGTTTGGTGCATAAAGCACAGCTTTCAGCCTATCACAGCGTTGAATATTTCTTCCACACTAAGTTTAATCACTTCTAGTTTCTCATTTAAAGTGAGAGATATGTTACTGCTTTTTTTCCACCAGAACACTTAGAAGCCATTTTAGAGTTATTACTTGGCCTAATTTTAATATTCTTGTCTCTCAGAGAAGAGGGAAGACTAAAAAGAGGGAAAGTGAAATGGGAGTGGTGGGTTGATGGAGCAGTCATAACACATTCATTTATTAAGTTCACTGTCTTATATGAGTGCAGTTCATGGTGCCTGCGAACAATTATAATAATAATAATATTAAAGATCACTGAGTACAGTACTGCGCACACAGGTCATTATGACAGATTTAATAATAATGAAAAATGTTTAATATATTTCAAGAATTACTAAAACATAGGCCGGGCACGGTGGCTCACGCTTGTAATCCCAGCACTTTGGGAGGCCGAGGTGGGCGGATCATGAGGTCAGGAGATCGAGACCACGGTGAAACCCCGTCTCTACTAAAAATACAAAAAATTAGCCGGGCACGGTGGCAGGTGCCTGTAGTCCCAGCTACTCGGAGAGGCTGAGGTAGGAGAATGGCGTGATCCCGGGAGGCAGAGCTTGCAGTGAGCCGAGATTGCGCCACTGCACTCCAGCCTGGGTGACAGAGCGAGACTCCGTCTCAAAAAAAAAAAAAAAAAAAAAGAATTACTAAAACATGACACAGAGACATAGTGATCACATGCTGTTAGAAGTATGGTGACAATAACATTGCTCGATGCAGGATTGACATAGATCTTCCATTTTTTAAAATGCAATATTTATTCTGGTTCACAATACCTGACTAGAGACATTAGACATTTATGTTTTCCAGAAAACAAAGAACCAAATTATGAATAGACAATTATGCTACAAGTAGAGCACCTAGGAGAGGAACACTAGAGTCCAGCAGAGAAGTCATGGGAAACACCTGAAGCACAGAAAAAGATGGATGTCAGTAGCCAGCTCAGCTGACATTGGCTGAAGCCTAGAGGAGCTTGCTATTGCAGGTAAAGAGTAAATGAGGAAATGTCAGTAGTCCACATTACCACCATTGATAGTTGCAATCCAAACAACAGGAGAGCTCCGCTGCCCACAGAAACCCTGACTGCCATTGTCAGTAACCTGGAGACCCTGTAAGAGCATTACACCAGACAGGGGATGTGTGCCTGGTCACTCACACCCCAGACACCTAAGTGGTTGGATCAGGGCACCATTGTGACAGCATAGCCATAATGGGACTGCATCCTGCCTGGGGAGCCACAGACTCCATATCTCCACATTTTGGGAGCTCCAACATATATCCCCCGGTGTAAACTCAGAGAGCTACAGTGGTACAGTGCTGGCTGAACCCAAAGGTGTCACAGGATTCTCAAGACTCTAGCCAATAGGGAGTACCACTCCCTGAGAATAGGACAGTGCAGCACACCAAAAGGTGACCAAAGCACATGCTTTCCAGAGCCCAAGAGCTCTGGTGCTGTGAAAAGAGATCCTTTTCCCAGCAGTGGCACAGACTTTTGCTTGGACTGGCAGGCAAACAGTATGATCCCCTCTCCCACTTTGCACTCCGTCACAGCAGTTGCTGCAACTAGAAACCCAGGTTGGTGAGTCTGAGAGTTGACCCTCTGAGGCTGGAGGAAATGACTCTACCTCAACCATCACAGTGGCCTCTGTGCTCAGTCTCCTCCGTAGAGAGAAGTACCTCCTTTTCTTCTCTGCACACCACTGCAGCCACAGATGCTGCTGCTGCTGCTACCAAGGACTGGGGTGAATGAGCAAAATTGCTGCCCACCTGGGGTTGTGAGTAGTGATAGTCCTCCCACTGGTGGCATGGCCTCTGTGCTTGGGCTCACTCACAAAGAGTGGGGCCATTCCACACCTTTACATGGTGCTGTCGTGCTGTAGCTGCTGCTTAGAGTGGACAAGCATGAGAACTACTTGTCCAGGGCTTTGGGTGTTGAACCTGCATTGCAACAACTGCCAAGACCAGCACATACTGCACATTACCCACTCTATCCTCCTATAACTACTACTGCCGTTGCCCACATCAAACTAGCTACCCAGGGACCAGGGAAGCTTTTCATTCACTCAGCCCACTGTTGCCACAACCAGCATTTGAGGACGCCTCTTTGAGACTCAAGAACTGGCTTGGCTGGTGGTGCTAACATTGGTAACAGTGTGTACTGTCCTGGGCCCCAAGAACAGGCATACTTAACCCTCCACTGCTACCACTAAGGCCTGAAGACTGGCCGACCTGGTATCCCCATCCCCAGGAAAATTTTACCACAGCCTCCATTAATAGCCACACTGTAGGCCACTGAAGAAATCACAGGTACCATTGAGGTGGCTTATAGTCAAAAAACTCATATGCAGACTACACAACTGCACACACCTAGAATCAAAGCCAAAGGGGACTGCTCAACTGACACTATTGGTACATTTTTGGGAAAATGTCCCCTCCCATGAAAGCAAATTGGGAAAATGTCCCCTCCCATGAAAGCAAATTCAAAAAATTGGAGGAAGCAACTATTACACCATATGTGTAGATATCAATATAAAGACAGATAAAGCAAGAAAATATGATACTAGGAAAGAAATACAATAGTTCCCCAGTAATATATCCCAATAAAAACATTGTCAAAATTCCAGAAAAAAAACATTCCAAATGGTACTAAATAAGCTCAGGAAGATAAAACAATTCCTTAAAATAATCAAAGGAATTGGAAAAACAATTCATAATATAAATTAGAAATTTACCAAAAAAGAAAATATTATTTAAATGAACCAAACAGAAATCCTAGGACTGAAGAAGTCCTTGAATAAAGAACAAAATACACTTAAAATCTTCAAAAATAAGCTAAATGAAGCAGATGAAAGAATCTCATAACTTGAGCAAAGATCTTTTGAAATGACACAGTGAGACAAAAATAATGAAGAAATAAATTAACAAAGCCTTCCTGATATATGAGACACCATAATGCCATCAAATATATGAATTATCAGTATCTTCAAAGGTAGAAAGGTAGGAAGAGAAAATGAAGGTTTTCAAAAACATATTTAATGAAATAATAGATAATAACTTTATATGTGTAGCAAGAGATGTAGACATTGAGATACAATGGGCTCAATGATATGCAAATCAGATACAATGCAAAACAGTATTTTTCATGGAACATTACAGTCTAACTGTCTGAGGTCAACGACAAAGAGAAAATTCTAAAAATAGCAAGAGAAAAACAACTAGTCACCTATAAAGGAGCTCCAGTCAGACTAACAGCAGACTTCTCGGCAGAAACCTGACAGGCCAGGAGAAAATGGAATGATGTATTTAAAGTGCCAAATGAAAAAAAAAATCTGCCACCAAAGGATACTTTATTTAGATAAATTATCGCTCATAAGTAAGGGTGAAATAAAGACTTTGCCAGACATGCAAATCCTGAGGAAATTCATCACCACTAGGCTGACCTGACAAAAAATATTTAACGGAGTTTTAATTCTAAAAGCAAAAGGATGATGGTTACCATCAATAACATGTTAGTATAAAATTCACTAGTAAACACACAAATTAAGAGAAGACTTAAATGTTACCACCCCAGAACACCAGTGAACCACAAGGGCAAACAATAAGAGAAGAAAAGAAAAGAAAAAAAAAGAATATATGAAACAACTAGAAAATGATTATCAATATGATATGAAAAAATCTAATATATCAATAATACCCTTGAAGGTTAAATTCTCCACTTAAAAGATATAGACTAGCTGAATGGGTAATAAAAAATAATTCAACAATATGCTGCTTACAAGAAATGTGCCTTACCTATAAAGACACATAGAGACTAAAAATAAGGAGGTGGAAAAAGATATTCCATGCAAATGGAAACTAAAAGTGGACAGAAATAGCTATATTTATATCAGATATAACAGACTATAGGTCAAAATAGTAAAAAAAAAAGGCAAAGAAGATAATTATATAATGATAAAGAGATTAATCCAGCAAAAGGACATAATAATTCAATTTTTAGTCTGTATTTTGTTCAGATCTCCTCTGATTATTGTTGATTTTCTTCTGTTAATTTGAGGTTTGGTTTGTTCTTGTTTTCTAGTTCTTTGAGAGGCATCATTAGACTGCATACTTGAAATTTATCTTTTTATGTGTTTTTATGCTGTATCCCACAAGTTTTGGTGTGTTGCATTTCCATTTTCATTTATATTAATTTTTTAACATTTTTATCTAAATTTCTTTATTGACCCAATAATCTCTTTCAAGAGCATGTTAATTTCTGTATATTTGTATAGTTTCCAAAATTCTTCTTGTTATTTATTTCTATTTTTATTTATATATATGCAGCCAGTATTGGAACATCTAGATTTAAAAAGTAAATATTACTAGATTTAAAAAAAAAGACTCCAATACAATAATAATAGAAGACTTTAATACCTCACTCTCAGCATTTATTTGATGCACAATCTATACAGAAAATTAACAAAGAAACATTGAAGTTAACTTGGACTTTAGGGAAAATGTACCTAACAGACATTTACAGAATGTTTTATCCAACAACTGCAGAATGCATATTTTTCTCATGAGCACATGGAACATTTTCCAAGATAGATCATATGTTATGCCACAAAATGAGTCTCAACAAATATAAAAAAAAAATCAAACCTATATCAAGTATCTTCTCATTCCACAATGGAATAAACCTAGAAATCAGTAACAAGAACTTTGGAAATTATACAAATACTTAGAAATTAAACAACGTCCTCTTGAAAGAGATCATTGGGCCAATGAAGAAATTAAGATGGAAATTTTAAAAAATATATTTAACTAAATGAAAATGGAAACACAGCCTACCGAATTTGTGGGATACAGCAAAAGCAGTGCTAAAGGGAGGTTTATAACAATAAGCAAATAAAGAAAAACAGACAAATTTCAAGTAAGCAACATAATGATGTATTTTAAGGAACTATAAAAGCAAGAACAAACCAAATCCCAAATTGACAGAAGAAATAACAAAGATCAGAGGAAACCTAAACAAAATACAGAGTAAAGAAATACAAATAATTAATGAAAAGTTGGTTCTTTGAAAAGATAAACAAAATTGATAAACTGCTAACAATACTAATCAAGCATACCCGAATAACAAAACAACAATGAAAAAGTAGATGTTACAGCTAATACTACATAAATACAAAAGAACATCGGAGTCTATTACGAACAAGTATAAACTGACAAAGTAAAAAACTGAAAGGAAATGAATAAATTTCTTGAAACTAACAACCTACCAAGATTGGATTGGAAAAAAAAAAAAACAAGAAAATGTGAGCAGACCAACAATGAGTAATGAAATTATACTGGTAACAGAAAATCTCCCCTCTCCCCAGGAAAGTCCAGGATTACATGAGTTCACTGTTGAATTTTACCAAACATATAAAGAAAAACTAATAATACCAATTCTACTCAAACTATTCCTAAAAATTGAAGAAGAGGATATTCTCTCTAACTTACTCCATGAGGCTGTCATTACCCTGATACCAAAAGCAAATCAAGACACCACAAAAAAGAAAACCACAGGCTAATATCCCTGATTAACATAGAAGTAAAAATACTCAACAAATACTAGTGAACTGAATCAAACTGCACATCAGTAAAAAGTACATCATGATCAAGTGGGATCTATTTCAGAGATGCAAGTATGGTTCAACAGATGCAAATCAATAAACATGATACATTACACCAACAGATTGAAGAAAAAAATATGATCCTCTTAGTAGACAAAGAAAAATCATTTGACAAAATTTAACAACCTTTCATGGTAAACTCTTTCAACAACTAGACCAAGAATAACCATATTTCAAAATAATAAAGGACATATATGACAAAGCTACAGGTAACATAATATTGTATTAGGATAAAGTTGAAAGCATTTCCTCTAACAACTGGAACAAGAGAAGAATGCCCACTTTCACCACTGCCATTTAACATAGTGCTGGAAGTGCTAGCTAGAAGAAATCAGGCCAAAAAAAAAAAAAATGCAAGGCTTTTAGGGCTCTTTTTTAGTTTTATATGAATTTTAGAATGTTTTTTCTGATTCTGTGAAGAATGATGTTGGTATTTTGATAGGAATTGCATTGAATTTGTAGATTGCTTTGGGCAGTATGGTCATCTTCACAGTATTGATTCTTTCAACCCATGAGCATGTGATACATTTCCATTTGTTTGTATCATCTGTGATTACTTTCAGCAGTGTTTTGTAGTTGTCCTTGTAGAGAGCTGTCACTTCTTTGGTTAATAATTTTCCTAGGCAGTTTTTTGCAACTATTGTAAAAGGAAATTAGTTATTGATTTGGCCTAAGCAAAAAGAACAAATCCAGAGGCAATCACATTACCTGACTTCAAATTATGCCACATGGCTATAGTTATCAAAGCACCACAGTACTGGTATAAAAGTAGACACATAGACCAATGGAGCAGAATAGAGAACTCAGAAACAAAGTCAAATACTTACAACCAACTAATCTTCAATAAATCATTCAAAAACATAAATTGAAGAATGGGCACCCTATTTAATAAATGGTGCTGGGGAAACTAGATAATTACATGTAGAAAATAAAACTGTATCCCTATCTCTCACCTTATACAGAAATCAACTTAAGATGGATCAATGACTTAAACCATAAAAATTCTGGAAGATTACCTAGGAAAAACTTTTCTAGACATTGGCCTAGGCCAAGAATTTATGATTAAGACCCCAAAAGCAAATGCAATAGAAATAAATAAGTGGGACCTAATTAAACTAAAAAGCTTCTACACAGCCAAAGAAATGATCAGCAGAGTGAACAGACAACCCACAAACTGGGAGAAAATCTTTGCAAACTATGCATCCAACAAAGGGCTAATATCCAGAACCTACAAGGAACTCAAAGAAATCAGCAAGAAAAAAACGAGTAATCCCATCAAAAACTGAGCAGATTACATAAATAGAAATTTTTCAAAAAAAAGATATACAAATGACCAACAAACATATGAAAAAATGCTCAACATCACTAATTATTAGAGAATGCATATTAAAACCACAATAAATACCACCTTACCCCAGCCAGAATGGCTATTACTTAAAGAGTCAAAAACAATAGATGTTGGCATGGATGGGAGGAAAAGGGAATGCTTATACAATGCTGGTGGGAATGTAAATTAGGACAACCTTCATGGGAAAAAGTATGGAGATTTATCAAAAAACTAAAAGTAGATATCCCATTCTGTCTAGCAATCCCCCTACTGGATATCTACCCAAAGGGAAAGAAGTCATCATATCCAAAACACATCTGTAGTTTATGTTTA